>NC_134039.1:58187868-58534868 GCF_965140245.1 Athene noctua | reverse complement strand
AAATCCAGAATATATACACAGATTAATGATTCCTCTATTTAGCAGTGTGTCTTGTTGCTTGCTATTGTGGAGGCTTGTATAAAGGCAGTATCAATTAAGTAGCAATTATCTATGAAGTGGGGAAAAAAAAAAAAAAAGTGATGATATAAATAAGTAATGTGCATGAAGTGAGAATTTCTGAAAACAACTTGAGGTGAACTCTGAGGCAAGGGCACCGACTAGTGAACAAACCCCCTCCATCTGCTCTTCTATCTAAAACCATTAGAGCCCAATTTGAAGTCTGACTAAACAGCAGTGATACCTGT
Source organism: Athene noctua (assembly GCF_965140245.1). Lineage (NCBI taxonomy): Eukaryota > Metazoa > Chordata > Aves > Strigiformes > Strigidae > Athene > Athene noctua. The sequence goes on along the minus strand of NC_134039.1, from coordinate 58,534,563 downwards.
GGGCCTCCATTGAGATTTTTCACTATATATGACATGCCCTCGAGAAATTTAAAAAAAATAGGATGGGAGCTGTGGGAAAAAAAAATAAGACTCCTAAAAACCGCCACTAACAAGCTAATCATATTTAAATTTGTGCTTCAAGTTTCTTTTTGCTGTGACACTTCAATATAGGAATATAATTATCTTGTTATTAAAAAACAACAAAAGAGCCGCAAACCAAATCCGCTCTTATAGTTAGTATGGTATTCAGTTTCTGACAATGGTTTGCTTCTTTCTGAAGGACAGAGAAAATCCCATGGTGCTTCCTCAAGCAGCAAGCACTGGTGGTTTTCCAAATGTTCCTTCTCTTCTGATACTGAAATCTGTCGTCCCCTAAGAACCTTTTCAAAATGGTGTTTTCTCTCCCTCCATCATTCAAGTGTAGACATTCATTGCTATAAATGCAGCATAAGGATTTTTTTTTTTTTTTCCAACGGTTTCCTTTAATTTAATTTGTACAGCAGGACAAGATAAAATGAGTTTAGCCTTCTTTATCTTATTTGTTATCACATTTCTCTCTCCTGCACTTTCACCTTTACTCGTTTTGATCAGGACAATCCAGAATGGATGATAGTCACCATGAGTCACCACTTCATCTATTTATTCATTCATGTCCTAGACATTTAATCAGGTCCAATGAAAAGTAATAAAGCATTATAACTAACAAACTGTGTTATGTTTTCTTCCTGTTTAATGTTTTCCAAATCTCCCTGTTTTATCATACATAATGCCGATGGAGATGTACAAGGTAGGCCTTAGGTCTGTAAAGACACTCTTTCTTGCAGCCACCCCAATGAAGTCTCAGACCTCCTTTATGCCTGGTGACTGGTGCCTTCAGCCTCAGCTCAAACTACACTCCAGCTGTGAGCTCTGGTGGTCTCACCGCCCTGTCTGTATATGTGACAGTGCCTATGAATCCTTCTTACACAGTTTTCTTACCCTAGTTTTCCACAAATGTCTAGCTATAAACCTGCAAAGAAGGCGAAAAATCAAGACCATCCCAGACCAAACCTGAGCAGAGTCTACATAGTATGGAGTGAAGAGAATGAGCGTGGGTGAGCACAGATAAACTCCTTCTGTCTCCCTCTGCTGACCACCCACCAAGGTGCTGTGAAAACCCTGTAATCCCAGCAAATAGTCATCTGTACACAACTGTTGAAGACATTGTTTCCAGCTTCCCTCACACCTCTACATTACTTCTTTCTTTTCATATGGCTGTTTGACCATGTCATGTTTGACTGTCTCGTCCAGACGCTATTTGCATGCTGCAGACAATCCCAAACCATCTCTGTGCCCATGCATGTGTGTGTGCAAGCAAAGGTACAGAAATGGGCCTAATAAACTAATTGGGTGGCAGAAACAGGAGGGAACACTCGGACCATCTTGCCCAAGCCCCATGCCATCAGTCCTGCCAAGGGCCAAAACGTGTTCCCTGAAGGCCAGTCCCAATGGGGCAGTGCATGCCCTGCCCATGGTGCAGACCACGTGTGGGGGGTGAGCTTGCTGGTGACCAGGGAGGGGCTGCAGGGCTGGCACTCCCTCACTCCTGCTGCAACTCCAGTGCCAAGGAAAGCATGGTGGAGCAGAGAGGAAGGAAACCAAAAACTCTGCAGCTGCCTCCCCACGAATGCTGGACTTGGTAGAAACAGATTTTGATTACATGTTATAACTCAGAATAATGTTGCTGAAAGTGGGTATTTCTCCAGGCTCATGCCTGTTCATCTCAGCTTGGCTATAATGATCCACACAAAGCTTCTTAAAATGCTTCAAGGTTCTGCTCTCTGCTTTATGCTCTGTCTCATTTTTCACACTGCTATCAGATCTCAAAGACAGATTTCACCATGAAACGGGGTGACCAGAAGTCGGAAAAATGATTTTTCAAAGAATTCTAGAATTATGAATATCTATCAGCATTATTCTCCTGGATATCAAAATTAAACATTTCTAAAGGAAATGAAAAGCGGTTTGCTCCTTAGCTTCTGCCTCAGCCTTGGCTTTTGGACTCAGCACTAAATACAGGATCTGAACATGGGCTGGAGCCAGGGTTACTCGGCAGTTCTGCAGCAGGTGAAGTGGGGAGTCAACAAACATTGTCTCTAGAGTGTGGTTTGCAAAAATTAGAGTTTTCTTGAGGGGGCTTGAGAGTTCAGCCACATTTAGAAAGCTCTTTAGTGAGCTATTCCCAGGGTTTCTGTGCACTTAAGCTTCTCAGAATAAAAATGTGGATTGTTTTGATGAGTAATTCTAGGGAACTGGAAGATGGCAGTTTCTTGGGGTCTTGTCTGCTTGCACTAGTGTTTGCCATGGACATGGGAGGGATCTTAAAGCTTCCCTGGCAGGGTTGCTTCTGCCAAAGGTCATGACTGTGCTTAGGTTGGCAAAACCAAGTCATTTCTACCACACTTTCATTAGAACACTCCTGATCAATATTCTGTTTACCTGTTAAACTAGTCTCTTAATTCAGACTTGGGTTATTCTAGAAATGATAGGAGATAAACAACAGCCAGGTTTCTTTGTTGCAGTATTGCTTATCTGCAATAATGTACCTAGTTCTGTTTTATGCAGATTTTTAGTTTGATTTTTTTGTTTTAAATACATGAAAACCCAGGCAACCAGAGAACCTTTCTCTGCTTTCAAACCTGACCAAACACAGACCCATCAGTCTGCTCTATAAGTAACATTCTCAGAGGTCTGACTGCTAAGGCACTCTTTTGCTAATACTGGTTTTGGCTTCTCTCATCCATGTCAGCCATTTCTTTGCAGCATTATTCAACAGCATCTCTTCATCTCTGTGTAGAGTCAGATATACACAAATAGTTTATTTTTCAGATTTGGAAACAATAATTGTTTACACTAACTGCTGCTATAAAGGGCGGCAATGATTTCCTGCTGTTTTCTCAAAGAGTTTTAAAACAAGGAGTCTCAAAGTCTTCAACAAAACCTGGAAAGATAAATATCTTTTTTATCTTTATAAAACATATGTAGAAGAGAAATCTTAGGATCTCAAAAGGTTTGGCCATGCCTAATTTAAACACAGTCTTTTCTACGAGTTGAGGTCTTTGAGCTAGAAATCCTGAACACAGCAAGATTAGTACAACTTGGAGTATGCCAGGAAGGCAGGACTAGGAGTGAAATTGCCTCATGGCTGTGTGAAGAAAGGTAAAGTGCCCATGTAAATACTACATCTCTGTGGGTTCTCACTCAGTGAAATGAGGAAATGATACTTATTTTATTAAGTGCTTTGAAGTCCTTAGATAAAAGTACTATACAAAGGAGAGCCTTGAAAGTCCTGAATAGGTTGGTTTCCACCTCCATATAAGTGCTGTTGAGATCCTCAAATAAGGTTTTTCCTCACCTACAGTGAGCAGTTCAATCTAATCTGCTCAGGGCATCCCTAAAGCACACACACAGGACTGAGCTCTTCAAAAAAGCACTTCAAACTTGTGATGTATGTCCACTTTCTTACAAGGAAAAAAAAAAAAAAAAAAGCGCCTATCTTTTAATGTAATGAGGAAGAGCAAGGCTCATTTCTTTTTTCTACCTCAAGGAAATGCCACATTTTAGGCAAATACTGACTATCAGATTATCAAAGACCTTACTAGGGACACTCACTTCATTTTATGTTCAAATTTAAAATTAAGTAGGTTGGCTCTGGGTCTGGATGTCTCTGTGGATCTAGCATTAAGTGATTCAACTAAACCTGCTTGGAAAGCATATGTCACAGCAAGGAACATGTCATTCTTCTCTAATATCTCTACCAGCACATATAAAAGCAGTTAGGTAGATGGCTCTGTGGCTCTTGGATGTAAATTAAATGAACCAATGATGTGCCAAATCATGGTCATATCTCTCATACTGAACTAATAAAAAAAGATTGCAAAGTGAAAATTATAGTGAAGTCCTTTGGCTTGATATTCTTACCTGCAAAACAGAATAATAGTTTTCTACAGATTTTATACGAAAATACTTTTCTTACCACGGATTTGTCTTCACAAACTGACAAAGTGAATCAAGACTTTTAAAAAAAAGAGTTATTAGAAGGATGATAAGTAGATGAATTATGGAGAAAAAAATAGAAAATAGAAAATTAATTTTAAGAACAGCTACTAGTCACCACCATGTCAATGATACATTAGTGCACTTATTAGTCATTTATTAAAATGTTTTAACTGAGCTACAGATGTGCTTGTCACTTTTTTATTTCCAAATTGCAACATTACAAGTTAAAATGAAATATCTGATATATTTAAAAGGTAAGGCAAATTTTAAAATGCCATCACATGTAGCAAAACAACTACAAAACATAAATGCTAGCTAATGAAAACCTATCTTTCACGAAAATATATGTTGCATAAGTATTTTTGATATTTAATTACTAGGTAATGTCTAATTATCTTGACCGAACATTTCATTAAAGGATAGTCAGATAGGTTGACTTTCATTTAAGTTAAGCATTGTGGAAGGAGAAGAACTAAAGCATTCCTTTCCTGTTTTATGTGTAACATCACTATCTTTAGTGATAATGTCTGTTTCTCAACTCTTGTTCATGTAATTAACTACATTAAGCAAGAGATTTCTCTGCCACTGGTAACAAAATCTCTGTAAAATCTGTGACAGTTATTTATCTCCAAACTCCTTCAATTAAACCTAACATAACTGGCAATTTGAAAGCCTTTTTTCCCCCAATAACATTGATAACATTTAAACACATATATACAAATAGCTCCAGTTTATGAATAATTTTCTCACTCTTAAGATGGTTGAGCATCCTTAGACTTTGAACGTCATTTGAGGCAGACAGCAGTTGGCTGCCCAACCTTTGGTTTGGCAGTCACTAGGGCTGGCCTTGGTTGAAAACAAATATATAACCTTCAATACTCATTTTGCTCTTGATTACCTCCTCCATGTATATAGACAGAGCTGGAACAATTTCTGCTTTCCACTTACAAACAGAGGTAAATATATCACAGATCTTCCCGGGAGTCCTGAAACTGTGTATGTCAAGACTTGGGTGTGTGTGTGTGATAATGGAGCAGTAAGTTCTGTGCCATTCAGTGTTTCTGTTTCCTGGAAATGTGGTTATATGATATATTTAGTGGCTGGTTGGCCATTAAAGTAGCAGGCCTGTAGCTATGGGTTCCCGAAAGTTTTACAAGCATCTTGACCTTCACCATGCCTGTAGAAGCCAATACTTAAATGCTTCTTATCTTCCCATTAAAACCTGCCCATTCTGCTTGGGATCACTTTCACAAGTAAGGAAGAGTTTAACTCAGCACAATTATGCAGGAATTCTCTTTACCCATCTTAACATGTTGCTCTGTCCACACATCACATGCAGCAGATTGGTACAACCAATATGCCACACATATTGCAAAGAATATTCTGCCAAATGGTTTGACAACTGACTCTTCCTGGAAGGCATCTTTACACCATGTATGTCTCAGGTAGCAATGCTACAGAATTTTACTATGCACTAATTGAACTTGAAATATTGTGAATTAAATGGTTTCATGTTCATATTTTATGCTCAATGTTTAGATTTTTTTATTTCCGGAACAACATTTAATAGATGGGGAAGATTTCATACTAATTTGACCCGACAATGCACCTAACAACTATAGTTTAATGTCTATCCTCTGTGAGATTTACCCCTACACATTTATTTGCTGCTTTAAAAGCTCCATGGTGGCCAGTTATGCCAGAATCAGCACATTTGCAGCTGCTTCCTGGCTCTTTTTAATACTCTGCAGTGATCTACCATTTTCTCTTGTTTTTCCCATTGGTAAAACTCAGGTAGAAAAGTGACCAAATCTTTCCGGCAGTTTTCAGCCAGTGTATCATTTCAGGGCTGAGTCCAACCTGGTGTTTGGTCTCTGATATTCTGTGGCTCTAATGGAATTCCTCTAAAGGAATTTCCTTTCGGCTTTCCAATCTAGGTTTATAGTAATATTTACCAAGAAATACAGAAAACTGATGAGAAAAAAAGAGGACCTATTCACTGGCATATGTTTAAAAAGGAAAGAAGAATTTGTCTATGCATTCCCCAATTTTCACACCCACAGCTTTCAGTTTCATGGCAATCTTAGTCCATTTCATGGTAGAGATGTGTCAAACCGAGAGCTGAGGGAAAAGGAAGGATTACCTAGTGAACAGAGGTTAGCAATATTATTATAAACCTAAAATAAAATCCTCCTCATTTTTAGACATCAAAGTCAACCCAGGATATATAATTTTACATGTTTTTCTCCACATTTACTCAAAGCAACCTTATAGATTGGAGGGTCAGTGAAATAACTGAGGGAGAACTGTCCAAACCTAATTAATTCATTTTCTAGTAATGCTTGGAGATCAGTCCTCAGCTGCAGAGGAGGTAGAGCTCAGCTGCTCATGCTTGTAACAACTGAAATGAAGCAAATAATTTCCATGAGCAATCTCTTGTGAGAATGTTGCCTGTTGGGTCTGTTTGTGAATTGTCTGAGCAGATCATACAATTCTTGGCTTTGTCCATTCCTTTTGAATATTTGGTTATTTCTTCATTGAGTAAATCTTGGTGTAAAACCTTTCACAAACAGTTTATTGCACATTCTTGAAATCAGCACGGTACATTGTTGTGGTCTTCTGCATAGGTGATATTGTACTGTTTAATTTTTTTTCAACTACAACTCAAATAGAAAATTGCAAAAGTTACAGTGCAATTTCAAAGAGAACTGTTGAAATAGCTGAGCACTTCACCTCCAAAGTCTGCATTTCTTGAATATTCATGATAATAAAAGCTATGTACTTGAACATTCCTGGAAAGGCAATAACAGATTGGTGAGAATGAAGTCAAACTAAAATTTAGTTTAGAACTTGAATATAAATATTTACAAATATTTTTTTCCCAGTATTTGGGAAAAAATGTGCTGCCACTGTGTTCTGCTGTGTTGCCAAAATACACTTTTCTAACAAGGAAGGTTAAGCAAGTGCCTGACCTATACAATATAGAAGAAAACTGAAATATCCACAGATGCTTCTATGGACATTAGACATGATTGAAAGAAGATGCGATTGCTCTGTCCAGAACCACTTTCCCTAATTTTCTGAATGTCCCTTGATGGAGCTATTCATGATGTTCAGAACAGCTCATATAGCACAGTATTTTACAATATTATGTGTCTATAACATTTTTATCACTTGTCTTGTGGTCCATGCTGGGGCCCCAATCTTATGAACACTTACATGCTCACTCACCTTGGTAGTGCAGCATTTTGAATCACTTCACTGAAGTATCTGTGCTCTGTTATGCTGAACAAGGCTTTAATACTAAAGCTACAGGAGCTACTTTAAATTAAAGAGCATATATAAATCACAGTGTTATGTACAATATTAGAGGTCTAGTTGCCTATTTCTTTCAACCTTTCTTTTTCCATTTCCATTTCAAACATGTTCCATCCAGTTCCAGACCACTGTTTTGTTGGGTTTTTTTAACTCACCTGTTTATTGCTCACTTGCATTCCCACTTTATTTTTGTTAAGCAGAACCATCTCTTCTTTTGTTAACCATTTACTTTTCTTTGCTTCCTTTCTTCTGCTTCCAGGCTGATCTCTGCATGCTGCACTGCTCTCTCTGCCCTCATAACGCCATCTGTGTGTTCTCTCCATGGCCTCTCCACTAATCTTCATTTATAATATAATTCATAAATAATAATTAGCATTTACATATCCTTTTACAAATATTAATTAATTAGTGCTCATGTACTTGTAGAAAGCAAGCACATTGTCCTCACTTAACAGATGGGGAAACAACAGCTGAGAGAATGCTTTCTGCTCTCTGCTTTCATGGTGCCTAACACAATAGGGTCTCTTGCAATATCTGGTTTATAGATATTACTGTAACAAACAGTAACAGAAGCAATGTTAAGCGATTTACTCAAAGCAGAAATCAGAATCAGACTACAGCAGAGGTGTCCCTGCACTTATGTTTGATTTTTATTCCAGTATGGTACCTAGTCCAGAGCATTGGTCTCCTAATGTTATTATGAAGGTATGTCAGTGTTCTCCATCACTGAAGCAGCTGAACATCTCCCAGATGTGTCAAAGGAAAAAGCCACCCTGAAGAGCAGGAAAGGAAAATACTACTAAAGTTTAATTTTCCAAGGAAAAAACCACCACCACCCCAGAAAAAAACAAACAAATACCACCACCCCCCCCCCCCCAAACAATGCTTTTATAAGCTTTCAGCCTTAAATATTGTATTTCAGTTTCTAGAGCCTAATATAACAGGAAGAGCTGGGAATTTGCTTTTGAAAAATATTATTATGAGTAGCCTTATCACATTTAGTGTCCAAAATCAGGGAGCTGCTTTATCAGGTTTCCTGAACCCCAAAGGCCCACTGTATTTGCAAGAGTACATGTCTAAATATTGGACATTACTGAATCTATTTGACTAAGTTACTACCAGTAGCACAGCAGCTGCTGTACCATTTTCTAACCTAACATGTATTTGCCAGCCACATTATCAGATTTACACAGAGGTTGTTGTTGCCAAAAGCAAAGGAGAGGTAAATTCCAACACTGTGACTCTTTGCAATCAAGACACCTGCATTTTATTCCAGTTCCTCTCCATGAAACATAAGGGAAAGGCTCCAAATCAACCCAGAAACTCATGCACAAAAATGAGTATAGATTCAGTGTTACGGACAACTCAGATAACACCGTAGAAAGAGAGTGAGCCACCGCACTGAAGAGGAATTTGTGCAAACAGTGTCTGGAACAAAATTTTTAAGATTAGAAAAAATAACACTCCAAGTAGCCCAAAATTTCAGAATTCACATGGCTTACTATATTTAAATACATGTATGTCTACAAACATACCCACACACCTCCTGTAATTTCCCTGGAAGTGAGCTCAGTGTCAAATCCAAGACTCCAAAGCAAGCTTTGGTGCACGGGACATAGGTGCCGAACAAAATTCTTCCACCATGTGAATCTTTAACTCAATGTCCCCAGCCCGTGTCCCTGCCCCACAGGAGCAGCCCTCCGCGGAAATGTGCAGCAAAGCAAAACAAGGCAAAGCAAGAATAGGCAGCTGGACCACCAGAGAGGTTATGACAGTTTTGGAGAATATTTGGCAAAATAAAACGAATTTTAACTACAGACCCGTGGCAGAGAAAATCTCGCGGATAACGGGCCGGTTTTAATTTTGCTCTGCCACGGCTTCCCAGCCCTGTTAACAGCTTCAACTCGAAAATTAATAAATAAATAAAAGAGACTAAAAAGGGACGTGGTTGCCAAATACCAGGTGCCATCTAGTGGTTAACGGGCAAACTGTGGCTGCGTGCTCCGGGACACCGCGACGAACACTCCCTCGCTCGGCAGAGAGGCGGCCGGAGCGGGCGGTGACAGCCGGGGCGGCCCCGGGAGCCTCTCAGGGGCTGTCCCTGCCCTCCGCACAGGCCGCGACGTGTGCTGAGCTCTCACCATAACCCACCCAAACTCAGCAAGTTCGTCACTGGTGGGTCGTGGTTTTGGGGAGTTGCTCTGCAGTCGCTTCTCTTGGGATGCTGTGGGCTTAGACTGACTTCTGCTGAGTCTTTCTGATGAAAAGTGGGATGCTGGGACTTGCTAAGCTCTAGGCCTTTGAAGGAGACACCAGTAGACTGATCATAGCTGTCAGGCACAAGCTGGGAAACTGCCTTTCTGTAGGTCCAAAAATTCACACAAGTCCTCATTTGCCCCTGCTGCCCCAGGTTGTCTTTGCTGTGCAGTTGTGCGAAGGGAGAGTTGCCTGTGGGACAGAGCCCAGGGCTCTCCCCAGGGTGGCAGCTCCCCAGGCGAGGGAAGCATTGAGGGCAGAGCCTCTGCTGTGAGATGAGAAGCGTTCCTCCACTGCCCTTGGGTCCAAATGGCGACTGCCTTCCTATGGACCAAAGGCTAGAAAAGCTGTCTCTGTGTCATGACATAAATATTAGCCTACAGAAGAAGTTTGGGACACCTTGTGCCAATGAGTGGTATTTTCCCCTTCGTAAGAAAGGGTTTGTAAGGTCTTATCAAGAATTTTTGGCAAAACCCAATGCATTTTGGGGGCAAGGTGTGAATACATGCATGTATTCTCAAGGTTAAAAATCTGTTTTTATAAACTTTCAGTCAGTCAAAAGTGCACATACGAACCAGAGGTTTTTGGTTGTAATAAATACCCACGTTCTGTTTCTGATGAAAATGTCTTCCTAATCTTGTACGAGGTCAGCTTGACTAAGAACATCTATTTGGCCCACAAGTACACTAATAATTAAAACCATCTTAAGATTTTGGTTTGGTAAAATGCAGCTTTTTTGTAACATTTAATAAAATGCAGGGAAATAGCTACATTTGTGAGTTCATGGCTTGTTTTCATGGTCTTGATTGTTGCTGTGACCAGAACTTTTTGATCAGTCCCCTCCCATGTCTGAAACAGAGAACCACCTCTACTGCAGATGCTCTTCCCTAAGAGAGAGATGCCCTCATGTAATGCTGAGATCATGGTGCTGGGAAGTGACCATGATGTTATACGAAAGCCGAGGAATATACATCAGGTGGACTAGCACCTCAGAGAAGCCCATGTAAAGAGATGATAGCTAGCTCCAAGCAGCACTTGTGTTTCACCCCCCATAAGATCTACTACAGGTTTACTCTTGACCCAGTGATCCAGACATACATTCCCACCATGTAGATTCTTATACCCTGAAGAATGGTAAACTTTATGGCTAAAGAGAAAACAAGTGAATATCCACATTGTTATCTAGCAGTCGTTAGGAGCAGAGATTTGGGGATTAAAAAAGATAAAATCTCAGGTTCCAGATTCCAGCTCTGACTTTCCAATGTACATGTCCTAGCCACTGCAAGGTAGTCTCCCTTTCTGCGGTTCTCCTCCTGGCTTTGAGACTTTTGGCTTCTTGGCTTCTTTGGCACTTTATGGTTTCTTGTGGCACTTTATGGCTTCTTGTGGCACTTTGGTCAGCAATAGGCTGTCTTGCATCTCTGATTCAAATGCTGATGACTCAAAGAGATGACATTCAGTCTGTGCCCCTTCTTAATGTCTCCTCTTGTTTAGCTCTCGGGTGCTTCCTGCACAGATTATTTCAGCCTGTCCTTTTGTACCAGTTCTTTCCACATTCTCTAAAGGAAACAGAAATGTACTTATGAAGTTTTGAAGCTGTTCTGGGGGTTAAGCACATCATTTAGGAGCTGTTGCAGTGCCTACTAATTTCTGGGTGCCCAGCTTCTCTTTTGGCTCTTACCTGGAATCAATGCTTTAGAGAAGTCTTGGGGGATATGTGTGCCGGCGGGATATCTGTCCAGGCTGCCTCAAGAGCTTGGGCATAGTGTGTATGGACATATCTACATAACTTCAAGGTCAAAGCATGTTATGCCTAGCTGGGTAGAAGAAACTTAGCAAGTCTGTGCCTTCTAGTATAGATGTGCTTGAAGAAATTAATAGCCCTCTTTAACAATCAGATGGAATATACCATAAGAGAGTAATAAATGAGTGGACTTTTGGTTATAAACAATTGGGGATTTTGATATTGTACTTAAGTATTGCCAGTTGTATCCAGACGCTACGTACGATTTTATCTGCACTAACTGTTAGCCACTTGGATCATCCAGTTCTTCGAGTATCAGTTTGTGATTGATGTCTTGAGTCTTCAGGGATTTCATCTGTGCAGTGTTGATGTTGATTATCTGTGGCACAGTATTCATCTGTTTCTCAACTAGGTTAACAAGTCTACCAGAAGTCTGTTGCAGAGATTTTGATACCTCAGTCAACTCCAGCATCCCCAGTACCTCTCTGCATTGTGCAGTAAAGACTTAGGTTTACACCTCTTTCTAGAGCCATTTCTTTTAACATTCCTGAGTGCAGCTTTCTGGCCCTGAAGATATGGAGACATTGTGTTGTTTAACATCCTCCCCAGTGAATGAGAGAATAAAATGTGTGATATATGAAATGAAATAAAATATGAATTCATTAACCTCCTTCTTTCAAAACAGGAGAAATATGTATTAATGACTCTTTAGTATTCCATATGCCATATTATTAATCTTTACCAGTCTTAATAGATTGATCTTAATAATACTATTTTTGCTAGTACCTTTAGATTCCCTCTTCAGTTAATGCCTTAACTTTTGATTTGTGTTTTGCCCTTTTTTTTTTTTTACTATAATCTGTTTTATCAATTAGATTGAAAGTTTCATAACAGACTTTTCAGCCTTTTTATGAACCATATAGACAGTCTCTTCAAATTCTTTTGCTAGTAGGAACGAGGAAATGCAGAGTATCATAAGTATATACCAAAAGAATCAACAAATTGTAATAAAACTCACAAGTTTTTGACAGGAATTTTGACCAAAAGCTAGTTGAAACATCCTTAAATCAAAACATGAACTGAGTATGTGGGATATTTGTGGTTAAGGCTGTATATCTGGGAGCTGGGAGGACCCTCTCAAGATTCCTTTCTGACATTTAAATTCTTGGTAAGCTGCATAAACACATATATGACAACTAACTGTGGCCTATCAGCCAGTGATGTTTCCCAAATAACTGGTTGATCTCTTCAGTTTATTTCCACCAGCTAGAGTGACACCACAGACAGCTGCACATACGTTAAATACTTTCCTCGCATTACTTTTCCATGTAAGCCACTGCTGCAATTGCCACAGGGACATTACTTGCTCAGTAATGGGAAGGGAGCTTGCCCACAAAATGTCAAATGGGGAGAAAGACTGCTTGCAAAGCTGCAACTGTTAAGTTGTGGTGTCCCCTACGAACGTGTTTGAAAACTTCTCACTTATGGAGTTTGATATGTGCTGTAATTATCAGAGACAGAAACAGCAAAGGAGGAGAAAGTTTTACCTAAAGCATCCATGAACAAAGAAAAGCAGAATGAGTGTTAATCTTTTTCTCTGATGTTAGATTGAATTACAGCATAAAAGGCTGACTGCAAACACTTGCTATTTGTGAGTAACTTTACTCACATAAAAAGTCCTTGACTTCTGTGAGATGACTCTCGGTTACTTGTTTTCCTCTTATCCCTCCTACCTATTCTCAGTGTTTAAATAGTATTTCTGATGGGTTTACCTTCGGCAGCAGTTTTTTGACAGAAAAGTTCAGAACCAGACCTAAAATATCCATTTGTGGCTGATGGCTGAATCAATTTCTTATCATTATTAAACAGTGTAATTTGTGACTGATTTTTTTCCCCAAAATTTTTCAGTCAGGCAAAATGAAGATGTCAAATGAAGCATTCAAAACATATTTCCTTACACATTATTTTCTTTTCTGAAATTCTTAACTAAGAACAGAAAATGAGATTTCCAGGGAGGTATAGTGCCAATGCAGGAAGGAACAGCAGTTTCTCTGTGGGGTAAATTGCTATGCACTGTGAGTAAAAGTAGCAGAATTTTACTACATAACAATAAAAGCTGGTAACATGCAATGTACATAGATATCTGTGTTCATACATAGATCTTGGTTCACTCTTCTAGCAAGAAAGATTATGTATATAGTTGTAGATGACATTAAAAGCTATAGGCGAGGATATAAATAAGCTATTCTATAGACTCACATATATTCTTTTCCCTTCTGGCAACCCCATGGGAGGCAATGTTAAGAAAAACTGTAGCTAAATGTTTATACCATTACAAGCTTAACATCTTCATGGCTTTCGTGAATACCAAATGAGCTTCAGACCAGTCAAAGCAGGTCACTGTTAAATTCTAGTTTTCGCCTGTGCACCTGCTGACAGAAGGGATTTTTACTAGCCTACTCATGCACACAGGTATACTCTATGTCAGCCTCACTGGAATTGTGGTCCATGTAAATTGCTCATAAATAGTCTTAGAAGGTGTAGCTGGTAAGCCTGATACGTGAAATCATTACCTAACAAGAAGTTGAAAAACTGCATCTCTGATGAGGATGCTCAGGTGCGAAGTGTGCAACCTTATCAGGATGGAGGAAACAAAAGTTGTGCTAGATGCAGGATGAAAGTGAGGACGTTGAAATAAAAACATCTAGCACTGTTGGTCATGAAGCAAAGACTTGGTATAATGGAAATATGGAAGTAGCATGGTATAAATGAGAGTGGAAACATGGAGCTGCACATGTGCTCCAAGGGAAGGCTTCTGGGGTTAGGGCCATTCACCTTGTCACAGATGGGTTGGACTTTAATTCTTGCTGTGATCATTACTAGTCAAACTGTGTTAGGGCCGCGTTTGTGTGCAGTACACTTGGCCAAGTCTTTGCCACAGAACTGAGTCTGTGATCACTCTTTCAAATGAGCCTGGTGCTAAGACCTTTTCCCTGTATCCCTACTGGTAATGAGGTTCTTGAGACCTTAACACTTATTTACTGAACTCAAATACATACCTGATAACGACAGCAGAAACAGCAGAGGCTATATTGATCAGCAGCCACAGGGACCACTAATGAACCCACACAATGCCCTGGTGCATTTTTTCCAGAGCTTTGGTCTTGAAGATATATTTTCTCAAAACACTCCAGTGACTCCATTGGCTGTCTTTCCTGTGATTTTAGAGGCTACTGGATTGCATCCAGTGGGAGAAGTTTTCTTTTTTTCTTTTTTTTTCTAAAATGCAATTGCACTGGCATGTATTCATTTAATTAAACATTCATGTGCTTTATTCCATAATCATGTGCTTTATTCCACGTGTCTCTAGGCATTTCATATGTGTAAGATGAAGGACAAATGATCTGAAGTAGTCTAAGAGCAGAGTATGTTCCTAGTGACTTAAATATCTGATGTCTTAGTGATAAAAACATAAAAACACATAAAGGAATAAATAATTAAGTAAATATAAAAGAAAGCTCTTAAAGAGAATGTTGGTGAAGGAGGCAAATGATATGAGGAAGAACACTTTGAAAAAAGCAGTCCGCTCTCTAGATAATGATTAGTGCATGTGTTACTGAGGAAGACGTAGTTAAGTATTTTCATGTAGCTTTTATCCTTTGCTCTTCATTTCTCAGCTTTTCACATGGAATACTCCTCTGCCAACTTGAGCAATCTATTCTTAGAAATGTAGTACAAGGTGGCCATCAGACTGTCCTCTTTATCCACTGCAACAGGTACCTTCAGAAGTTGACTCATCCCACTCTGATACACTTCTTGGAGGTACATGAGATGTTTTGGGGTATCCTTGTAACTGCCCATTGTTTCATATCTAAAAAGAAGAAGTGACTTACAAACACTTAGGCTTCTGAGAGAAATTGTGTGAGTCCTTCCTGTATGTTCTTATATTTTTTTCTAGTACCCATCTATCCTTGTCTCATTGGCATCTATATACGTAATTTTTCCTTCCTATCTGAAATATACTCATTTTTTTCTTTTCTATTTAATTTTAAATTCTGTGCAGGATACCAGAGTTCCACTTTTTTTTTTTTTTCTTTTTTTTTTTAACAAGAAAACAAAAGTGAAGATTTATGAATGTTTTTGCAGAAGCGGCATGTAAAAAATCTGTACTTCCTGTCAAATTATATTAAGGAGTTTTTTAATCTTTTTTTGTAAGGAGAGAAATCTTGGACATGCATCAGGCATGCTAGAGCACTGACATGGGGAATGTTGAAGGAGCAGCAGTGTCTGTGACTGTGAGTGCCCGGGAGCCCGGGGAGGCCGGCAGTCTGGCTGCCCGTGGCATGGGCACTGGGGAGCCGTGGAAGGAGCCAGCCTGCAGAGCCAGGCAAACTGCCAGCCCCTGACCAGCAGGCTGGAAGGCTGGCAAGAAAACACACAAAATTACATGATTCCTTGTTGAAGGCTTTGATGGAATTGACAGGTTTCAGTGAAATGTTTTTATTCTATTAAATCAGAATTTAATGATGAAGAACAATTTTTCTTGCAAATTTCTGACTGACCAGCAATCTCAGCTTCATTGTAGTGATGTGTTCTGCAGAATATAAGCAGTTTAGGACCAGAAGTGCTTGACTACATTCTTTAATTCAATGCCAGTTCTGGTAACTCAAAAAAAGTTAGTTTAAAGAGAAAGCTACTCACATCAGAGAACATTTGGGACACCAACAGCCATCTTCATTTTCCATTTTATAACTAAACAAGTCAGAGATAGCCGAGTTTGGGTTTCTTTTTTTAAATGATGGTCAATACAAATAATTACATTTAAAGATTACGTGTTGTTTCTAGAAGCTGCATTACAATTGAGAGTTATAAACTGATGTCACAGCCAGCTGTCCACTGAGAGGGAACATCCTGTTCTTCTTGGTAGCTGTAGTTCATCAACATGCCTTGTGTGGGATCCATAGCTCATGTGGCCACAGCATGTCTCAGGTCAGCAAGCTGATGTGAAGGCCGGTTGTCTGGTTTGGTAGTGTATTTTCAGCCAGGTCCTCGCAGAACAGCTAGTCACTAATAGATGTCTGCAGCAAAGCTCCATCCCTGCATACACATGCAGATACTTCTGAAACTTCACTGCCATTGTCCACAAAAATAAAATTCTCTTCCAGAAAAATGACTGCTTGCATAATTTTAAATGTTTGCAGCATCCTTTGTCTTTAATCTCTCGCAGTGCAGTGGCACAGTTTCTTACAGTTTCTCAAACCAATGGCTATGACTGCAGCTGGGATTATTATTTATTATTAATAATGCGTTTACTATCTCACTAAATTCTTTGAGACAATGGACCGTTAAGTAGTATGAAGCTGACTGAAGTGCCTCCACCATTTAGGGGTTAGCAACTAAACGGCATTATATCATTTGAGTCAATTTCTGCCCAAGATTCCAGGGAGTGAACTCATCAGGATTACTCATTGTTAAAGGAGTGCCTCAGGGTTTAGTACTTTGACTTTATTATTTTTTCCTTTAGCTATTCAAAACCTTGGTTCGTTTGTAGGAAATGTTAATTATCCTTTCTGTGCTGATATCCCACTGCTGTTTTATAAGCAGAGCTTTGCTTGTACAACTTCAAAAGAAATCTTCAAACTCAATATTACCGAGTTTGAATATTATCTAATTAACCTCCCGGTCTGTCATGCCTTGTTGGTTATCATGAAATAATCACAGCCCCTCAGGTGTTGAAGCTCTAGATGCAGCTAAGTGCCTCTAATTCCCTAAGGGGGTGATTAGCTCATGATAACAATGCTCCCTTGAGTTGTTTTATTGCTTTTATAAAAAGACTTTATTGTGGGGGAAATGTTTATTTTTATGCAGGAGAAAGATGGAGCTGACAGTTGAGGCTGGTGAGTGACTATAACTTTTACTCCTGAGCCATGGTGCAAACCTTGATACATTTGCTCATTTCTGATACTCCTCGGACAATCACGATATGCTGGCTCATAATTAGGCTCCTGCTGTACTCACAGTGTGGAGAGAGAAAATAAATACTTCTGGTTCTGCCAGAGGTGAGCAGTTAAAACAAAACAAGACAAAGCAAAACAAAAGGTTCCTTCTACTATGGGGATCACAACCTCAGGAGTCTGGAGAACTTCAGTGCTCTGGAATTCACCTTATTGATTTCTGTACTTTGTTTCCCAAGAAAAAATCTTTCCTTAAATACAGAAAATGGAAAGTTCAAGTCAGTAAGTTAATAGCTGGACATTTCTTACAAAAGCACTACAGCTAGCAAAAATTCTAAGCAGTAAAACCCGAAACATTTCAATCAATAAGTTAATTGTAAACCTCTGACCAGTTGATTTGACAACTTAAGTTATCTAGACTTTCCTAACCCTGTGCTTTCATCTCTTCCCACAAAAGGTATGCTGCAGAACATTGCTTTTATAGTGCCTCCCTTTGTTATTGAAAACTTGGAAGAAAGAATTTATCGACACCAATGTGATGCAGATAAGCAGACACTTCTTTATTGACAGCTGTGTGTGTGAGAGTGAGTAGTCTCACTAATGACGCACACCAAGCACCAAAATCATACATCTTATATAGAACTTATACATATTCAGTAAGTAATCATACATAAACATACTATTTCCTAGAAATCATTAACATATTCTCCTCCTATTTCCGATTCTGTGTAGTAAAGGTTAGAAATATCTAGAAATGGGTCTGGGGTGTAATACAGGTAGGTGATCCATGAGTCAGTGGTCGCGATCTCCCCCTGCTGGAATTACTTTTTGCTTAAGTTCACGGTTTCTTGGCAGGTACCTCCAAGCTGCTATGGTTGGCTTTCCTCAATTCCCATTAATTCTGACATCTCTATGCATTCTTCTAGGGACTTATACAGTACCCCCATATTATACAATACTTCTGTAAATAAACACTATACATACTACAAATCACCTTAAATATTAAACTTATTGTCTAAGTTTCTAAATTCGTAGTAGCATTCGGTTGCTGGTGCAAAGTGCAATAAATGTGAACATATTATTTCTACTAAAATATCTCTCCTAACTCTGTATTCGTATTAGAATCAAACACTATTAATTCTAATTAATGGCAGAATTAGTAACACCTTTACAGACCCTTACAAAAAATGTTGTGTCTTCCTGCCAAGTTGTCCAGCCCCTTTTCATGTAAAGAAAATTACTCTAGTCCAAAGATGTGTGTATGACACTTCCCTAATGATAACTAGGTGGTTGATTTTTCATAGAATTATAATGCCTGGTTGAAGAACTGGTTCATTAATGGTGAAGGGAGAAAAAGAGTCCTTAATTGACTAAACAAGAGTTGAAAAAAAGGTGGAGTTTTTTTGTTGTATGGAATGACCACAAAGAAAAATAAGCCAATTTGCACAACAAACAAACTCTGAAGAGCTGTTTGGTATAGCTAATAACATAAAACTTTGTTGAGGATGGCTAATACAGGCAAAATGTTCTGGGTATCACTGTGATGGTTGTTACATTTAGAGCTAAATTTTCTGACATTTTCCCTATTTTTAATACAAAGAGATCTTGTGAGGATTTCTAAACCTTAGGTTATTGACATACACATTAATCACTGGCATATGCTCTCAGCCTCATCTTGTATTTTTGTTTCAGATCATTCTTTGTTCTTTTACTATAGTGATAGACCTCTAACACCATCCTTCCCTCTCAAAATTTCTCTCATGTTAAGAACCAGCCACTTTACTGCAATAGACTTATGAAAGAGTCAGCATAGAGAGTGATCAAGTCTGGATTTATTCAGAATCATCAGGTCATAGCCTCTCAACACTCATCTGTTAACAACATCACAACCATCAGGTAAAATATGCTTAGGAACCCTCAAAATTTACTTTTCAGAAGCCAATGCAACAAGATTCAGAGTTAGTGACCATGAGATTCAGCGCTTTTTAGCAACTTCATTTCATATGTGGCTTTACATGTTTATATACAGTTTAGTATCTGTATATCCCAAATTACAGTTTGACTTCTCCAGTTCCAAGAAGTCTTTTTTTGCTAAATTTAGATGTAAAGATAATCCTCCATATTTGCCTTTCCAAAGTTTTTAAAACTCAGTGGAATCTTTGCCACCACATGTAATATGCAAGGGAAAACAAGCACCTAAGGACCATTATCTCCCCAGCAAACTGCAGTTGAATTATGTACATATGTATGCAGAGGCAAAAAGGTTTGCATGATAGCTAAAGTCTTGGGATACTTGTCCAAATAGTCCATAATCTCAGGACTGGAATAAGAAAATCACTTGTGTGATTCAGTATTCTTTTTTTTTATTTATAAAATTCACCTCAGATTTTGGTATCAATGTTTGACAAAAGAATGTTGAATTTAAGATATCAACACAATGGCTACATATTTTAATCATTTCTGTGTCATCTTTTTACTGCCCACAAGGATACAAGTAGCACGCTCACTGTCTCAAGAGAAAAATAAAAGATGGTTTGTCTTAACAAACTATTTTTGTCTGAAACCAAACTAGCCAATCTGGCCATTTCATTATTGTGGTTCTAGTGGTATTCAGACAAGGGTATAGTATAAGTATTGGATCAAAACTTTAAAATGTCTTAGAGTGTTAGTGGAAAAAGTAACTGAAGAAATTAATACATAGTATGTAAGTGTATTTTGTTTCCTAGGTAACAGCTCTTGGTGGTAATGGTCACACATAAAGAGCTGCACATGGGAAGCCATTTGCAGTGTACAACTTTCACTGGTGAAAAATACTACCCATTTTTGAGCATCATTATTTGGCAATCATCTCTTAAGTACAATATAAACAACCATATATAACAGCTGCTTTGCTGAGCACTCTTGTAACTTATGTACTGGGGGTGATCATTGTAAAAAAAATGTTCTCAGTCACAATGAAATGGAAAAATTTGGAGGTAAGTTGATGGTTAGGTTGTTCTGGACACAAAGCTCTAGATGCTTCTTACTAGTGTTAGATGAGTCTTGATCATAGCACAAGATCCCCTGCCTGTAAAAAAGCAGAAACTGGCCAGCAGGTATTTCTGTGATTGTCCTGTTTAGTAGAATATAAATACATCAAGTGTAACAAATACTAGAACTTTACATTAGTAATTTAACCCTCGAGTTCTCTTTTCCCATAAAAGAAGAAATGAAATATTCATTTGAACAGAAATGAATATTGTATTATAAAAACAATAAAGGAACATGCATGTCTAATAAGTTGCAATGTAAAGTTTTATTTCATTTTACCATTAAGTTCAAATAGCAATTTAAAGTTTCCTTAAAAACTGATTTTCTTTTCCAACCATGTAATGTTAGTTATTGTTCATGTCCTACTGTCAATCAGAATTAAATATTTCTTTCAACAATAATTGTTATCCTACCACTTAAGTTCTGAGTGCTTTGCAGAAGTTGTTTCTGTGTCTGTGTGTATGTTTGCATATACATTTATGCTTCTCTATAAATGAAATAACATGATTAACATTAAAAACAATATGCAGGCATCTTTGTGATTTTTTACTGTAATGAAAATATTGTCTCTTAATGATCCTTAATGAAACAGTACTTTAGACATAGTGTGAAAAGTTGCCAAGAGGTGTAAAGCAATTATTATGACAAAAAGCAGGAGTTTTGAAGAGCCATTTCTTTTGTGAAGAGTGTGTGTGAAAAAGCAAAATGAAGAAGTCTTCAGGGAAAAAACTGATTTTAATAAGTTTCTGTGCATGCTCAAAGACTATATAAATCTAGCCTCCAAGTATAATGTGTTAAACAGTAATCACCTAGAAAGCTAACTTGAAATAAGAATCCTAAACAATTGTCTTGACAATCTGTGAACAATGCTAAGTTTCCATTGCCAAATGGTGGAGATGACTCAGGTGAAGGTCCCTGACATGCTCCCCTCTTAGAGGTGCATGCTTCCGCCAGGGGCTACCCAGCTACTCACAGCAATTGCTTTGCTGCTTTGCTTTGCTTTCATGATTGCTGCCATAATTCTTGGGGTGCTCTACATTGTCTGTGCAGTTTTTGTCATGGTTTACTTCCAGGAAATGAAGGTTCAAATAAATATAGATACTTGCTAAAATCAATATATGCAATTAGGAAGAAAAGAAAATGAAAAGAAAAAGCATTTCTAGAATCACTGATGCTCTTTCTCCTTAGCAGGCTGTAGCTTCTTTTCAGGCCTGTCACTGTGTGACACCAGCAAAATTTTGTTAGAAGAGGCACAGTTATTGAGTATGAAGTTACTAGGAGTTAATAAATATAACTGTCATGTACCTGGCAGGCTAATGTACCCCCATTTGCAGATTCCTGAAGTGCCCATGTACAGATTGTTAGTGTGAAGAAGCTGCCATGCATGAAGTTCAGTCCCATCAACTGACTAATTCAAACCTTGTGCACAGTTTGGGTCATTCATAAAAAAGTAATGGGGGATTTCTGACTAGAGAGTTTACAGACATAATACAAATATTGTCTTGGTAAATGTATATTCCTCAACACACCATTGGGCAGTGGCAGCAACCTATTTCTTCTGGGCAGCTTCTATCCATCTGAGTGAGGTTTTGGGCAAGTTCTTTATACAGTGGAAGTAGTTCAAAGGCTTTTCTCTGAAAACAACAAAGCTCCTTCCTTTTCTAGAGGTACACAGGAACAAGAGGGTGTTCTCAGTGTAACACAGAGAGGGCACATTGGAAATACCTAGGAAAATTTCCAATTTGGTCGTCATCGTGGATTATTCAATGAGATAAAGAGTTAGAGACTATAAAGACGTCAAAAGCAAAACACAGATTAAAAAGTAGCCAAAAAAAGAACCATTACAATAAAATGATAGGAATGGAAGTGGTCTGTTTCAGCATAAATCCAGCCCTCCACTAGGAAGAGGTCATTAAATATTTTTAAAATTAGGTTATCCTGTTCCCATCATCAACATATTGAGCACTCCTATGTCATGGACCTCTTCCCATATCTGCAAACCCCCTACCTGCAAAGCTTCAGTCTCCTCCTAGACTGCCAAGAAGAAATATTCCCTGATGTCTACAAACTCCTATATATTCATCTCCTTCGTGAATTGTTAAGAAAAGTAGGACTGATAAAATTTGAAGTAAACTGTAATATACTCCAGCACAGTGAAGAAAGGCCATAATATTAAGTCTAATATGGGTAATAAGTAGCAGAAGATCCCTGTCTCAAGCACCCATTATTTTTCTTGAAGCTTAACCACACAGGTATTAAGGCAGAGGGAATGGTATTGGAGAACATATTTTCAATAATGTTAATTTTTCTCACAACTTACATAGCCCTGGAAAAGTTCTCTGCCTGGAGTCCAGAGATTCTTGAAGCCAGCTGGTCAAGTACATCCAGTTCACTACTAACAGTGCCAGCCTCTAGTATTACTTGAATGCCACTGTCATAATCTGTGTGTTTTCTGATCACTGTCTTGCTGCCAAGTTTCATAACAATGATCATTGATCATTTCTCTCTGTATTTAATTTTCACTATCTAGCTGCACTTTTACACTTCACATTAATTCATTTTCTCTCACTCTTATCCATTCATCTTGTATGTGTGACTAATTTTAATTACCATGGCATTCCCAGCTGGGAAGCTAACGGGAGGCTTGATATTGCTTTGGATTGATGCCCAAAAGGACTGTGCTCTCATTGGCCACTTGTGTATTTTCAAATAAGACAACAGAGCATCAGCAATATTGTGAAGCAAACCCATCTGAGGAATGCAATAAACCAGAGGGGAAGAGTGTCCCACGCTTTTCTCAAACAGAGTGTGAGCAGGATGCGAAAACTTTGTCCATGCTGTATGTGGTGAAGTTAGCTCAGATGAAGTGGGCCAAATTCAGTGTGGTCCATGACCTGGGTCTGCTCAGCCATACCTTGATATGGCCATGGTGTTACACTGTCCAATTTTTGGTTACTCAGCTCTTAGATACCCTGTACCATTGCATATTGGATCCTTACAGGAAGACGCTTCTCTGGGTATCATCAATGTCTTCAACAAGCTGTATGACTGCTGTTGCAAAGGACATGAACTAGTTCACACGTCAGTGATGGCTTGTTGGCGTGTGATTGACTTGGGCATGTTGTCTAGACTGCCTGCCGGGGAAACGGGAAATAAATTAGGAGTTCACCTCAAAGGAAAAGGACCTCTGAGTAGGATCTGAACCTAAAAATATACTTTTTATTTATCTTAGCATATTTCTCAGGCATTCCAATAGATACTTTACATAAAGAGCAGGAAATGGTTCTGAAGCACAATGTCCTCAGAGAAAACTGGGAAAGAAATCTGAACCTCGTCTACATGTAAGAAGCACTTGAAATCATGAGAACTAAAACACACACACCGATAAAACTGGAGTGTACAAGAGTGATTGCACTGCAGTAAAAATGGAGAGGACTTCTGGGCATGTAAGTCTTAAAGGTTTGGAATAGCTGGGAAACTGGTGCATGAGGCAGCATGTCATCAGAAACATGCTAGCCTGTCATTGCCACTGCTGGTCTAGTATAAAAAGAAATAACTCATGGCCTTTGTGAGCCTGAATTATACGTGATATATTTCTGAATCAAAATAAACTCTTTGAAACACTTCTCTGCCAATTGACCTAATGGCAGCAGCACTGGATGATTACTTCTGTGACTGTCTCAGCTTCTTATGCAAGAGTGACAATTTTCCTAGAAAAGGTTTCAGTGTGTTTGTTTTATGGTCAAATTATTCACCAATGTTACTACATACATTCATCTCTTTAAGGCAAAGCTTTTAATGGCCAGATCAGAAAAAGAATTGTCAGTAGCATTAAAAATCTAAAGCCAGAATGAAACTCTATGTCCATTTCTCCTTATCCTCTAGCCTGCTCAACATCTGGGAGGTATCAAAATCATAAGCATCAGCAGTTTCTCCAGGAGTATTTTCTGTTTGATATTTTGCTTCTGACCATGGCCAGCTACAGGTCAGTACAATGCAGCCTGACATCTCTCTCATACCTGGCCCAGGAATGATTCTCCATTCACCTTATCTTCAGAGCATGGCTTATTAGACACTATTAGATCAAATCTAATGAATCTGACTCTGAAATAATCCTGCTTGAAGTGGTCCTCCCAAATTCAGTGGTTTCTGCAGTCACCCGTGATGTGGAAAACATGCATTTTTTGTCTAAGGGGATGTGACCCTGTGTTTTCCAAGACACTTTCATAACCACTGGATTGTTGGATAGCTTTAGGTGAAACAGTCAGAACAGTCTTCTCCATCCTTAATGTTGTCTTCTAATGTCCTTGGGCACTTACTCTACTAACCACCAAGTCACACACATAATGTAGTCACACTTTCTCTGGCTCCAAGAATATATAACTAGTCTATGCAGACAGAATCAAAATGTTCCGCTGCCCTCTGTTAGAGCTTGATTAATATGTGTTTCCTTAGGACACGATGTGAATTTAAATTATGAATGCCTGGATAAAAAAAAAAAAAAAAAAAAGAAGGCGTGTGTCACTATTGTTTCCTACGGTATTTTGAAAGAGAGACTTATCTCAATTTTTAAAGGCTTATATATCTAGAAAAAGGTTCAGAAAAGTGCATTTTGAAGGGAAATGGCATCTTCCATCAACAGGGTTTGGTACATGATGAATGCACAGTCTGAAATACTGTCCCCATCCTTCAGCATTTCCCTAGGGGGATCTTAAACAGAGCCTTTGCAACTGAACCATGATATCCTTCAAAACAAGCCCATGTCCAAAGAGAGTGCTAGATTGCACAGACAAAAATTGTCCATGCATGTTCACACACCAGTGCATTCACTGCTCTCATAGGAGTTTTAGCTACATTGAAAATCACTCATGAGAAGACTGGATGAAGTATGATAACATCATTGAAACAGAGTCCATTTAGTTCAGGTATCAAAAGCTTTGCTATGAAGTATATATAAATTCCCTTTATAAATAGCTGACAACTCTTCATACTTAGCAAAAAAAGAGACAGATTTCAGCAGAAAATAGATTATATGGTTCAGACAGAATAAATCAAAGATCTTAATTTAAGATGCACCATAAAATGACCGCTATGTGGGGAAGCTTTACATACAAAGGAATTGGTAAATTTTGACAGGAAAAAAAAAAAATCACAGTGTAATTTATTGGCACTCAGTCCTCTACTGTTAAGAAACAAGATGTTCAAGAAATTGAGTAAAGTTGTCATGGAACGAACTTGAGTTTAGATGTGCCAGATTGTACCACCACAGAACTCCCTTTTTCCTTAGCAGCCTGGTCCTCAGAATAGAACTGGTCTTATTTATAGAGTAAATTCTCCAGTTTGGTAATTTGTGTTGGAAATGTCAAAATGGAAATAAGTATTGCTTTAAAATGATTAATAATTAATTAAAAAATTGTTTCAGAGGAAACTGGGCATGACTTTTTTGGTTGGTTCAGAAGGTATAAAGTGCAGTTAGTTCTTGAGAAGAAACTGGTCTCAGAGTAAATGAGGGTTGTCTTCAACATTTGCATCTAATACTGAAACTGTTAAAGGATATGGTTCATGCATTATTCTAAAGGACTGCTGAGTACAATAAAAACTCATTTTGTCCCTGCAGAGAGAGTAAGAAAAGATTTTGTCATTTCTATCTATTCTAATCAATGTTTTTTATAGGTAGCCTAATTTCTTCATGGCTGGAAAGGGGAAATGGGGCTTCATGTGATGAGTAAGCATTGCAAGGAACCTAAGCAACAAATAATTTGAGAACACAGCAAAAACCTGAAGAGGTTTTATCACTTTAATATCAATTAAATAAATACAATTATTCTTGATTGCTATCAATTGTTTCTGATAGTTGTTTATCACAGAGTGATTATTATTGCACTACATATGAGGGAATGAGTTTGAAAGTCTGGGTTTTTTTCTATTTTTGCTGCTGAATATGCAGACATTGAAGTTTGTAGGAGATTTTTTGCTTTATTTCTCATCCTCCTCATTTTAGAGTCAAAATGGTATATTTCATGCCTATTGGTTAAGCATTTTTTAAGAGGATCCATGACATTTAAATGAATTTTTTGTTTTTCACATTCTCATTTTTTCTTGCTTTTTACATCTGCATCTTAGGCTTTCAGCCCAGGAAACTGAAGTTGCACATGTGGGATGATCCCATCTAAAATTTCTCAGTCAGATGGCTAAGGGCATCTAATGTCTGAATGTAGTCTTCCCCCTGAAAATCCAAAATACACATGCACACATGGACCTTGAGCACTCTTTTGCACCAGAGAATTAGATAGTTCTGCTCCAATGTTACTGGATTTTCAGAGTGTGTAAGTCCTTATTGGAAAGTCTGCTAGAACAGAAGGAAAACAGAAAGTGTTGAAGTAATGCTATAAAATGCAACAGGGTGTTTCAAAAAGCCCACAGAAAGATGATACTGTTCTACAATAGTTATACATTAATTTCTGAAGTGCTTGTTTTTTCAGTCAAGTTAAATTCTGTGAGTCACACTAAATTCTTTGTGCTTTGTATACTCATACCTCCTTATGTTTGTGGGCCTCATTTTTTCCATTGCAAATACCTATTTACATAGCCTGAACTCTCAAGATGCAGAAGTGTCACTCCTATTGTGTAATAGTATAAACGAAAGAACATTAGGATTTGTTGTGTAAATGTGAGAACATGCCATCTGTTTGGCAATGGGAAGCTGAAAACTGAGGGAAAACATAAGAAGAAATAAAATATCTGCCAGTTGGAAAACAGAAAGATACAGCTGGTTGCAAAATGCCTGCTTTAAGGGTGCAAATTCAGATGGCAAGCTTCAGAAAGACATGCTGGGAAAAAGTTCCTGAAGACAGCCTTGAACTAGAAAATTAGTAGATGTGAAGAAATTGCTGGTGAAGGTGATCTTGAAAATGTGTTTTTTATTGTGGTGTAGATACCACTGTTGTGATACTTTATATGTCTGTGATGTTTATATACTCAGACAAAAGCCAGTAGAAAATTATATTAAGGGAAGGAATAAAATAACTTCAGTAGGGGAAATTACAGGGGCATTGTCAACTCCACAGTGATCTCTGTGTAGTTCAGTAATTAATAACTTCAGAAGCAGAGATGAACACTCTACTGTTCCTATTTATTTGATGGTCTTGATTAATTAAAGTACAAGTTTCCTTTAAAAACTCGAGACTGCCTTTAAGTATATTACTAAGTGCGGCACTTTGTTCTTCAGTAGCATTACACAGTGCGTGCAGCCAGTTTTGCTGATTGAAGAGGTTTAAAAAATAAGGCAGGCTGTGTGGACATTTAGTAGCTGACTACAGCAAAATTGTTTAATGACTAGTATCATCTAAATGAGGCAGCAAGCTGAAAGACTCATAATCTCTCCCCATGCACAAATTTTAATTAAATAATTATAATGTCCTTGTTGTAATTATTTATCAGTAACTATGCTCCTGAGTATTGTCTCTTTTGCTTTCATCTGTTCTGTCAGCTCAGCTGTACAATGAAAAAATCAGTTTCAAAGATCTGGTATGATTAATTCTTATTACCGAGGGCCCTATTCTGCTGCCATTATTCAACCTGATTAGTACTTTACTGCACAATTAGTCACACTGAATTCAATGGTTCTATGTGTGCCTTAAGGTGCTGCTCAAAGAGGTGGCAGAATTGGACCCCAAATAACAACAGATTTGGGAGTGATGGTCTAAAAGGATGGCTAAGGTATCAATTCACATTTTCATCTTCTTAGTGAGAAGCCAATCAAGAAAAGAGCTAGCCCCATGAAGGCTTTGGGTGCCTCTGAGGCTAATTCAAATGCGTGGTGCCTGTCCTTGCACCTGGGGACATGGAAAGACAGCTCAGCCACCTGTGCTGGGTTTGTGTGTGGTGGGGGTTTTTGGTAGCAGGTGAGGGCGCTACAGCAGTGGCCCCTGTGAGAAGCTTCTTGAAGCTCTCCCAGCTCCAAGTCGGACCTGCCTCTGGCCAAGGCCAAGCCAATTTGCGATGCTGGCCATTCCTCTGTGATAATGTATTTAAGAAGGGGAACCTGGGAGGAGGAGTTGGGGTTGTGAGGAGGGCATCTATGTGAACCAAGATCAGTGGAAAAGGAGGAGAAGTAGGGTAGGTGTGCTGCTGGACTCCCCCTGCAGCCCGTGGTGAGATGGCAGGGCCACCTGCCCTGCCACTCGTGGAGGTGCACAGTGGAGCATATGCTGACCTGTGGCCTGTGGAGGACCCTGCACTGGAGCAGGTGACTGTGCCTGAAGAAGTCCAGGACTTTGTGGGAAGAAGAAGCCCCCACTGTTGTAGTTCAGTGCTGGGAGCACTGCAACATGTGGGAGGGACCCGCATTGAAGCAGTCTGGGAAATGCTACAGCCCATGGGAAGGACTCACATCAGAGAAAGTTCATGGAGGACTGTCTCCCATGAGAGGGACACCATGTTGGAGCTGGAGAAAAACTCAAGTAGTTCCCCATACCTCAAGGAGGAAGGAACGGAGGGACTGACTGCATCACCCAATTCCCTGCCCCCTGCACCACTGAGGAGGAGGAGGTAAAAAAATCGGGACCAGAGCTGAGCCTGAGAAGAAGTGAGGGGGAGGTGTTTTCAAGATGTGGTAATGCTTCTCACTGCTCTACTCTGTCTGTTAAGTGTTGCTGTTATTAGTGTCTGAATCAAATTTATGGGTTTTTTTTTCTTGCCCTAAGGAGCCTGTCCGTCTTTTGCCTGTGACCATAATTGATAAGTCATCCCTCCCTGTCCTTATTGTGATTCCTGAGCCTTTTGCTTTATTTTCTTCTTCCCAGTGCTGGGGAAGGGAGTGACTACGTGGTGCTCAGTTGCCCTCTGAGCTCAAACCACACCACCACCACAGTCTTTAACTTCCTGCTGAAGTGTGGGTCCCATACACTTTCCTTCTAGCAGCTGAGCCAGACTCACTCTTCTGCTTAAAATTATCAGTCTTTGCTTTAAGCAACAGCCTGGTTGATGGAGCACTGGTTGAGGCTGAGGAAGACCCAAATTCAATACTCTCCTCACCCTTAGAGGGAGCAAAAGAATTTTTCCCATGTTACAGACGACTTCTGAATTATGAGGATAGTCATAGAAGTGGGCTACTGTGCAGTGGAAACTGTAGTCACAAAGGTATGAGCTCAGGTCAAGTCCCTTTGAAAGTTTCTATGGCTTCTGTCTAGCCTTCAGTTTCTTGGCATCTCAGTAGCTATCAATAAGATTGCAGCTTTTAGATAAAACTAAAAATTTCATTGAGCTGTTTTCTTTTAACAGGTTATCTGCCTTCATATGTAAGAGTGCATGAATACTCGAATCCCAAATACATAGATGTCTCCCCTTGTGACACAATAGAGACCAAATAACCTGGATAAGATTAAAATGAAAAGAATTGATCCTGAGTATCTAAAAAATGTATTCTTAAAATTGCCAACAAAGTTAAAATGTCAGTATAATAATTTGTATTGTACAAAGAAAAAAACTCACATCAAGAGCTGCAGCGTAAAATGTGGTATTATAACCAACAATGTTCCTACCAGCCCTCAGTCAGATGGTTTGGCTGTTGTCAATACACCCCTGCTAATTGCAGCTAGACAGCATCAGTAACTGCACTGCCTCAGCCAAATTGGTTTGCTTATGCTTGCATGGCATTTTGTTACTAACCTGCAAATCCAAAAATGAGCAATGAAAGAGGTAGAGTCAAAGAAAACCTAAGGATTACTTGAACCAGCAATGAATTTTTTCAGCAAAATACACTGCTTTGTTAGTGTCTGTGTAATACCTGTAGAAATCTGCTGTTGAGGATGGAATTTCTAGGCCAGGGAAAGAGCAGAAGGACTGCCTCTTGGTTTCCATACTCAGCTGAACTGGGACACAGACTTGATTCAGAAGTACCCACTCCCAGGCAAAACCTCAGTCAGCATGTAGAGTCATACTTTTGCTTATGTGCCAATAAACATTTAGATGGTTAGTATAAAGCAGGAGAACA
Organism: Athene noctua; assembly: GCF_965140245.1. Classification (NCBI taxonomy): domain Eukaryota; kingdom Metazoa; phylum Chordata; class Aves; order Strigiformes; family Strigidae; genus Athene; species Athene noctua. Next base: position 58,504,229 of record NC_134039.1, on the reverse strand, counting down.
CCTAAAAGCCAGACAAAGAGAGCAATAGGTATTACAAACAACAGTTTACTAAACATTAAGGAATAGAGCTACAGTGTGATTAATATGAGGTTAAAGACAGATATACAGAGAATAATGCAATAATATAAAAGCCTATCAACTAGATCAAAGTCAGAATAGAATCGTTTTCTCTAGCAGTAGATATGATTCAATTTCTTCAAGACCGAGTTCTCTTCCTAAAAGCAAATTTCTAAATATGAAAATTCAGTTTAGTTTCTGGATATTTAATTCTTTAGGATAAATCGGAAATTTACAAATCTGGATTCCTGGGAAAAGTAAATTTGAATATTAAAAATACATGGAGGAAGAATGTATGAAACATTTCAAGAAAAAAAGAATATAGTTATATGCAACTATTTTTAAATAACAAAAGCCCTTTCAGAGTGTGTAGGGAAGAAATTTTCTTGAATGGGTAGAGTACCAACATTTCTTCTATTATGTGTATTACGTGTCTGTGTTTAGAGACATGACAAGCAGTTACTTCTGGAAATATGAGTAAAAGTGAATGTCTCAGCATTCTACTTTCTAAAATGGAAAGAATTGGAATGCCTGAAACTATATCATTATATCTCAGTTAAGAGGTATTATAAACAATTATGAAACCTTATTCAATGGCTTGAACAAGTAGTTTTCTCAGAAATCCTGGGTAAGATACAATTTCATGCAGAAAATAAAAAAAGACATCTTTATTCAGGGTGATAGGTAGGTGTAGATGAAAGATGGTTTTTTGCTTCCTTTATGCAACCTCTATTAACAATGCAGAATTTCTCTCTAAAAACATATCAGACATAAAGATGTGACAGGGTCTGTACAGATATGACTCAGACCATCTCTTCTGGTAAAGGATTTAGATGACCAAATGCAGCAAAAGTTTTTCTCTTCAATGATAATACACAAAATCAAGAGAAAAATGTTGATTCCTAAGCTGTACAAAAAATTTAATCAAGAAATGGAAGAAGAAGCTTAACCAAATGGAGGCATGTCTTGTGCACTTTGGCAAAGGTGACTTTTATAGAATATCCCGCAGGTCGTACCTGGATCCAGGTGGGATCCAGCACGTATTTCCTCATGTTGATGCACCTTGCTGGATGGTGTGGACAGAAGGGATCCCTTTCCTCCAAGCGCTGTTTGTGTTTGCAGTTCCCAAAATTCTTTCTACTAGAGTGAATAACAGATGTCAAGGTGGGCAATGTCCCTTAGCTGGGTTGTGGTCTTAACACTCCTCTTAAAAGTTATGCAAAAGGAAAAACAGATGCCACTCTTGTTATAAGCAGTTAGACTTCTCATGAGGAAAAAATAATTTTTGTATAGATTGAGTTAAAATTTTCAATTAAAAGGTTTTTTAAAAGGCTAATAGTCAAAATGCATTAAAACCAACCATAAGAAATTCTTTAACTGTACCAGGAAGAACACACTAAATAAGTGTCTAGGTCAACCGGACCACTAAAGTTGTAATTAAAAAGGATGAAGAGATTGTCGAGAAATTACATAATTCTTTGTAATCAGTCTTCACTAATGAGGATGAGGCAGACTATTCTAACTCAAGGTTAATTTTTACAGATGAGGCATTGTCAGAGAGAGTGGCTTCTGAAGATGAGGCATTTAGAGCAACTAAATAAAGTTAATGGTAGAAAATCCCTGGGGCTGGATAGTATTCATCTGAGAGTTTTAAAAGGGAAAAACAAAAAGTACTGACAAGAACTACTGACTAAAATATGCAATGTACCTCTAATAGCACAAGTCATTCCCAAAGATTGATTTTTTTATTTAAAGAAAGAAAGGACAAAGGATGACCTTGGGAATTATAGAAAAAGGAACAGTGCTTTAGTACCACTGAAATTGTCCAAAACCATTTCCATAACCAGTCATTAAAGGACCTTTTTAAAACTACATAGGTATTATTGCTATAAATATATGATACATTTTTAAATTGATCTTCACAGCTTCTCTGGGTGTAATTTTATTTTTTCCACCTTTACAGAAATACAGGAAGGAAGCCACAGAGGTTTAGTATTAAGAATACAAGTAGGTATAATTTACCCTGACTTCCAAAATGCTTCCAACAATGTTCCTTGCTAAAGACTGTTGTCAAATACTAACGACAGCAGGCTGAGGGGAAAAAAAAAAATAATTAAAAAAAATATCATCTCTTAAAAACTGCCTGGTGGATGGGATATGGTTTATGAGTACTCAGAGTGACTCAAGAATTAATATACTGTAAATTCACAACTGGTCTGTAGGAAGAATGGTCAATTTTTCCAGGTAAATTCTTATTTTGCAGAGCTCAGGAGAACTATACTACTTTAAAAAAATCCATCAGAAATACCTGCAGCAATCTTTGGGAGAGACCATCATTTTCCAGGTGGACCCCTGAGCTGTGGGACACGTGTGTCTGGAGAACTCATTCCTCCGCATGTCCAGTGGGACATGCTGCACAGGAGGCCAGCACAGCTGCCCCAGAGCTGCAAGCTCAGCTTTTAAAAATAAACTGCAATCTGCAGGAATGAAAACAGTGAAGGAGGGCATAAGCTACCTTTTGGTGTGTAGAAATAGGTTTGTCCCAAAAAAAGAAGGCAAAAATACCAGGGAATGTCCTCAAGCCAAATATCCGGGATGTTCTTACGTTTTACCTCACTACTGCAATTAACTAAAGTCTCTTTGACTCTGGCCTTTCTTTCATGAAAGAAATAACTATTTTGGAGGATATTTACTTTGCTAGTGATATTAAATTGTTGCAGAATGTTGCAGAAAGAAAGATTGTGAAAATCATGATGAATAATGGAGATAGGCTTATTCTGTGTCACATTAGATCATTAGGGATAATAGGCAAAGCTATACACAATGAAGGAAAATATTTCACAAAAAATTTTGCATCCCAAGATCTCTCATAGCCTATGATCACCTGTGAAAGAAGTAGATTGATGCTGAAAAGTGGTTTCCAGCTAAATCCAGCACTTTGTGTGATTTTTTTTCATGAGCAGAACTGTAAGTTTTGGCAGGTGCTAACTTGCTTACTGTAATTGCAGTTAAGGTCTGGAATAGTGTTTAGCTAAACAGTAACTACAGTTTTCACTGATTATCAGCAACAACTAGGGTATACCAATATAGCTTTGACATCTTAACAACCTCAATGATGGCTTGAAGTGAACCTTTATATCTTTTGCTAACCTTTAAAAAGAAAAATTGTGGCTTGCTACATTTATGGACTATTCCTTTTGTTGCTGAGCTAGCAAAAGATAGATAACTATGTTTTAAAGTTTTGTAAGAGTTATATAACTAATTTAATGTTGCTACTTTCCAAGAGGGGAGACAACAGTAAATTAAATTACTTCTTAATGTAACCATACCATATTAGAGCTTTTGGCAGTTTAGCTGTGTTTGTTAAAGGTATGATTTCTTCATAACTGCAACCAAATAGGCCAGTGAAACTTTCTAGGGCTTTGTAGGCCAGTCCAGAGTGACTTTTTCATTTACATGTTAATGGAGTCTGCTCCAAGTAAAGTTAATTGAAGAACATGCATAAAGATTTGTTTGCTCTGTGGACAGATGCAATGGAAAAATCTGTTTAAAGCCATACACTAGGGTATGAATATTGATGTGAATGGGAAAGCAAATTATTACGGGAAAATAATTTTTATCGCATAAGCAATACAGTTTGAACTCCATGGAGGGAAAAACATATATGCAGTTTCATACATTCCTTAATTTCAAATAAGAGACAGCAGTGATTAAGAAATTAATATACTCTTTGTTTCCCTGTTACGCTTCCTGAGGTGTTTCTACATTTGTGGTTCTAAATTGCTGATTCTCAGCTGTCAAGGTGGACAGCCTCAGGGGGGTGTGCAGTATATCCTTGAAGCCTGTATGAATATGTCAGCTGGCCTATGTCTTTCCTTTTTCCTTGGGTTTTCTCCATGTCTTCTCTTGAAGCCATATGAAAACAGAACTTTTTCTCTGAGGGACTGCAAGCAAGCCATGCTGGGGACAGATTTGCTGGAGCTGGAAGTGTGAGGGTGTTTTCCTGCCAGCTCCCTGTCCACAGCCCACCAAGAGATAGATATGCCTTGAGCAGCATACACCTGTAAAGGGAGATGAGGGACTGTATGCTGAGGCTGCAGGAATTTGAAGCAGATGGGAAAAGTCTGGGTATTCACCCATGTGTGGGCATAGAACTAGGAGAAGAGATGACCAAATTATTTAATTGCAGAGAAGGGCCCCAGACAAAAAAAAAAACACACACTTGTGAAAAGTGTTTAGGCTGATATATTTTGGGACAATTAATTTCAGAGAGCCTACTTGTGACTCTGGACAGCTCAGGACTCAATTCACTTGTCTAAATAAAAGATCTATCACCCTCTCAGAGATCATCTGACTCAGCTGTCATTTCAAGAGGGCACAGATATCTTCCATATATCCTATGTTTTATCTGGCTCTCCCATGTAGATATCTGAGATACTCTGGAACCCCTAAAATGGCACTTGACACCTATGTTTAAGCAATAAACCGAGTTTTCAGAATGGGATTGAGTTTGAGATTAAGACACCTGGATGTAGACATCTACATGTAGCTGTTGACACATGACCTGAGTACCTAAATCTCAGTGATAGACCATGGGATTTGAATCAGTTGCCAAAACACGGTGATTTGAGATACCCTTGGAGTTATCTGAAATATCTACATGGGACTGGCAGATGTGATACTGTCCTAAGACTTTAGGAATGGTGGAAACTGGAGGCTAGGTGGGAGTCCTTATGCATTGGAAATGCCAACTCCCAACTTTGTTTAGTCAGCTGAATAGTGACTGCTATTCACTACTCAGTGAATATAGAAATAATGCAGTTTTTCTAAAACATCATTTCAGCATTTTCACAGAAACTAGCAAATGACACTTCATATAATTTTGATGTTTGATGTTCTCTCACTTCTTATAAATACAGTGTTGCTACTCACAGTATTGCCAAAAATATGTTCAGAAAGAAACCCAGACATATTTGGCATGGTTACAGAAATTGAGGCAGAAGTGCAATGCCATAGGTGCTTGGGTCAAATTTTATGCTCACTGATTCTATGAACATCCAGACAACCAGAAAGCAATCAAAACTCAACCAGCAAGTGATCAAAACCAAGCGATTTCAACTGGATGTTCCCAAGGGTCTTTTCCAACCTGAATGATTCTATGATTCTATGATTCTAAGTGATAAGCGATAAGACAGTAGGTAATGACCTCAAGCTGGGCCAAGGAAGGTTTAAACTAGATATTAGGAAGCATTTCTTTACAGAAAGGGTTGTTGGGCATTGGGATGGGCTTCCCAGGGAGGTGGTGGAGTCCCCATCCCTGGAGGTGTTTATGAGTCGCATTGACATAGCCATTAAGGATATGGTGTAGTTGGGAACTGTAAGTATTAGGTTAATGGTTGGACTGGATGATCTTCAAGGTCTTTTCCAACCTAGACGATTCTGTGATTCTGTGAAAACATGATTATGTTTCTTGTTCTTCAACTATATCTTCTGCAAGGACAATGAGAAAGAGTGCAACCTAGAAGTGCCAGGGTAAGCCACACATCACATGAGAATCACCATGGGCAGAAGAGAGACAGAGGGAAACGTTTGTGACACTATTAAGCCATTACATTAGCAGGCCATACCCCTTTCCTCCTCGGTCCCAGTCATACGGTCTGCTACTTCCTGGCACTGTCTCTGGGACTTATCTGATCTCATTGAAAACAGATTTAGGGAGCTAAATCAGCAGAAAACTAACATTTGCAAAGAGATGAATAATAACTAAGTAACCAAACATTTTTCTGCCAGTTTAGTGAGCTGAACCAGTTTACTTTAGAGATGGGCTAGTGCCAAAGCCAGCAAAAAGGGAGAAGACTGGAAGAATGGTAAAAATGAGACTTTTTGTGGCAGCTTGCTTTTAGGTTGACTGAAAAGTAATATATATAACCCTCTTCTCAGGTGGATGTATTTGTTGGTCTTAAAGCAATTCTGGACCATTGCAATGTCGAGAATGTGCTTAAAATGCAGTTAGAGTTGTCTTTTCCAGAGGAAATGTACTTTAAGTAATACAAAAATAATTAATGACATTTGTTTTCCTCTTACAGGTTTCTCATGTATGGTGCTTTATGAAAGCTGCCGAAAATCCTGAGTTATAGGAGTGCCAGAGCATGTAAGAGATACAGGGATGAGATAGAGAGTCTCACAGCATGCCAAGCCCAAAGCCCAAGCTCTGCAGCGCACCCTTTGTAATGGAGCTCCCTCATCTAATAAGAGTTTCCTCAGAGGTATGTGGATTGTGACCATCACAAGCTTGATTTTATTCTGAACAGCTGAAAAAACAACAGAAAACTGTACACAAGTAAGCAGATAGGTCTTCACATGTATAACAAAGTTATGTGCATGTGGGGAGGATGTCTAATTTATCACACTGCTTCTGCACAATAATGTGTAGTTGAACTTCACGTTTGTTATGTTTTGCCTTTGCACTACTGGCAAGTTTTGAGCTTATAAATTGCTAAGGATTCTCTTTAGAATGTTTATTTCATTAGCACACAGATCTAATAAGACTGAGTCAACAGGCTCAGAGCTGCTAATCTAGCCCTGTCAGATATGACGTTCTACAAACAGGGTGTCTAGTTTCTTTGGACAGGAGCTGGATTTGTTGGATACCAACAGTTTGGTTGCTTTATGCAATCTCCGAACAGCTGAAAGAAATTGGAAACAGTAAGTAACCTTTTATTTGGACAGACAAAGATTAAAGTGGCAGAAAGGAAGAAAGAAACAACAGGATTGAAGTTCATATCTAAGATTTTGAATAGTAGTACTCTGATGTAAATTTAAGTCTGTAATATAAGTATACTGGCTCTGGTTTTGCTGTCCCCGCTAATGCTATGGCTACACTGGGATCTTTTTTGTATCCTCACTAACTATGCAAGTTTAGGCGCACTGAATAGCTCTCTGTGAAGAGAGACTACAGGGAACTCGGCTCCTAAACTTAGGTCCTCTGCATCACCCCTCAGTTACATGCCTCAGATAGCCTTAAGCAGACAGTGTAAAAACCCTCTTTTTTATCTAAGTCAGTCAATGGACCATTTGAAAACACACATACAGATCATCCAAAAGTGAAATGGAAAACTAGGGGTCATTGCAAACCATGATGTCTCCATCATTTGCATCTACAAAACAGGTGCTCTGATGACAGGGTTAGAAGAAACATCCTTCTTTCACTGGACTACATAAAATTGACAGAAAGAAATTAGCAGTAAAGAGTTTCAAGATCAGGGTTTGGCCTCTTGGGGATAACAAAGTAGACTCTGAAAGATACACAACACCATTTCAGCAATTGGCCACCATGCATTGCTAGGAACTTAAGACATTACAAGTAATGTATTGTTTAGTTGTACCCATGTACACCATTAAAGCTATTCCAGTGTGGCATAGAGTGAGCAAGTTGAGGTCATAATATACCAGCTGGAGAATATCAGAGAAAAATGTTCCTTCAATTTCTGCTTAATGTTCTGATGAAAATAAAGAAGCCACTCACTTGTACTGTAGATATGTTCAGTCACACTACTTTATAACTACCCTTCTCTGACTTACACCAGCTCCAGCAATATCTTTTGCCATTCCCCATTCTTGAATTTCTCACAGACTTTTCAGGAAGGAGTGCTTTATTTCCATCATGTTTCTTTTGCAGGGGAAAAAAAAAAAAAAAAAAAAGATGTAATTAACTGTAGCAAGATGTTACTGTAGTTGTTTGGGGGTTTTATTTTTATAATGAAACTATGTTAGAAGGAAAAATTATATAAACACATAAGCTGCATTGGGCAATGGTCTATATAAAAGTTTTATGGAGACAAAACCCTATAGGGTTCTTTTAGAGATAATTATTCCAATATGCAAATTAAAATTGTGCATTATTCATTTTTCTGTCAAATAATTTTCATTTGCTTTGCTGCTCTTATAATAAAAATCTGCCAACAGGGTTTCCTCTTAACTCATCTAACGAAGCCTGTGAAGAACACTCCATATTTAACTCTCTTTTAGATCACTGTGGCTTGAGAATACTTTTAATCTCTTTTCCATTTATAACTGTACTGCTTGACCTTTTTGCAGCAAGGTGTCTTGTATATAAAATGTCAAAGAGAGGATTATAGACATGGGACAAAGATATAGTTTAATTAAAAAAAGTCCTGTGAGACTGAAAAAGGTTACTGGCCCAGATCACAAATATTTAATGCCAGATTACTATTTATGATGTTAAAATAACAAAAAAGGGTTTATGGGTAACTTGTAATTGACCAACCTTTACAGGTGCATATGATAATATTAAGCTTCAAGTAATAACTTTCATATTAGCTTGGAAATTAATTTTAAAAATTTAAGAAATATCTCCTTAATGTTTTCTGTGTGTTATAGAACTATCTTTACAAAATGAAATAGGTTAATGGTTTAAAGTCTGCTTCCAATTCAAAATGGTGCTGTAGGAGAGCATAAAATGAAGTGTGTGGCTTTGCAATTTATTCGTGTGTTCATTAGTTTCTGTCTCTGACATTTAGGAGCGTGGTTTTAATACTGAATGAATGGTTGAGAAAGACTATCTAGATTTGTTGCTGATTTCCCCCCCAGAAACAGTGAATACATTTCAAAGCTGAATGTTCCTGATGGCTTCTCCACTTCTGTTCACATTGTGGGATAATGTGATGGGACAGTCAGTTTTGCTTTTCAGACAAAAAGGGAATGCCATGCACAAGTATTCCTTGAAAGAACCCAATTTACCAGTTAATTTGTGAATCAAAATGAGCTTATGATGCTACTGACTGGATCTTGTCTCAAGACTGGGTGTTAACAGAGCAATGATTCAGTGATGGAAAAACAAGGAGATTTGAAGCCCAATTTTAAAAGAAATAGCTGACTCGCAGATCTCTACATCTTTCACTGACAAACTCAAGGAAACATCAGAGAAAAACTGTCACACCATTTATGTAACTATTATTTCAGTTAAGGTGTAGTAAATGTATTGCATAGTGCTAGTTGGTACCTGTGCTAGTTTGATTTTTATTTGTAATATAACACCAATGTTGTGACTTTTGTTTAAAGTCATTATGTAAATGTTTGTAAAGAAACAAAGAGAGATTATGTATAATGTAGAATTTTGAGTCTAAATATTTTTAGGGGGAAGTGAGGAAAAGAGTAAGATGAAAAAACCCCTTCTCCTGCACAGCAATGGGAATCAGACTCTGCTATAAATATCCATGGCTGAGTTTGAATACAGATAGAGACATTTAGAATATTATTAGAGAAAAATACTAACAGAATTCCCAGGAGAAGCCTCATGTCACTATGGGGCACTCTGGAATTCCCAGTTACTGAATGGTAGAAAACCCTGCTAATAGAGGCAGTGCTTAGTTATGTCCAACTATGCCAGCCAGAATACTTCAATAAAAACAATAGTGTAGAAAGTAGGGGCAAAGGCAAGACTGGCAATGAGGATGAGGATTTAGAGAGCAGATTGCCCAAAACATGACGAAAGTATTTACTCAAATAGTTAACACTCTTTTAATAAGGGGATCCAATAATTTTTATTGTAGTTCTGAAGAGCTGATAAATGAAACAGCAGGTATTCTAAATAAACCCACATGGTTACTGCCTGGTTGGAGAGCAGTATGTGCAGTATTTCAGAAAAAAATAAAAATTTAAATTGAATACCTGAACAAATCGTAGCATGATCTTAAGGTTACACAAGACTACTAGAATAAATGGACAGATGTTAATAATTAAAGACATTTGAGTAAACAGAAAATGTAATATGATGCAATATGGATTTTTCAGGATCATCACAGTAGAAAAGCCTTGTATCTTACTTTGATCAGATAATAGATTTTATAAACAAAGGAAATGTGATGGATATCATCTAAGAAGAGGTCACAAATTAAGCACTGTGTCATGTAGAAGTTGTTAGATAATATATAGAAGGTGGACATTAGCACCAAAGCCGTAAAGCAGACAAGGAAAAGGCTGGGTTGTTCTTGGGTCATTGTTAACATGGGATCATGAAATGTGAGTTTGGAAAATGCTGCATTGGAGTTCCTCCAGGTTACACTGACAAGTTGTGATTAATCTTCAATATAGAAAACCAGACTAACATAAATAAAAAAAATGAAATGATCCAACGTTTTCAAAGTAAGTAATGAAATATATGAAGTCATTTGGTTGAGAGTCAGTGACAGGAGTCCCTCCATCCCACCTGGGACAGACTGCAGGCTTCACTTCTCAGGTCTCCCAGGCTGGTGGGTATCCAGCAGAGCAGACCTTCAGCACCTACCAGTGTTTTAAGTTTCCATGTAAAATAGCTGTTAGCACACAGACCTCAGCTGAGTTCCCACACACTGTATTACCAAGTTACTCTAATTTCCTATGGGTCAATGAATATTGACTAAAACCAGCATTTGCTGCTGGACAGTTTACACATCTCCCACCCTGCCTGTTGGCAGCAGGTTATTCCATTTTTACTGGCTTAGCTCTTCCATGTCCCATATAAACCTGAAGCCTAATCAATCACTACAATGCAGGGCCCATGCAGGCTGGGCATTGCAACGCCTGATGCTGTGGCCCCTTTGTCCTTTTAAGGATCTAACCCCCAGCACCTATTCACAGAATAAAGAAATGGACAAATCAGAGGCTTATTTAATTACTGCACGTATTCAGATTTTCAGTCAGTGTATACTGTTAGTGTCCAGTCAAGGTTTTGTCAGGTTAGGTATAGACCTGAACACAAATGTCATGTTTTTACATTCAGCAATATTTGGTACGTTTGCAGTTTTTAATATATATTTTGTGTAAGTATAACTCATTGGTATAACTATTTTCTTGATCATAGAACTATATTAAAACACGCAAAACCCTTCATTTTTTAACAAGCATGCTACAGTCATATAGCTTGGTCCTTCCTCCATCCCTCCTCCCTTCTCTTTTGAAAGAAAATGAAGTTTTCAAATGGATTATGAAGAAGAAATACATTTAGCATCACCAACTACAGTGATCCTGTCAGTTGTGTCAAAATCAGCCTATGGCACCAGATTTACCTTTCAGATCTCTCACCTGTGGCATCATCACAATGTTACCATTTCCCATCCTGTGAGACATATGGGCTGATCCTCTAAACCTGGCAGGGACTGACTTCACATTGACTTCACTGTTTGCAGGCTCCAGCCTTTACTTTGTCTACTGATTTGAAAGGGAATAACAGCAAGGACCATTGTGATCTGATCATCGTGATCCTTAGGCACAGTGTGTGTTCAGATTTTGCCAATTTCTGTTGAACTCCAATTGGACATACAGCAAGAGTTTCCCACACTATATCTATCAGCAAAAAATTATTCCCAAACACATGTACTTTTTCCTAGAATGGGGTTTCTCAGACACAGGGCCATGACTCCTGTCTAGGTGCGCAGAGAATGACAACGATTGCCTTCTGTACCCTCCTTTCTGATAGTCCCTTTCAGTTCTCACTGTGCTGGGTATGAATTTAAAAACATGGGTCTATAAATCCCCTATAAATAGAATTTGATGCAGTGATGCCCAGTTGAATCAGCAGAGGGCCTGAAAAAATGGTCTTATGAGATTTGTTCATTCATTTCGAGAGGTGCCTTGAGCACTGTCCTCACGTAGCAATGACACTTAGTCAGGGTATATATACCCAGGGTGCAGTGTCACATTACAGTAAACTAAACTAAGGTTTGCTTCCAGTAAAAGCAGGAGGTGTCAGTCGCTCTCCAGCCTACTCTGTTCCTTCCCCCCCTTGCCTCTGATCCCAGCTGCTTGATCTTTTCCTCCTTTGCGTCACTCTGATACTCATCTGATCACACAGTAAGCTGGGTCAGTCTACTAACCTTGCAAAAAAACAAATGTTTTTTTGGTTGATTGGGGTTTTTTTGCTAGGTTTGTTTTCTGCAATTTTAATTAATTAAATTGGCCTGTCATGCCATCCACTGAGCATTGGCTTAGGCTGGTGGGACCCCACAGCTGGGCTTCAGTCCACGGTGTGTGTTCTAGGAAAGCTGGGGTGCAAGAGAGGGTAGAAGGACCCCCACCAAGGCAGCAAGGAGCCAGTACCTCTGTCACCACTACCCTCTAGTACGTAGCTGAAGGCAGAGCTTTTGCGGTGTTTGACATTGCTCTGAGCTCGGCTTTTGTTCTCCTCTCCCCTTGAGTTCCCCTTGAACTTGCTTGCTGATCCTTCCCAGCTTTTCAGTTCAAGAGAGGGTTGATTGAATGACAACTGGATATGCAGCATGTACGTTTGAAAAGATTCACGAGGGAGGGTCATAAACACTCTGCCCTTCATATTTTTCTGAGGTAGTTGTAACTGTATCCCAGACCTTGGAAGCGCTAGCATGCAACACACTTAGAGACCCAAATGCCTCTAACTCCAGAGTGGGCAAGCACTCTATTCAGTGCAAGTTTTTGATCTGCAAATTTTAAAACTGAAAACATTTTCAAGCAGGTTCACATTTCCTGAGCAAAACTCATTTAAATTCTCAGGGCTGATCTTAAACTGCAAGCAGACTCACTTAATTTATGTGCCCACTAGCTATTGACAAAGATATTACTCAATATTCTTGTCCTTTTTTTCCAGAGAAAATTTCCTTATCTTCCTGTGTCTTTCACAAGTACTATATTCCATAATCCATCAGATTTCATATTATCAGATTGTTTGAAGATGTATGTTCAGATTCCTTTGCTTGCTTTCTTTGCTTAGCAGTATGTAAACACTGGAGACCTCAGTTAGATTTATATGACAAAGGAAGTGACAGGATCTCTTTGATGAAGTTAAGCAAGAAGTCTAAAGTATTAATGTCCTCCATTAGTGGCACAGTAGATACACAGGGTGATTTACCCCTATAGCCAGTGTGTAAACCCAGAGGGGATCCTGAGGGGCTTAAAGTAACTGCCCTGTTCAAAATCTAAAATTCATGTCTATCAAGAATTTTGCCCCAGAGCTGCCCCAATTGTTCTGCAGTATTACATCACCTCATAGAAGATGTGATTCAAAATAGTGACTCACTAGGTCCTTCTCATTAGTCCTGAGCAGAATTCTAGCTAATTATTTGTACATACATAATAATATTTAAAAAATACAGATAGGATGTTATTAATAAACACAGAGAGGATTGTGGAGTTATTTGCAAGTCTAATTGTCCACTTGGAATTTGTAGGTATTTAAATAAATGATTTGGGAGTAGAGACAGTTATGGTCTTCTTGCTGAAGATGAGAATACAAATTGCCATGAGTTGTCAGATCTACAGTTCTGGCAGTGACATATCTTCTCTTATGTGTGAATTTCATCTCTAGGCACTTTATTACGGATCATGTGAGAAAAACTGCATTGTCTGCACATCACTAGACTCGGTGCTCCTGGGTACTATAGGTTTACTGACAACACTATTGCAGATAAGCAGTAAAATGTCCATGGTGCCGTACATACTGTTATTGCCATACAGCTGCTACTGCTCCTTCAGATTAAGCCATCCAACTGTTTGCCTGGCATCCTCTGCTACTGTGGTGGAAGTTTCCTAATACAGTAAGCAATTGCTCGCTAAACAAACTGGAAACAGATCTTGAAACGTTTCTGCACAGTTTTCAAGTTGTGTTTTGAAAACCATATGATCAGCTGCTCTTCAGGGCCACCGAACACCCTTTTATCATGTAGCAATATGTTTTATAATACAAGGAGATACATTTTTAAGTGTGAACAATTTATAACACCACAAACCCAACTTCTCAATAATCTCAGAAGGTTTCATTTTCTTTGAAATAAGCTTGAAAAACACCATTAGGAATCCCAGATCCTAGGTCATGAAATTACAGGAGCCATGGAAAATGTAGGAAAGGGTAAAAGAATGATTCTCCTTTCATGGTATGCTCTGAGCCCACCAGATTGGTCTGCCTGTACAAAGGAGCTTAGAAAGGGTCAGTTTTGGCCAGCTGGGAATCCCTGCTATACTGTCCATATGCTTTGACAGGTGGAAGGGTTGCTCAGTTCTTTGCTTTTCTGCTGGGAAGTGGGTGGTACTTGGAGGAGTCCAGGGAGTGCCCACTGGGCTGGACCAGTTCCAGCACTCTGAAGCTGCAACAGATAAGGTAAAATTTAGGCATTCATAAAGTCAATCTTAACTCCTTTGTGGTGGAGAGAAATAGTTTCCTTCAGGGGCCATGGAGACCAGTTAAACTAGGCTCCTGCTCTCAATCTCTTTCCAGTAATTCTGCTGGGAACTTAGGGAGATAGCTTAATTGGTCCTCTCTGCTGCACTGGTATAAATAATAACAAAATTTGTGCTCCTCTGCTTTATAGTTTCAGATGAAATGTCTACCAAAATGCATAAAAATCATATTCACCATTGTAGTTCTATTTTAATGATTCATGCCGTATTCACTGAATAAAAGACATATGGAGGGTGAGGGAGAGAGAGAAATGAAAATCAAGTTAATACAGAGAAAATGTGTCAAGTAAAGTCCTTGCAAACTCTCAAGTTCAACAACATGAAAAAGCACTCAGGAAACCTAACAAGAAAGCAAGTAACAATGACCTCATATTTATGAGAAGCCAGACAGGAGAATGCAGCTTTGCATTTGCCCTACTGCTGCTTACATTTCCTGTCGGTCCAGTTTGCTGTATTTACTAATATGAGATTCTTGGAGCAAATAAGCAACGTAAATTTGTACCTCCATCTATGACAGGCAACAACTTCCATGCAAAACTGAAGGGAGAGTTCACTCCCTAAGCACCTGAGGACAGTATTTCCAGGGGAACCTCTCAGGACTCATCACGACTCCTCAGACTGAAAGGAAATTACAAGCAAATATTCACCGGCAGGTGAATAGCAACAGAAAGCTTAATAAATGAGAACTTCTGTAGCCTAGATATATTTAGGGCTTCATGGTTATGTAAAGGACCTTTGCAACAAATCATAACACACTTCCAATATTTATAATATACCAATTGTATAACTAAGGAACTTTGAGCTGTAGAACAATACTGTTATAGTTTTAACAGAGTAATGAAGCCAGTAAGATCCATTTTTAACCCATTAAAAATGGAATGCATTACATTTCTTAGCACATTTTCCATCAGCTTCAAATTAAATAGGAGATGGGGAGGGGAAGCAGACTGAGGTCAGCACAGCTGAAGAGGAGGCGGTCAGAGACCTGCTACACCACTTGGAGGCACACAAGTCTGTGGGACCGGATGGGTTACACCCAAGGGTGCTGAAAGAGTTGGCAGATGTGCTCGCCAAGCCGCTGTCCATGATTTACCTGAAGTCATGGCTAACTGGGGAGGTCCCATTGGACTGGAGGGTGGCAAATGTGACACTCATCTACAAGAGAGGCAGAAAGGAGGATCCAGGAAAGTATAGACCTGTCAGTCTGACCTTTGTGCCAGGGAAGGTCATGGAGCAGGTCATCCTGAGTGCCATTAAAAGTCATATAATGGACAACCAGGGGATGAGGCCCAGTCAGCATGGGTTTATGAAAGGCAGGTCCTGCCTGACAAACCTGATCTCCTTCTATGAAAAGATGACCCAATTATTGGATGAGAGAAAAGCTGTGGATATTGTCTACCTGTATTTTTGAGAAGCATTTGACACAGTTGCCCATAGAATTCTCACAGAAAAACTTGCTGCTCATGTCCTGGATGAGCGAATGATCTGGTGGATCAAGGACTGGCTGGATGGACGGTCCCAGAGAGTGGTGGTCAATGGAGCTAAATCCAGCTGGCGGTCGGTCACAAGTGGTGTTGGGCTTGGTGTTGGGACCATTTGTGTTTAATATCTTTACTGATGATCTTGATAAGGACATAGAGATAGAGTGCATTATCACTAAGTTTGCAGATGACACCAAGTTAAGCGAGAGTGTCAATCTGCATGAAGACAGGGAGGCTCTACAGAGAGACTTGGATAGATTGGATCGGTGGGCCAACGTTAACGGGATGAGCTTCAACAAGGCCAAGTGCCAGGTCCTGCACTTGGGCCACAACAACCCCCTGCATGGCTACAGGCTTGGGGAGGTGTGGCTGGAGAGCTGTCTGGAAGAGAAGGATCTGGGGGTTCTAACAGACAAGCAGCTGAACATGAGCCAGCAGTGTGCCCAGGTGGCCACGAAAGCCAACGGCATCCTGGCTTGGATTAGAAATAGTGTGACCAGCAGAAGTCGGGAGGTGACAGTCCCCCTGTACTCTGCACTGGTGAGGCCACACCTGGAGTGTTGTGTCCAGTTTTGGGCACCTCAACACGAGAGAGATATCGAGGTGCTGGAGCGAGTGCAGAGGAGGGCAACGAAGCTGGTGAAGGGCCTGGAGAATAAATCCTATGAGGAGCGATTGAAGGAGCTGGGACTGTTTAGTTTGAGGAGGAGAAGGCTGAGGGGAGACCTCATCACTCTACAGCTACCTGAAAGGACATTGTAGAGAGGTTGGTGCTGGTCCCTTCTCACAGGTGATTAGTGACAGAACAAGAGGGAATGGCTTTAAACTGCAAGAGGGAGGTTTAGACTGGACATTAGGGAAAGATTTTTCACAGAAGGAGTGGTCAGACAGTGGAATAGGCTGCCCAGGGAGGTGGTGGAGTCACCATCCCTGGATGTGTTTAAGGGTCATTTGGATGAGATGTTGGGGGATATGGCATAGGGGAGAACTCAGAGTAGGTTTGATGGTTGGACTCAATGATCCCAAGGGTGTTTTCCAACCTCAGTGATTCTGTGATTCTGTGAAATTAAAAAAATCTGACAAAATTCTAAAATCCTGGTGATGCAATTTTGCACATCTGTTTTGAAAGAAATTTCAAAATTTTGAAAGCTTTCATGCAAAATCTGACCTACAGGAACCCAACAATGAAGAAAATAGTAAATTGTGTCTTTAGTGACACTGAAGAAAACACAACATCTGGCTGTATGAGTTATAGGTCTGTCAGGATATGTAAACTGGAAACAACTACAGAAAGAAAACAGTGACAAAAGGGATGCTTACATTTTCTGATCATTTGAGCTGCTTCTGTGTTTTCCTGGGTTTTTGGGCTCCTGCTGCACATTGAGGACTTGAGAAGCTCTGGGATCCAGTTGTCAAGATTGTAAATGAGGCTTCTTGGACCCATAGGAATATCACTGCTGCCTATGCAGCCCTTACAATGATTGGTCTCCTTAGGCAAAAGTCTCACTAGCTTTATCTAGTCCTCAGAAACCTCCAAAACAAACTTCTAGGAAACAAGGCAGATTTTAGATGGAAAACCTGGCTGTACTTCAGAACAGGTTTACCCAAATATACATGCTCCTATCTAACCATTTTTGTTTAAAAGCAATTTTTCAGGAAGAAGAAAATCCTGAAAGTACTAACCAGCTCTCTTCAGACATATGACACTGAAGTTAGTTGGACACCACTGAAACAGTGATTGAGCAGTCAGGGATAAAAATAAAACCCTGGTTCACGTTTCATTCATACAGAGCAAGATATGCTGAATAAGCAGTGTTTGACCAATTAAAGTGGTTGTGTTATGTTATTTTTTATTAACTTCTCCACTGATAATTAGCATGACTGTTAAATAAATGTCAGAAGCTGCAGTTGTTTAGGTCTAAGTTAATATTCCTAAAATTATTTGTGTTTTGTGCTTATCAAGTTTTTTGTTCCTTTTAACCTCTAGGTAACAGGAAGAACTGTTCCAGTTCTAATAACATATGGTTTTATCTGATTCCCAGGATCATTTTTAACAAGCTGTTTTACCATACCTAGTGTAGGGACTAAGTGTGTTTATTTTGTTGATATACTTTGCTGTTGGACTGTGATCAGGTGCTCATGCCAGTTTCATTAGCTTTTTTGGCAGTCATTTAGGCTGATGATGGTAAATTGCAAGCCAATTCATTTTCAGGGTCTAGCAGCAGTGGCAGGAATTGATTTTTAGGGGTCTATTTTACTCCTGCTGGGGGACAGAAAACACAGCTGTACACCATTGCCCATGCAGTTTAAGGATGTCCTAACAAGTCCTTTAGGGTTGCTTTCTGCTGTTTTTTCCTTCTCAACATATTTGGCCTGCAGGGAAAGTTCAGGGACATTGTGATTTAGTGATCACTACTTATAAGCATATTATCAGACTGGCATTTGAGTGTCTATGTTAACAATGATGAAGAGGTATATTTCTCTCTAGGCAAATGACTATTGGCACTTCCAGCTCTGATTAAGCCAATGGTGCAGGGGTTAATGCCTAGAGCTGTGGAAGGTGGGTTTAACGTGCTCCCACCATGGTGTGTGAGAGAAAACAGAGGTTTGATTATCCTGTCCTCTCTTTTCAGGCCGTCTCCTCTAGACTGCTTTGCAGACAGACACCTTCTGAGCTGAGAAAGCTCAGGTTTTGCATCCATAATGCTCAGTAGCAGCATGGACTGAAGGGCTGAGTTGAAACTCTTAAATGTGTATGATAAATAAATTCAAGAGTAGCTAGCAATTTTTTTCCTGAGTAATACCCAAAGGAGGTGTAGATAGATGGGATTCACATGCTACTAGCCTAAGCATTAACATGATCATCATCCCAATGCAGATACATGGAATGTCAGACTGCCTCCTGGCCAGGCAGTCATTAGTTATGCAAGAAAAGTTGGAATAGATTGTTCCTTGATCTTTTTGAGGTCTCCAGGATTTCTGCCGATTTCTAGCTCAAATCACAGTTTAAATCATGATGTTATTTTTCTCCTGAATGTCTGAGTTACTAGTGGCTAGCATGTCAACAATTTCATTTCTATCATTGTTTTTCTTATCTTTCACAGCTTTGGTTTACGTACTATCTCACAGATGAAATTTTTTTTTCGGAACAGGTCACACAGTTGTGCAACACAAAAATGGATGGTGACTCTTAGACAGCTACAGCATGGTGTATTTCACCTCTGCGACCCAGCAGATATTTTCACTCCTATTCAAGAAGCTTCCAGGCTGATCTTTTCTTCATGATGAAGAAGAGCGTTACTGATGTTGATGTTCTTCAGGCCCATCCCATTCAGTCCCAGATGCCCATCTGGAGTCTTTAGACAAGAAAAGCTAAACAATGGTCGATGTGACCAACTTTAGGGATGTAAGACTGAGGGTCAGAAGAGGCAACAGCAGGCACTGGTGGCATGGAGGAGAGTACTGGAGAACTTCCATATGTACTGCTCTCAGGAGATGCCCATACCATGTTCATATGTTTCATGTTGTGTTCCTAGGGCAGAACTAGTGACTTCATATCACAAAGGTGGGTGATTGCAACAGTCTGTTATCCAGATGAATTTTAAAAGACACTTCAAAGACCCAGCTCATCTAAAGCAGTTCTTGCTTTTTATGTGGGAATGGCTGACATGAACATGCAGTCTCTGTGCCATATATCTTTGTGCGTAGTATTTGAAATCAAATATCTTATTGACCAGTTCTGTCTTCTCTTTTGGGGAAGAAACAACTGAACATTTCTCATGGAAAGTCCTTGCTATGGGAACTGTCACCTTCTCTGTAGCTCAGATTTGTAGCTTAGACAAAAGTCACATTTACTTACTCTAGGTTTTCCTTAGACTGGGCAAAGGGCCAAAGAAGAAAGATAGCACTAGGATGGTTTGGTTTGTGCCAGTTTTTGATAGTGGTTATTCTAGAGTCTTGATAATTGCAGACGTCATAGATGGCACAATGGTCAGTGTGATAATAAAAAACCAAAATTGAAAGCCTATTTTTAGAGAATTCCTGGAGTTCACTTCAGGACAAAAAAAGAGTTGGAAATCACTCTACAGCAACAAATGTTATGTGATTGCACCAGTTGCACAAAGGCTTTTAAGTATAAATCTCTTTAAAAACTTTCCATATGGGGAACAAGTCAGCTGGGAGGACCTGGGTAAGTGTCTTGGACCCTGTGGAATGTACTCATGAACTTCATTTGGTGAGTGGGACAGCTTCCCAGCTATCAGCAATTCCACTGTGGCCTGAGACAAGAAATGAAAGACAGAAGTCACTATATTTGGTATAAAACAAATGTAATCTGAGCCATTAGAGCAACAGGGGGGGGTCTTTACAGGGATGATTTCTGTGACTCCCAGACAAATAATGGGCTTGAGATTCACTCAGAAGTTTTACGTCCAGGGTTCTCACCCTCCAGGTCAGGCAAGCTTTTTTAAACTGATCTAAGATAGGCCTGAATACCTGTCTCTGCCAACAGCAGATGGGCAGTCAAAGACTGTTGGGCAACCAGTCCTCTGGCTGCAAAGAAGGATATACAAATTCTGGCTCAGAAATTCTTAGATAAAGTTGAGGTTTCAGTAATTATCACTGATGAGGTTGGACGAGCTAAAAGCAAGGACCATAATTTAGGCCATTTTTAAAGAGATATCGTATGTCCAAAGAATTAATGATGAGTTTTGGTTTTATTCCTTTTCACTGAAATTATATGCATAATTTTATCCATTGCACTGTGCCTGTACACTCCTTTACCAGCATTTTTATATGGTAAACGGGTACAATTCTATTCGATGCTCAAACCTTCTTACCAGTGGTCTCTAAGGAACTATGAAGAATGAGATATTAGGTTATAATCTATGGGACACTTTTCTTATTACACACATAAATTCTTCACTTCCAAGATGGAAAATAATGCATCTTAGAAAACAATTTATTATGCAATACCTATTAAGTTTGGGCTATTACAGATCAGCATATACCAGTGAAGCAATGAAGCTACTCCAGTTACCAGTAGTTAAGGATTGTATTGCTCTTAAATTGAATATTTATTTTTTAAGCATTACACGCATTTTACATCATGGTCCACAACCTGTGTATCTCCTACCACTCATATGGCCCCATGTGCCATCTAGTGGAAAAGGTCAACCTTAAAACATCGTGTCAACCTGAGCTAGGAGAGTTTACAGGGGAAGATAAAAAAGAAGAAAAATACTGAGGAAAAACAGAGTAATTTTATTTGAAGAGTGACACATTGCCAAGTGCAGATATATGATCAGTCAGTGGAGAAGGATAATATTTGACAATTTGCTATTAATAGGAAAATTATTTCCAGTATATATAAGCATCTTTGAATATTTAACTGCATAGAGAGCAATATTGTCTGAGGGACAGAAGGACTTATTATTCTAAGTCTAGTGATTAATCTTGATTCCATAAAGGTAATCTAGAGAAGGACAAGGAGGCAAAGATAAGGGATAAAAATAGAAAATAGAAGTATGGGTGGAACTCAGAATTTGAATGATCTTGAAGAAAGTAGTAAAAACAATCCTTAGAAACAATGATAATTTTTCTGTTGTCTGAAATGCAAATGTAAAGAAAGCAGTGATATAAATATATCAAATTATTGCTAAAAATTATTTAATGCTTAAAAAGCCTGTGTTTCATGTTTTTTCCTTATTCTTCCATTTTGATGTCTCTCTACAACGAGTTTGCTTCAGAGATCTATTTGCTTGCTTTTTTCTCAGTGTTGTAGAATACATCTCCTACACCTTCCTTCTTTCTTCAGTCTTTACTCTCTTCTGGAGTTGCTTGCAGCTGTTCCTCTCGATTCACTCTCCCTATCTTAGTCTCACTTGCTTATAGTTTAGAGAAAGACTGTGACTGCAGAACTAGTTTAACCATTATCCCCTACTAAGTAATTCCTATCAAATTAATTTTCACAGACACTTTTCTGAACCAACTTTCTCTTGACCATGAAGTCATACCAGCAGTTCATACTGTACTAGAAACACATGGGATGCTAGTAAGTCCAGGCAAGTCAGGCAAGGCCTCTCCATGGAGCCAGGACGTGGCATCAGTGCCCTTAGCATCTCATGCTGGAAGGAAAGTTTTAGCTCCAGCTAAAGCTTTTGTTCTGAGACCAGATAGGTAAAAAAATGTTGCTGCTTAAAGTAGAGTGAACTAAGATCCCCTGCAAATGCCATTTTGGACAAGATCCCAGCGTGTCAAAGGTCAGCACATTTTCTATGCCCTTGCACGCCTTTGGCACAGAGGAATGTATTTGTGGAAGTAGTGGAATTAGCTTCAAAAATTATACATGTTTTTCCCCTCCTATTTAACAATCTCAAGCCATTTGAATGAATCAGACAAAAGAAAAAGATAAAAAAGTATCAAGAAACCAAATGTGGGCCCTGACTGTTCCCACTTTTAACACTTGTGCATTCACTACATGTGTTGCTGCTGCAACTTCAGCAGCAAGCTCTGTTTCATTACTTTTAACATACTACAAAAAGTTGACCTGAAAAATGTAGGCAAAGACAGGAAAAAATGACCGTTAGCAACTTCTATTTCAGCAGACATAGAGTTTTGTGAGATAAAGCGTACGTACTCCCCAGTCTAACAGCCTATCCCTGTCAAGTGGGTCTCGGCATCACTGACAGCCTCAGAGGTGTGGGAACTTCTCAAAGCAAATATCCCCCAAAATTTCATAGTGGAAAGTGTCAATCAGCTGACAGATGGGACTTGCTGACTCTCCTCTTCTTGCTTCTCTTTTGATGGGTCTCTTCTCTGGCTAGATGAAGACATCTATATGTCTTCATACACTAGCATCAAACAGACATTTTCAGAACAACCATAGTCTTCTGATCCAAGACAAGGCTTTAATCAACAAAGAATATCATAACATGAATGAATTTTTCTGGAAGAAAAAACACTGCTAGAAAGTGTAGAATTTAAATTATTCTAATTGAATTGCTAAAGCAGTTCTATATATTTTCTGGCCCTGCCACTCATGCCTTTAAAGGTATAGTTCTCTTATGAGTGTACTTCAGATCTGTGAAATGTGTATAGATACTGCAAAGATAACCCTGAGCAGTGTAGATTCAGTGAGTATCTGCGTGCTGGTATCCACTGGAAGAGCTGAATAATGAGGAAGAAGGACTATGCAGTTAACTTCTCCAAGTTCATGTAGCACATTAGCTGATGATAATCAGGGAGATAGACCTTCCTTCTCGCTTTCAACAAATTGTTCATGAGTATGTTTCCTATTTGTGTATGTATATATATATATACACAGCACACTTGTAGAGCTCTTCCAGGTTATTCCAAAAGTGTGTTGCCAAGAAAACATGCCCATAAAATACACTGTGTTCCTTTCCCCTTACAAAACATTGGTACATCATGCTCATTTCTGTTCCTAAAATCAGGGAGGGCTTCATACTACAACTGCCCATGCTCATGAAAATGGGAAAGATGCTAGCCCACCGGGACCAAGAAAAAGCATGAAATAAATCAAAAATATAACTAGATTAATTTAGGGTAGAGTAATTAAAAGATAAAGTGCATGAATATTAGGTTATAAAATTATTGGCATGAATTTAATAAAACACTTCAGCAGTCAGAGCAGAATAAAAGCTAATTTGCAACTGGTTGTAATGGGCTTGGAATGAGCTTTAGTATTAGAAGAAAGTTCAAATACAGTAGGAAGGAAATGTAATACAATAAAGCAGTGACTCAGGGGGCTGATTGGGATAATGAAATGCATTTCAATGAATTCTGATGGGCAAAGCATTATTACAGCAGAGCTTATAAACAAGAGAGGAATAGATGAAATTTGCAACAATGGTAGTATATTGTCACAGTGACTTTTATTACTATAGAAATTATTTCAAAGTGTGAAAGGTACTGTACTTAGTGTTCTAATAACTAATCTAAAGTAACTATCTCAATTTTACTGAGCTTTGTTGTTTATCAGCATCCAAAGTACAGACTCTGTGTCTACTCCTTGACAGAACTGCTAATGCACTATTCATCTTGTCAGCTGTGAGTCTTCTCTGCGTGCTAAGACCACAGAGCAGATATTCTGCACACCCATTAATATAAAATCCAGGGAGGCTGTGGAAGTTTGCTTTTTTGCCTGCTCTGTGGGGGCCTCCTGTGGTCTGAATTAGATGGCTCCTTCTCTTACTGCAAGGCAAAAATAACTCGGGATTTGTGAAAACACCATGCCTAATGCCAAGATCAGAGAGCAGTGATTTGCTCCGTGTGTGTTTTGAAACAAGTCACATTTTATTATCTTTTTATTTATATTTTTTTCTTTATGCAAATATATGCTTTCTTGTTGAAATATTCATCATTGTATAAACCCAAAAGCTGACTTGCCTCAAAATAGTAATTAAAACCCCCAGATTATAAACCTGTACAACTTTTTGATAGATTTCTTCTCCACTCAGCCATGTAATCAAAACTTATTATGAACTGAGGAACAGCAAGCAATTATGTAATTTTTTAATTTTCAGAGCTCTATGTTGATAGTGTTACAACATTCCCTTAATCTTAGATACATTTAGTTTGAAAGAAAAACTGAATATTTTATTTTTTATTTTTTTAATATTGGTTAAGAATTTCTATGAATGGTGCTGAAGAAAAGAGGATAGGGGAGAAGATGATATGTAATGTATCCATTAAGTATACTTAAGATAGCATTAAAATAATTTTACATTAAAATAATTTTGCATCTAATATGGCATAAGATTTGTCTATGGTTTGATTAATTGTCTTTTCCCAACATCTTTTTTTCTTCTTAGACTGTATGTTCTGGATGGTATTATACATGTCTCTTACAGGGTTATACTTTGTTAGCACACACTATATTTCAGGCATTACCACACTACAAGAATATGTTTCCATATCACTATACTGGTTGTAACACATCTGATTTAAGATGTGTCTCTGTCAGTTTTCCACTCACTGACAATTATTTATGGTTCTTCTCTAAGAGGTTATCACACACACACCTTAATTGTCCCAATTTAACCGCTTGTGTGATCTGGGAAATTATATGTTTTTCAAAAAATACAGCTTCTTATTATTTTTTGAGAATGATGCATGCATAGATCTGGTGGATGGTGCAGTCACACTGTTGAAAGGGCACAACCAAGGACCAGTGATATCTTACAGGAGATGAGGAATGAGCACCTCAAAGGTGAGGTGGAAACTCTTAAATCACACCTGTTATTGGAAGTGGACTCTCATTCATAGTGCTAGTCTGTTTGCAGTTCATAAATGTTTGTCTTTCATAAGTTATTAAGTATCTTGCCCCACAACATGATTAGTAACACCTAGTATGAGCTCATGTTTTACCTGGGCAGCCTATGAAACATGCTGAGTTCATGACCTCTGTAAGACATTTGCATCACATGGCTCCTTATTCTTTCTCAAATCTGTTCAGGGCATATAACAGAAGGGGAACATGAGCACTGGAGAAAGAGCACATGAGTTTCAAAGCAGGGACATTTCCAACTGCCAACAAAATAAATCATATTACAGGAGGTAAATGCAAAGCCAATGAAAGTACCACTTGGGATACCACTATGAGTAAGTAACTGTTTGCATGCATTCTATTTGCATACATTTCCATGTTGGGCAACCTCAGCAAGGGAAAAGCAATCAGCATAATGATGTGACAGACCACAAAAAGCTACATGCTGTATCAAACTAGCCTAGAGTTCATAACTGAGGTTAGTCAATAATAGGTAGTGCCTTCTCCATGTGGAGTGAAGAAGAGGAGGAAAAAAATTCCCATCTTGTTCCTGCCCAAGAAATATTATTTGTATTGTGCGTGGATGTGTGAGAGCAAGGGTCACCCATTTCTCAGCTACAATCAGCCTTTGGAAAGTAGCAGACTCACACAGCAGGTAGCAGGTTTCAGCAATCACTACGCGTCATGTGGGACTGGCTGTCAATGGAGAGAAGGAAAGCACAAGAAACAAGCATACAGGAAGGTCAGTTTGCTGCCTCACTGCCTTTAGCTTCTCCCTCCCACCCCCAAAGCCTTCTCTCCTGCCTGTTCAAGCACTACACAGTGAATGTGCCAGAGCAAACCAGTGCAGTTCAAATGCATTCGATAAACACAACTGGCCTAACAAATGGTGGATGTTGAGCAAATACTCCTCTAAGGCAAAGCTCCACAACCAAAACAGGCTTCTGTCTTGTACATCTACTTAATATATGTTCTAAGCAAGTAGGAGTTTGCTGTGTGTTGGGAGGCAGTGTCTCTAGTGCTCACAAAAGTTGAATTGTTTGAATTCAGTCTTTCACCTATGACAAACAGGTCTGCATTATGTACCATGCTCTGGGTTTATTCTAGCTGGAGAGCAGTGGTAGTTGTGAATGCAGGCTATCAATAACTCAGATAAAGCAGTTCTGCAGATGTACAGATATAGAA
This sequence comes from Athene noctua, assembly GCF_965140245.1. Lineage (NCBI taxonomy): Eukaryota > Metazoa > Chordata > Aves > Strigiformes > Strigidae > Athene > Athene noctua. The sequence goes on along the minus strand of NC_134039.1, from coordinate 58,478,012 downwards.
GTCACAGCAAGAAGCTTCACTGATGTTACATTAGTGACTACTGGCTCCAACCATGGGTTAAGGACCCCCTCTGCCAGGATTCGTCCCAGCTAGCATCAGGTAATACCAGTGACATAATACTTTTGTGTAATTGTCTCTATACACTCTCCAGTAATGTCATGCCTTTGGACAGGGGTCAAAGGGATTTCAAGGGGGCTAACAGAGGGATCTCTCCCCTAATTAACTTTTACTAACTCTTCCACAATGTAGCATGTCAGAATGTCCCCATGGGAGATCTGCCTCTTCACACCTTCCTGCCTCATTCTTTTCCTTGTGGGACTCTGTGATGCACCTTTACCCCATATCTGATCCAGCATTTACTACAGAAAATTTTCACCAGACATGGAACATAATCTTCCCTCCTGCTCTTTTTCCATTATTAGAGATACTACCGAAATATCACCACCTCACTCTAAGACAATGAATAGGGAGTAGAAGATGTAGAAGCATGAGAGGATTAGGTGAAGAGGGCCAGAACAGTCCACAGAGTGTTGTGGATATGGTAGTGCTATGGGCACCTGTAATTTCAGTACTGTCGGTATCACTGTCATTTAGAGCTGCAGCAATACCCTAACAACAGTATATTGCCTCTCAGTACAAACAGGGCAAAACCCAGTCTTGCAACACAAAACCTGAGTTTAGGTTATGAATAACACTCCACAACCATAGAGACATGTGGTCTGTTCCTTATAAATTAAGTTGTACTCTGTGGAAGATTTATGCTTGATTCTTTCTGAGAAAGCACAGAGATAAGGAGTAAATGCCTTATGTCAACAGAGAGAGACGCAAAGTATGGTAAATTTTTAAAGTAGTTAAATTACTAAAAGCCCTTAGCACCACCTGTGAACTGTGGACGCTTGCAGAAACACTTTGAAAACTTTCAGAGCATCCTGTAAGTTTCTCTTTTTTTCAATCTGTGACAAAAAGAAACCAAACCACCACGTGCCCGACCACCGCTAAATCGTGGCGCGCTTACACCGCAGCCGCACGTCTGTGGCGGTGCTGAGCGTGGTTCCCCCGAGGAACCGCTCTCACGGGCCTCACCCCGCAGGCGCCGCCCGCCCGCCGGCCGCAGGAGCCCGCCGGCCGCAGGAGCCCGCCGGCCGCAGGAGCCCGCCGGCCGCAGGAGCCCGCCGGCCGCAGGAGCCCGCCGGCCGCAGGAGCCCGCCGGCCGCAGGAGCCCGCCGGCCGCAGGAGCCCGCCGGCCGCAGGAGCCCGCCGGCCGCAGGAGCCCGCCGGCCGCAGGAGCCCGCCGGCCGCAGGAGCCCGCCGGCCGCAGGAGCCCGCCGGCCGCAGGAGCCCGCCGGCCGCAGGAGCCCGCCCGCCGGCCCGCGCCTGCGCCGCCGCCGCGCCTCCTGCAGGGGGCGCCGCAACACAGCCGCAGAGGCGGGCGGGCGCAGAGGCGGGCGGGCGCGAGCACAAAGGCAGGCGGGCGGGCGCAGAAAGAGGCCGGGCGCGGCAGCTCCCCATGGCGGCGAGGCGGCTGCCCGCTCCCCAGCGGCTCCCCGCTCCCCAGCGGCTCCCCCCGCCGCCTCACCCCCTGCAGCTCCCCGCCCCGGCGGCTTCCCGCCGCCGCTCGGGGCTGGGGATGCTCGCACCTCCCGCTTACATGATGCTGTGCGGAACTGACGTGATGATGCAACCTACCGGGCTTGAGGCAGGAGCAGCTGGGAAAGTCTCCGGTGAAATTGCAGCGAGGACTAACATGTGGCCTCTCTGGTTGCTCTCTACGCTTCAGAAGAGTGTGAGACTGTGTTAAATGGGTGGTGAAAGTCTTCCTGAACATAGCTGAATCTTCCTCTAGCTAAGAAGGCAGGCATACAACCGTGGTGTCAGTCACCGGCAGTATTTTTGTTGAGAGTTAAAAGCTGCATGTTAAAGGAAACAAAAGAGTGATTGATGCACATGCAACATGATGTAATAGAACACCATGTGATTTATTTATTTATTTTTTTAAGCTTCTAAAAATCTTCAAAACTATTTTCTGCAAAGACATGGGCAGAAGAGTGACTATATGCACTCAGCAAAGACCCCAGCGGGTCCAGAGGAGGCCACAAGGATGGCTGGGGGGGAAGGAGCACCTCCCTTCTGAGGACAGGCTGAGAGAGTTGGGGTTGTTCAGCCTGGAGAAGAGAAGGCTCCAGGGAGACCTTATAGCGGCCTTCCAGTACTTAAAGGGGCTACAGGAAAGGTGGGGAGGGACTCTTCATCAGGGATTGTAGTTAGAGGATGAGGGGTGATGGCTTTAAACTGAAAGAGGGTAGATTTAGATTCGATTCAATTCGATTAGATATAGGGAAGAAATTCTTTACTGTGATGGTCATGAGACACTGGAACAGGTTGCCCAGAGAAGCTGTGGCTGCCCCCTCCCTGGCAGTGTTCAAGGCCAGGTTGGACGGGGCTTTGAGCAACCTGGTCTAGTGGAAGGTGTCCCTGACCATGGCAGGAGGGTTGGAACTGGATGATCTCAAAGGTCCCTTCCAGCCCAAACCATTCTATGATTCTATGATATACTTTCATGTCAGAAGTATTACCAAAAAAAACCCAGCACCAAAGAAAAAGGCCACCAAGGTTCACATCCCTCTCAAATACTATTATTTTCTTTTTTTGTTTTAAATGACATGGACTGTTCTTCTTTCCCAGCTGCTGGTCAAAGAACCCAGTCAGAAGGGGTTTCAGTTTGACATCTTAGACAAAAGCTGGCACTTAACCAGCTGTCTGATTCAGCAAAGTGCTAAAGCTTCAATGCTTTCCAGAAACAAGAGGTACTTAAGCAAATGCTTAAAGTTAAATATGTCTGTAAGGGCTTTGCTGCATTTGAGACCACAGATACACACAGACACACACAAGCCCTGGGCTTGCACCTCTATCTTGACAAGAGGGTTTTGGTCCTGAGAGGAGTATTACCAACTGAATTCAGTAATTTACAGACCACATCTGATAGGATCTTGCATAAATGCACACCCTGTAGGTTTTTTGTCAGGGGTATGACAGTAATACCGCAAGTGAAAGAAAAGTTTTCTTCCTGTGTATTCAAAATATTAGTGGGACTGTTTTGAATATGAGAAAGAAGGACACCAGGAGAATCTGAGATTCCTTACTTCATCTCGGAGAGTCAAAATATGTCTTTAATATGTTTTGGTGGTGTTGATCATTATGTGATTATGTAGGTTGGTTATTATAGTGGCAGGGTGAAAAACTGACAGCTTTCTGAAAGGAATTTTCTATGAAAAATTGTTGTTAGATGCAATTCTGACAGGTTTTCAGCATTATCCCATTTTTCTGAAACAAGAAAAAGCCTCCTCTCTCTTAAAAGACGTGCATCAGAATCAGGGGAGGAATACTAGAGAATGAACCAGACATTCATTTGATGCAGGTCAACAGATGTGAACTACACATATATAAACATTCAGCAGAGTTGCACAATCTAAGGATGGATCTTTGCATCTTCAGGAAAGATGGACAAGTACTGTTAGGTGTACCACAGTCACCGCCCTAGCCCATCATTCTTCCTCTAAAATTGAAATAACTAAATGCTCTGTGTATGCTAGAGGGATTTGCCGGGGGAGGAAACATTCTTTCTACCTAGTAGCAAATGACACCCTTGAAAAAATGGGTAGTTAATCAAGCCTGTATAGCTCTGATACTGTGTCATAAGATTGAATGATTGCAGGGTGTACTCTGATGGAGACTGGTAGAAGAAATTAATTACTGACCTGGACATACAAGGAAGTTTTGGTGTACTGTGTTTGGTGGTATATTGGGGAAGCCTGTCACGTATCACCTAGTGAAAAATGAAAAAAAATAGCCCCATAGGACAAAAAAATTATATATATGGACAAATAAATTGAATTTTAGAGAAGGTCAGGATCTAAAATACAACTTTTTTTCTTGGTCTAGAGAGTAATGTAGGGTACAGCAATTTGTTTAAATAAGGCCTGACACTTTTTCAGACATGACTCTTAATAACTGAGAAGCATAAATCATCACTATTTCCTAGTCTTCCAGTAATTAATGGCATTCTAGAAAGCAGGTCATGGAGAAACATTTCCTGGAAAAATGTAGCAACTTTTTCAATTAAAAATTTGGTGGGATGAGAAGAGAGATTTGAAAAACTGCTGTGAAGATAGAAAGTGAATAGCAGCAAGGGGAAGAATTGTAATTGTTCTAAAATTAAAAGTGGTAAGATACAAAGAAAAACAGAGACGATACTGCAGACATAAGATGAATTGCAAGAGATTCACCATGAAGCAAAGGAGGTTTTCAGGTGACAAGCATCAAAAACATACACAGGTTTAGCAATCAGCATCAACAGTGTGAATTCGTACAGTGGGAACATAAAATAAAAATAACACTAGCATAAGGTGTTCTCCTACTGCCAGATCTGCTAAGCAAACAGGAACTTCATTTTGCACCAGCTGCACCTTCCAAGTGGTCTACAAATGTGGCATATGGTCTACAATACATAGATTGGTGCTCTAATACTATGGCTGCCCCCCACTGTACCAAAGTATGTAGGACATATGTTAGATTACATTACTTAATTGTGCATTACCATGCATCCGTAGGCATTAATTGACAAACTTCTGATACAGTTTTTTAATTTAAAGGATGAAATTTTATGAATTTTTGGTGCAATGACATTCAGGTTCCAGTTTGACATTGAAATGAATCAAACCTTAGTTGCAGGCCTTAAGTTGTTTTTTAATGTATTAAGCATGCAAAGCCATATGCATGTTTCATTGCTTTGGCTATTGTGTTACACTGGGATCTGTTCTGGGATGCGGTGGAAATGTTTCACTGGAATTAATAGAGGATTTCTAGGGGACTATATGTACACAAAATAAACTAACATCTAGACAAGAAAGAGAGAAACAATAGAACAGTGAAGAATTCATGTCAACATGCACCATCAATAGGCAGTGCTAAGGTTAGGTTGGCTCATACATCAGGATAATCTTTAGTAGGATACATTGATATGATACATTACATAAATACAGATTTGGTGAAACATTCTTAAAATCGGCAAAATTAGAAAGGAAGAATTGTTCTCTGTCTAAAGAATTCCACAATCTGTATATTCCTCATAGTTTTGCTGTTTGGTGAACACTTCATACTGAGACTTTTTAAGGTAGTAGAATAATTGCAGTTATGCCTGTGTTTATTGATTGTATCTTTTAAATGTTAATGGACTATTCATCATTATGTAATTGTCCCCTCTTCTGAAGCATGTACCGGCAAAATGCTTGAATGTGTTTTCAGTGTGTATTTGTCCCAAAGATTTAAAATGTCATGGGATATTGGACAGTGATTCATTCCACATATGGAAAATTTTATTATTTACTTTTTGTAAAGGAATCCTTATTTTACTCCACAAAGTCTTCAAGGCTAGATTATTTTTTTGTATTTTGGGTATGGGAGAAGTTAGCCCATGTCCCAGTGAGTTCACAGAATCACAGAATCATCAAGGTTGGAAAAGACCTTGAAAATAATCTTGTCCAACCATTAACCTAACACTGACAGTTCCCAACTACACCACATCCTCAGTGCTATGTCAGCCCGACTCTTAAACACCTCCAGGGATGGGGACTCCAACACCTCCCTGGGCAGCCCATTCCAACGCCTAACAACCCGTTCTGTAAAGAAATTCTTCCTAATATCCAGTCTAAACCTTCCCTGGCACAACTTGAGGCCATTCCCTCTTGTCCTATCGCTTGTTACTTGGTTAAAGAGGCTCATCCCCAGCTCTCTGCACCCTCCTTTCAGGCAGCTGTAGAGGGCGATGAGGTCTCCCCTCAGCCTCCTCTTCTCCAGACTAAACACCCCCAGTTCCCTCAGCCGCTCCCCGTACGACCTGTGCTCCAGACCCTGCACCAGCTTCGTTGCCCTTCTCTGGACACGCTCGAGTCATTCAATGTCCTTTTTGTAGTGAGGGGCCCAAAACTGAACACAGGAATCGAGGGGCGGCCTCACCAGTGCCGAGTCCAGGGGTCAGATCCCTTCCCTGTCCCTGCTGGCCACGCCATTGCTGACACAAGCCAGGATGCCATTGGCCTTCTTGGCCACCTGGGCACACTGCTGGCTCCTGTTCAGCCGGCTGTCAATCAGCACCCCCAGGTCCCTCTCTGACTGGCAGCTCTCCAGCCACTCCTCCCCAAGCCTGTAGCGCTGCTGGGGGTTGTTGTGGCCCAAGGGCAGCCCCCGGCATTTGGCCTTATGGAAACTTACACAGTTGGCCTCAGCCCATGGCTCCAGCCTGTCCAGGTCTCTCTGCAGAGCCTCCCTACCCTCGAGCAGATCAACACTCCCACCCAACTGGGTGTCATCTGCAAACTGACTGAGGGTGCACTCGATCCCCTCGTCTAGATCATCAATAAAGATGTGAAACAGGAGTGGCCCCAAAACCGAGCCCTGGGGGACACCATTCGTGACTGGCCGCCAACCGGATTTAACTCCGTTCACCACAACTCTTTGGGCCTGGCCATCCAGACAGATTTTACCCAGGGAAGCGTGTGCCCATCCAAGCTGTGAGCAGCCATTTTTGCCAGGATAATGCTTTGGGAAAGGGTGTCAAAGGCCTTGCTAAAGTCAAGGTAGACAACATCCACAGCCTTTCCCTCATCCAATAAGCAGGTCACCCTGTCGTAGAGAGAGATCAGGTTTGTCAGGCAGGACCTGCCTTTCATAAACCCATGCTGACTGGGCCTGAGCATCTGGTTGTCCCGCAGGTGTTGTGTGATGGTACTCAGGATGAGCTGCTCCACCAGCTTCCCTGGCACCGAAGTCAAGCTGACAGGCCTGTAATTTCCCAGATCATCCTTCTGACCCTTCTTATATATGTGCATCATATTGGCCAATCTCCAATCTGTCGGGACCTCCCCGGTCAGCCAGGACTGCTGGTAAATGATGGAAAGCGGCTTGGCGAGCACCCCAGCCAGCTCCTTCAGCACCCTCGGGTGTATCCCATCTGGTCTCATAGAGCTGTGTGTGTCTGTGTGATGCAGCAGGTCACTGACTGTCTCCTCCTGGATTGCAGGGGGGGGTCATTCTCCCAGTCTCTGTCTTCTGGCTGAGGAGGCTGGATTCCCTCAGTAAAACTAGTCTTGTTATTCAAGACTGAGTCAAAGAAGGCATTAAACACCTCAGCCTTCTCCTCATCACTTGTTACCGTGTTTCCTCATATGTCTAGCAGGGGATGGAGGCTCTCCCTGGTCTTTCTTTTGCTGTTGATAAAGAAACATTTCTTGTTTTTTTCTTGACTGCTGAAGCCACATTAATTTCTAGCTGGGCTTTTGACCTCCTGATTTCTGCCCTGCATAGCCTCACAGCATCTTTGTAATCACTGTGGGGGGCTAGCCCCTTCTTCCAAAGGCCGTGAACTCTCCTTTTCTCCCTGAGTTGCAGCCAAAGCTCCCTGTTCAGCCAGGATGGTTTTTGGCGCCAGCTTCTCTTACAGCACCTGGGGACAGCCTGTGCCTGTGCCATTAAGACTTTCTTCCTAAAGAGCACCCAGCCTTCCTGGAGCCCTGTACCCTTCAGGACTGTCTCCCAAGGGATTCTGTCAAGCAGATACCTAAAAATGTCAAAGTCAGCTCTTTGGAAGTCCAGGATGTCAGTCCTGCTGTCCCCTCTCCTGGCCTCTCTAAGAATAGAGAACTCTATTATTTCATAATTTCTATTAGGTCCATAAATTCCTGATGGACAGTCTCATTTAGGAAAGGCCTCCTTGTGTTTCAGTGACACATTGTTCCCACTCTGATCATATAGTCTAATAGGCAAAGGATTGGACTCATCAGGGGAAAACCTCTTAAAAAAAAGCTTATCTTTTAAATTCCTTTATTATAGCAAATTAATGGCTATATTAGCATTCCCTAATATGACTTTAAATGTGAGTATAATAATGTAAAAGTCCTCAGAATAGCTGCATGTGGTTTGGCTATTACTGCTGCAGAAAATCCCGTCTGTGTTGGATGCACCCTGGAAGATAAGTCCATATCTCCTCTCTCTCATCCACAATTTTATAGGGTTCATGAATTTCTCTTCCATTTTTATGCTGAAGCTCATCTGTTCTTTGAAGAGAAAAAGGGGAATACCAAATCCTAAAGCACTGAATCAAGAAAGTGTATTTCCATTTACTCAGGTTACGTGATGTTTAGATATCTATGAGGTATTTGGAGAGCCAGGTTATCTGTTCTGAAAAAAAATCCCATCATTGTCCTTAAAATTTTAATTGCCATAAGATTAGACTTTGAGAAAGCTTTATGTCCATTTTTCATTGTAACATGCTATCGTGCAACATGACAGCATTGGAATAATTTAGCACAAAAGAGCTAAAAATGGACAACAGTGATAACAAATTTACATCTAAACCTACTACCATTTCATGTATTGATCTTAATGGAGCCTGATAGGGTATTTTTATCTTCGCAGGCTAGTTGTCTTTTGAATCGTTAGGAAGTAATACCTTAACCTAGAGAGTTGCAGTAGTCTAGATGTACTCTGAAGAAAATTCCACTGCCTTCTTTTTATAATCTAACCTAAAATGAAGCTGTTTTTTGTGAAAACACATGGAGAGGGAGGGCAAACTGCTGTCAGAGACAGAGCACTGGCGTGTGCTTTAATCTGAGCCAGTAAACAAGTGTTTATAAACCAAATAAATTATATTGGATCATCTAAGAACATGACATGAAAAAAGTAAAGCAAAAGAGAGTTTTCATTTTTGACAGGCATATTACTTTGGCCTACAATAAAGTAATTTGTATGAGGCCATCTAGACTATCAGGAGCAGAAGGTAGGAGTTCTAATTTGTTCTTTCATTCTTAGACTTCTTTATAGCTTTCTGTAACTTCCCAAGATTCAGCAGGACTCTCATTTTCTAGTTGGCTGTTGAAAAAAATGGGGAGCAGCTAAATATTAATTTAGCAATATTTTATAAAGCATGAAGCCATATGGCATCAACATAGCTCATACTTAAGAAAGCATTTGCTTCTGGATAAGGAAAGAGCAACTGGTGTCATCTACCTGGAATTGTGCAAAGCATTTGACACTGTTCCACGCTACATCCTTGTATCTGAATTGGAGAGACATGGATTTGGTGGATGGACCACTCTGTGGATAGGAATTGACTGGATGGTTGCACTCAAAATGTTGCAGTCAATGGCTCGATGTGCAAGTGGAGAGCAGTGACAAGTGGCATTCCTCAGGGGTTGGTGTTGGGACTGGTGCTTTTTAAAATCTTTGTCTGATGTTCAACATCTTTGTTGGGGACATGGCAGTGGTATTGAGTGCACCCTCAGCAAGTCTGCTGACAACACCAAGCTCTGTAGTGCGGTTAACGCGCTGGAGGGAAGGGACGCCATCCAGAGGGACCCTGACATGCTTGAGAGGTGGATCTGTGCAAACTCATGAAGATAAACAAGGCCAAATGCAAGGTTCTGCACATGGGTCTGGGCAACCCCATGCACAAATACAGGCTGGACAGAGAATGGATTGAGAACAGGCCTGAGGAGAAGGACTTGGGGGTATTGGTTGACAAGAAGCTGAGCATGACCTGGAAGTGTGCACCTGAAGCCCAGAAAGCCAGCCATACACTGGGATACATCAAAAGACGTGTGACCAGCAGGTCAAAGGAGGTGATTCTCCCTCTCTAATCTGCTCTTGTGGGACCTCACCTGGAGTAGCGTCCAGATCTGGGGACCCCAGTGTTAGAAGGAACAGGGACCTGCTCAAGCCACTCCATGGGAGGGCCACAAAGATGATAAGGGGGGCTGGAGCACCTCCCTTATGAGGACAAGCTGAGAGAGTTGGGGTTGTTCAGCCTAGAGAAGAGAAGAGAAGAGAAGAGAAGAGAAGAGAAGAGAAGAGAAGAGAAGAGAAGAGAAGAGAAGAGAAGAGAAGAGGAAAGCTCTGTTGAAAACTTATAGCTGGTTTCCAGTACTTAAAGGGGGCTACAGGAAAGATGGGGAGGGACTCTTTATCAGGGAGTGTAGTGGTAGGGTGAAGGATAATGGCTTTAAACTGAAAGAGAGTAGATTTAGATTAGCTATAAGGAAGAAATTCTTTACTATGAGAGTGGTGAGACACTGGAACAGGTTGCCCAGAGAGGTTGTGGTTGCCCTCTCCCTGGAAGTGTTCAAGTCCAGGTTGGACAGGACTTTGAGCCACCTGATCTAGTGGAAGATGTCCCTGCCCATGGCCGGGGGAGTTTGAACTAGATGATCTTTCAAGTCCATCCCAACCCAAACCATTCAATGATTTTATTATTCTGGAATCCTGTTCATCAGTATGAGAACTTCAGTTATGATTACTTGTGGGTCATGAGGTTGGACAGTACACTGTCAAAAAACATTGTTATCTTTAATGTCTTAGTGTGATTTTTTGTCTCTTTTTTAATGACAGATTTTCTGTTTGTACATTTGTCTGCCTGTCTCAGGCCACCTGGAGTAAGTTGAAATACAGCTCTTGGACTGGTGTTTCCAGTCTCAAGTTTTACAGGAACAATGACAGAAAGCTAAGTTCTTGGTAGAAAGTACAGTGGCTCATCAGCACAGGTCATTTGAGGATGCTGATGCAGAAACATGGGATTAAATCAAACTGATATGTCCCCTTAATATCCTATCAGAATAATCTTCTTATCCCATATCATTAAATCACATAAGAACTTAAGATGACAGCTAAACACAATCAGAATTTCCTAGAGGATACAGCAGGGCATCGGAGTATAACTCTAAATACATGCCCAGGAATCATGTTCCTGTTCAAAAGCATTCTTTTCTCCAAGCGTCCTGCAGGGATTAAGCAATTCATACTAGAAAGCCATTTGTCTAACTCTCCCCTGTGCAACCAGGAGTCTTACTAGATGGTCTAGGACAATTCAAAATCACTACAGCTGAGGCCATGTCATTGAAATATTATGGACATGAGATAGAAAATTTAAAAGTGGGAAAGAGAGATAATTTTCTAGCACAATTAAAACTGACTTCACATAAAATGTGAAGGGAATGGAGGGGAACTTCTTGGATTTTTCAGCCTTCTTTTTTAATAAGTGTGCACTACTGCTCTTTACTGTATTTGCAGTACCCTTTTTTTGGAAAGAAGGGGACTGAAACTTTCTCCTATTCATTAAAATAAATGTTATAATCTGGATAGGGGTCAAAGTTCTGTTAAAAAGGAGATCCTCAAGGACATTCATAGGCTTAACAAGGTAATTTCCATGGTTAATTGTAAAAGTTGTTCAGTTAGCAGTCAGGAATATGCCCAGGCCACCACCAGCAATGTAACATATTTTAGTGTTTTGTTTCTCATTTTTCAAACTGTGACTGTGTTTCTTTATATTAATGGGTTCAAGACCAGACACAATAGTTTTACATTGATCTCTCAATTTGCCAGATAATGCCAAATGTTGTATATGAATATCAGTCTAATTAAATGAAAAATATACATTTATTGTGTGTATGTTGGTGATGATACTTGTCACATCTTAAAAATTAGGAAAGTATTGATTCTTGTTATAATTTAGTTTTTATTCTGCTGATGGCTACCTCAATAAAAATATTAAAAATATTTTAAACTTTCCAAGCAATCTTCAATAATGGGAAATAATTTCCAGAGAAAATTTAAGGGCATGTAATTGAAGTAAAAAGCAGAAATTCCTCTATTGATTTTTTACTAGTTTAGGTTTATCACCATCTTAATCCTTTTGGTGTTTTGCTAATTTATTTCTAATCTCTCCTGCCACTTCACTCCTCTCTCAGGGTCAGTTCCCAGAAAAACCCCTGCATCTCTAAAGAAGGATTTAGATAGGATGAAGGTATCTGAGACCAAAACTTTAATCTAAAATTCCCCTTTACTCACCTGCCACCTAATGACAGAGGCACACCATCTCAAGGTCTCACTGGAAAACTTTCCAGGAAAACTTTATTTTATGGAGTACTTGTGTGGCGTACACATTTCAGAACTCACCAGCTAATGAGTATTCATTCAGTTGCCTTCTCATTTCTACTTCACCCAGAAGAGTACCAAAGCATCAGACAATATCTTAATTTGTGTGGTGGCAGAGAAGCAAAAAAGAGAGCAAGGAGGAAGGTGACATGGTATCGCAGGGCTCTGCTGAGCTTTTTATAGGGATCCTAGGTTCTGTTCAGGGACCACAGCTGCATTTTATGCAATGCCTGCTTAAGGGAATTTCTCAGTAAATCCTCTGCTGATTTGAAGTTGTTCTGCTTTCATTTTTTTTCCCCATCATCCTGGGGAAGCAGGAGCTTAGCATTTGGTAAGCAGAAATTATGGCAGCCTTGGAGCTTATAAAAACAGTATTCACAGACCAAAGTTTTCAAGAGTCTTTAATTAAGAATTAACATATTTTTTATTTTAAAAATCTTCATTTCTATTTTTTCACAGTAAATTTCAAAAAGAAAAAGGAAATGAAAGTGTGCTTATTTAGATTTCATTGTTTTCAAGGCCTGATCTGCAGACCTGCTTGGTCTGCAGTGGTGGGTGTTTGCTACTGTGGGTGATCCATATCATAGAATCACAGAATCATCAAGGTTGGAAAAGACCTTGAAGATCATCCAGTCCAACCATTGACCTAAAACTGACAGTTCCCAACTAGACCATATCCCTAAGCACTATGAGACCCTACTCTTAAACACCTCCGAGGATGGGGACTCCACCACTCCCTGGGCAGCCCATATGTGTGAGCACAGAAGCTTTAGCTAGACAACAAAATGGGAGTTGTGTAGGTACCAGAGGGAAGCTGTGGGGCATGTGAAATTGTGGGGAGCTGGTTGAATAATCTAGTCACAGAAATGTTCCCATCACTGAGATTTATCAGGAACTCGGGGTCCCTATGGAGCTCTGCAGCCACTGATCCTGGGCCACCCCAGGGTCCATTCCTAGCAATTTCTTATGATAACAGAGCCTGCGTTTCAAGTCTGTTTTTACAGTGGAAATCTCTCTCTGTGGTACACAGATACTGTGCCATTAGGAGATTACTCATTCCCTCAAAGGCAGAAACCACTTTTCCCTCCCAGCTTCCCGCAGCCCTGAGTCAGGGGAGCAAGGGTGAGGTTTATTTATAATGAACCTCTCTCCCAGTGCAGCTCTGACGCTCATCCGTCAAACACTCATGACAACTCGTTAGTGCTTTGTCCATCCAGAAGGTAAATTCATCCTCATCAGCAAGCACTAAATGCCTCCCCCAGCCTGGTGGGTATTGCCCAGACACTGTATAAGTTTCTGCTGCCTTTTCCTCTGGTTTATCAAGAGATGGCAGCAAAAAGCCATTTAACCTTTGATCTCAGTCCTCAGGACCTCTATCCTTCACAGACTCATGGCAGCCTCTACCCACCCACCCAACTCATCCTGCCAGCGCCAGCATGGCGTTAGCAGAGCTGCCTGCCACATGCAGCCAACAGCCCGGTGCTGGGCCTGCTGTGCCACTGAGGAGGGTGGAGGGAATGGCAGCCAGGACCAGGCGCCTTCGGGCATGTCTCACACACAGCAGGGACTGGCGCAGAACAGCACAACCATGAAGGTGCATGGTGGGTGCTGCCGCACCGGGAGGCTTCTCCACTGGCCTCTCCACAGCCCTGACTGCACCCTGCCTGCGGAACGGCAGGTTAGGCAGCTCAGGGTCAGGCTCAGCAAGGGCCACATCCAGAAGTAGGAGCTGACAGCTGTGGATGTGAAATCCAATGACAGGAGGAGAGGCCTGGTGCCATCAGTTACGTATGGATGGGGCTTCCCCTGTGGCAGAGAAAGAGGTGCTGTAAGGATCAGGCATGAGGTGAAGGGCAGTACTTCTGAAAATGAGCAGAAACAAAGCCAATGGATTGAAGCATGCAAAAAAGGCATGCGAAGAATAAATTCTTTTCGGGGATGTAGTCCTTGGCTTTAGGTTCATGGTGGCGGGAATTCCCATTTTAGAAAGTGCCACAAAATATTCAGGCTGTGCGTTGCTATCATGATGCTACATCCAAGGTGAGGGACACAGGAAAGAACTTACTGATTCACTGTGACAAGCTGACAATTCAGTTGCTACAGTGACATTTGTGAGAGGGAAGAAATTGGTAACATAACATGTCAATAAAGACAGCTAGAAAAAATATTTTAAGTTTAGACATGATTAGAAAGATAGCACTTAGCTCTATTTCAAATATTTAATTTTCTTTCTAAAGAAAGGAATAATTGTCAAAATAATTGGACTTTTTAAAATTGGATTTTTTAAAAATTTACGGTGGTCATTAGTGAATAGAAAGAGACCTCATTATTAAGTGTTGCAGGATGCTTTCAGAAACTGGTTTCAGATAAAGAAGCTGGAGTCAGCTGCATTTAAAGTCAAGGTAAGCTTTTGGGGTTTCAGTGTCACTACTTGCTCTTAAATGTCACTGAGGAGCTGTCAACAGGTATGAAAGGCACCCAGCTGCTTAAGCCACGCAGCTGCTGAAGTCTCTTTCAGTTATAGATAGAGAAAGAAGGAAATATATATGGAGGGAAACTTGGGGTTCCAGAGGATGCAAATAGCAATGCATCATGTGAGATGGACCCACCTTCCTTTAATCTTCTTCTTGTTGTGTTGCACTGTAATTGCATTTTATCCAAAATGGGCGAAATTCCATTTTTGTTTACAAAAATGTGAACAGAGATTGTTTCTGATGGCAGAAGAAAGTCCCTCCATAGTGGTTAGTTTTGGTCTACCTGAGATTAGAATTTGGTCTCAGTAGAAATAGCAAGCAACAGAAAAATTAGATCTTTTGTTACTATGAAGTCTTATGCAGAAGCCTTATGTTGTGATTGTTTTATCAGATGTTCATGTTGATCATTTTCTGTTAATGCTCTAAAGAATTATTCTGGAACAATAAAAGTTGATATAATCAAAATATTGTTTCTAAATGAGTGGATGTGTCATTCGTCAAAAGTAACAAATCATTAGAATCATTAAACTGTCACCTTAGACTTCCAGAGGGCTAACTTTGACCTGTTCAAAAGGCTGATTAACAAAATCCCTTGGGAGGCTGCCTTGAAGGACATGGGAGTCCAGGAAGGCTGGACATACTTCAAGAGAGAAGTCTAAAAGGCACAGGAGCAGGCTGTTCCTGTGTGCCAAAAAACAAGCAGGCGGGGAAGGAGACCGGCCTGGATAAACAGGGATCTTTGGCTGGATCTCAAGAACAAAAGGAGAATCTATGACCTTTGGAAGAGGGGGCAGGTCTCTCATGAAGACTATAAAGATGTAGTGAAGTTATGCAGGGAGAACATTAAGAGAGCCTAAATGCAGATAGAGCTGAAATTGACTACAGCTGTTAAGGAAACAAAAAATATTTCTATAAATTCATTAACAACAAAAGGAGGATTAGGGAAAATCTCCCTCCTTTACTGGATGCAGAGGGAAACATGGTAACTAAAGATGAGGAAAAGGCTGAGGTGCTCAACACTTTGCCTCAGTGTTTAGCAGTGGAACTGGCTGTTCCCTGGACACCCAGCCTCATGAGCTGGGAGGTGATGAGGGGAAGCAGACTGAGGTCAGCACAGTTGAAGAGGAGGCGGTCAGAGACCTGCTACACCACTTGGGTGCACACTAATCTGTGGGACCGGATGGGTTACACCCAAGGGTGCTGAAAGAGTTGGCAGATCTGCTCGCCAAGCTGCTGTCCACGATTTACCTGAAGTCATGGCTAACTGGGGAGGTCCCATTGGACTGGAGGGTGGCAAATGTGACACCCATCTACAAGAGGCAGAAAGGAGGATCCAGGAAACTATAGACCTGTCAGCCTGACCTCAGTGCCCAGGAAGGTCATGGAGCAGGTCATCTCAGGTGCCATTAAAAGTCATATAATGGACAACCAGGGGATGAGGCCCAGTCAGCATGGGTTTATGAAAGGCAGGTCCTGCCTGACAAACCTGATCTCCTTCTACGACAAGGCGACCTGCTTATTGGATGAGGGAAAGGCTGTGGATGTTGTCTACCTTGACTTTAGCAAGGCCTTTGACACCCTTTCCCAAAGCATTATCCTGGCAAAAATGGCTGCTCACAGCTTGGATGGGCACACGCTTCCCTGGGTAAAATCTGTCTGGATGGCCGGGCCCAAAGAGTTGTGGTGAACGGAGTTAAATCTGGTTGGTGGCCGGTGGTGAGTGGTGTCCCCCAGGGCTCGGTTTTGGGGCCACTCCTGTTTAACATCTTTATTGATCTAGACGAGGGGATCGATGCACCCTCAGTCATTTTGCAGATGACACCAAGTTGGGTGGGAGTGTTGATCTGCTTGGGCGTAGGGAGGCTCTGCAGAGAGACCTGGACAGGCTGGAGCCATGGGCTGAGGCCAACTGTGTAAGTTTCCATAAGGCCAAATGCCGGGGGCTGCCCTTGGGCCACAACAACCCCCAGCAGCGCTACAGGCTTGGGGAGGAGTGGCTGGAGAGCTGCCAGTCAGAGAGGGACCTGGGGGTGTTGATTGACAGCCGGCTGAACAGGAGCCAGCAGTGTGCCCAGGTGGCCAAGAAGGCCAATGGCATCCTGGCTTGTGTCAGCAATGGCGTGGCCAGCAGGGACAGGGAAGGGATCTGACCCCTGGACTCGGCACTGGTGAGGCCGCCCCTCGATTCCTGTGTTCAGTTTTGGGCCCCTCACTACAAAAAGGACATTGAATGACTCGAGCGTGTCCAGAGAAGGGCAACGAAGCTGGTGCAGGGTCTGGAGCACAGGTCGTACGGGGAGCGGCTGAGGGAACTGGGGGTGTTTAGTCTGGAGAAGAGGAGGCTGAGGGGAGACCTCATCGCCCTCTACAGCTGCCTGAAAGGAGGGTGCAGAGAGCTGGGGATGAGCCTCTTTAACCTAGTAGTAAGCAACAGGACAAGAGGTAATGGCCTCAAGTTGTGCCAGGAAAGGATTAGACTGGATATTAGGAGGCATTTCTTTACAGAATGGGTTGTTGGGCATTGGAATGGGCTGCCCAGGGAGGTGTTGGAGTCCCCATCCCTGGAGGTGTTTAAGAGTCGGGTTGACATAGCGCTGAGGTATATGGTGTAGTTGGGAATTGTCAGTGTTAGGTTTATGGTTGGAATGGATGATCTTCAAGGTCTTTTCTACCTAGAGAATTCTGTGATTCTGTGATTAAATGTGATGCAGTTTTCTTGTTTGTTTTTAATTTCTTAAAATCAGCTTTAATATCAATCAGCAATGTTAGACTGAGAAGATCTAATGAAAAGTTAAATCAGATTAGTAGCTGGAGAGGTGAATAAACATACCAAGCAAAAGATTCCTGAGGTATGTCTGACATTTAGTGAAAATCACATTATCCTTTTTATTTAATAAATGACAGAACTTTCTCTCTTCCTGCCTGGCTGCTAGAAATCTAACAGATGTCTGCAGAAGATATATGTGTGTGTTCTGCTGCTTTGGGTCAGTCTCCGTGTTTATCTCAGAGCATCCACCAATGGTACTTTTAACTAGTTGCAGCAGTCTTAAATGCTTTATGTCATGACATCACTAGCGAACTCACCTCTGAAGGACACAGAAGCTTGGCATCCTAGAAAATTATCTTCAGATCTTAAGTGACTGACCTCATAGGGATTTGGCCATCAATGGGTTTTTAAGGCTTACAGTGACAACAAATACAAGTATCAAAACAAATAATTTTGTGAAAAAGACATCACAGGAAAATTAGCTTTAACTTCTCACCCTTTGTCAGTCTGGGTTTATTACAGCACTCACCATGGAATGGCAACCAACTGAATGATACCAAATCATTCAGCATTAAGATGCATTAAAATTCTAGCCACCATGCCACAATCCTACTACATATGCGTGGAGACTATATAAAATCTCTCTCATCATCCAGATGCCCCTCAGCTGAAATTTAGTGGACAACTATTAAGAAGTCAACAACTTCACCTAATAAAATTATGCACATTGGTGAAGGATATCAGTGCATAGCATTTGGCAACTCATATATGATTTCATAACTTGCCAGACAAATAATAATTAAAAATTAATATCAAAGTTATATTGCAGATATAATATTACAGAATGGCAGAAAAGAAGCATGTAAGATGATTCCTAGGTTGTAACCCTGGCAGTGCAGAACCTTCCTGTCTGTCTTCTGGAGTTCTAGAGTATTCCCAAAAGTCAGTTTTCTTTATTCCACATAGAACTTTAACCACACTTAAATGTTGTGAAATAACACAAATCTGTGTGTGAAATATGGGTCGACTTAGTTATTGCAAGGTAGCATGGTAACTTTTAAGATGTTATTTTTGGTGTTATATTTTTCAGAATAATAGTTTGAAAGATTGTATCTACAATTTAGGCTGCCGTGGGTCAAATATGGAGAATGTGTTTTGAAGTGAGTCTGCTGAGGACATTGCTATGGGTAGAGCACTTCATTCTTCTCTCGAACAGCTATCACCCTTCTCTACTGCTGTTGAGTTCTAACTGTGAAGTAGATTTAGTGACTGCACTTATATGTGCAAAGCTGCCATATCAAGAATCATTTGGAATTAAAACTATTCAGCAAGTGCCATTATGCTTGCAAATAGATCTGCCTTTAAAAATGTGATGTAATGCTGATTCATAGCAAAGTTAAGTGTTAGTTCTTGGGACTCAGGTACAGGAACTGTTTGGTTTTAGTAAGATGGGAAGCCCTAAACTTTAATGAAAACACTATTAATTTCATTTCTATATTTTTAGGTTTCTATGTGTTCCATGTGCTTTCAGGAATTGTGAAATATATTATGTGGGTGGCAGAACATAAGAGGAAATTTTCAAATGTGCATGTAATCATATATTTCATCCTATACTATCAATACTAAATCAAGAGCAAATACTTGAATAGCTAATCGTGTGGGAACATATACTATGCTTGCCTATGTGGCAAATACAGAATGTCACCAATGTGTACATGGTTTGAAGATAAAAAGTCAATATATTGTTACAAATTTTCAAAATCATCTCAGATTTTGATTCGTTGGATGAATTTACTTACCTTACTTTATTATCTAACAAACTAATTATCTAGACTACTAAGTTTACTTAATTTCAAGTAGCAATGCTGTGTGGTACCATCATATGATTGCAGTGCTCCCGAAGTGCTACTGCCTTATGATTCTGTGGACACTACTGCAGCTCCTAGTTTCTTCCTCATCTGCCATAAATACAAACCAGGACGGATGAGAGGCTTCAATTTGGTTTCCATTGCATACAGCAATGCAGTGCTAGGCTTGCACCTGTCCCTGAAGTTAGGTTTTGGTTTTTTTTTTGTTTTTTTTTTTTTTTTTCTGTGTCCCTGTGGATGTGTTGTGCAATTCCCACTGGACCTTTACCAAGTTAGGAATTACAGTAGCAGCAAGTTTTTTTATCACACTTCTGGACTTGGAAGACTCCTTTCTTTTCCAAGAATAGCAGCAGCTGCCATCAAATATATCTCATGCAGTTTCCATCCTTGCTGAAGGGATTTGGCTCCCAGTGCTCTGGAGCATACATCAGCTGCTGGCTTTTTGTGTGAAGGAGAAAATAATTTCCACTCTCTAGCTGAGATCTTGCTGTCAGGCAGAAAAAGATTCAGGATTCATTAGATCAGAAAATGAAAATAAAATTCTCTTCCCTGATCACTTAGGACATTTGAAACTTTTACAATCCATGTTTCAAAGACTGCACAAAATACTTAATGATTGAATTTTGGAATCTTGGTTTGTTTTCATGCCTTGTGAAACAATGTCAAGAAGTAGAGTTGACAGCACTTTCCTATGCCCTTAGATGCCTCTATAAACAGGTGGGCAAGAGTCATTCTTTGGAGATATGGATCTGAAATCCCTCAATCAGAGAAAGAAACTGAAAATAATATTTTATAACAGAAGAACCCCAAAGGTTACAGCAGATAGTAGGAGGCTGCCTGCTCCCTGTGACAAAATCTTGCATGTAACTATTTCTTATTTGTTGGTGGTCTTCCAGAAGTTGTCTATGGAGGCTGTAGTTGATCTCTATTGTAATATTTAAAGCCCATTGTGCACAGTGGCCCACCCTTTACAATGTCACCTGCAAAATGCATATGACCACAGGAGCCCGTGCAAAGGTCATCCATTCCAGTCTGCTTGCATTCCAGCTGCTTTTGTGACAAACAATGTTTGGACCCTTTTAATAAGAACCCTAATGCCATGAAGTCAAATTGGCTTAGCTTTGGCCCCAAAACATTGCTTCTGGGATGATGAATGTCTGGATGGAGAGTGAATGGTTGTGGTGAGTTAACCTTAGACAGCTGCCAGACGCTAACCCAGCTGCTCTCTCAGTCCTCCTCAGCAAGATGGGTGGTGAAAATAAGATGAAAATCTTGTGGGTCAAGATGAGGACAAGGAGATCACTCACCAGTTACCATCGTGGGCAAAAAAGACTCAATTTGGGAAACATTCATTTAATGTATTGCCAATTAATAACAGACTAGGATAGTGAAAAAGAGAAAAACCCACCTAAAACCACCTTCCCCCTATCTCCTTCTTCCCAGGCTCAACTTCACTCCAATTCTTCTGCCTTCTTCTCCAGACCTGAGCAGCGCAGGGAGAATGGGGAATGGGCATTGTAGTAATTTCATAACATTTAATCCCTGCTGCTCCTTCCTCCTCACGCTGTTCTCCTGCTCCAGTGCAGGGTCCCTCCCACGGGATACAGTCCTTCATAAACTGCTCCAGCATGGGTCCTTCCCACAGGCTGCAGTTCTTCAAGAACTGCTCCAGCATAGGCCCTCTCTGTGGGGTACTTCAGGAAGAGACTGATTCAGCATGGGTCACCCATGGACTGCAGCTCCTGCTAGGACCGTACTCCAGCATGGGCTCCAGGCTGCAGATTCCGTCAGGGCATGTCCACCTCCTCCAGCATGCAGTTTTTCATGGCCTGCAGTGTGGATGTCTTTTTCACCATGGTCCTCTATACACTGCAGAGAGGCACCAAACTTCACCATGGTCTTCTCTATTTGCTGCGGTGGAATCTCTGCTCCTGCTCCTGGAGCACCTCCCCCACTCCTTCTTCACTGACCTGGGTGTCTGCAGGGCTGTTTCTGTCATATTTTTCTCATTCCTCTCTCCCAGCTACTGTGCAGCACTTCTACTCTTTCTTAAATGTGTTATCACAGAGGTGCTACCCAATTGGCTCAGCTCTTGGCCAGCGATGAGTCCATCTTGGAACCAGATGAAACTGTCTGTGTCTCATGGGGGCAGCTCCTGATCAGTTCTTACAGAAGTCACCCCTGCTACCAAAACTTGGTCATGTAAACTCAATACATTGGCCCAAACAGACAAGTGCATGGCTGAGTCCTTGTTTAGGAATAGCAAAGGATCAAGCTTGCTCTCACAACATGCCACTCTTCCTGCCTGAACCCTCTCCTGAGAGCTGTCCCTTTCACAGAAGTCCAGGATCTTCTTCATGTGCATATACAGGCTCTCCTGTGTCTTTCTTCATTTCTCTTTCTTATACTATAAGTTTGCCTCTTTCTTCGGAAAGATTGTTCAATCTGAGGAAATATTCTGGGAGAGCATCACCAACACATGAATGCTGTCTTCTGATGCATTTCTCTAAGCATCTCAATTGATGTAGGGAATTTGGGAAAAGACGTACTTTGAAACCATGCAGCTTTCTATTGTTCCTCAGTTAGAAGGGGCCTTTTGCTACAAAAATCTGTAGGTCTGTTTTATCTGATCTGTTTTTCCCTTTATGACTACAGCTCACATAGGTACACATGATGTAATTTTAGGCTAGCTAGCTTGGATGCCACTAGCTGTATAGATATAATATCAATGTATCTCAAAGAACTGGGTAAATTTGTGAGTGGCTCACCCAGGATGAGCTGTTTTCTAGTGTGCTTAGACTGTTAGCTCTCTTGTTATCAGTCATCAGCTTGCATATGTCTGCATGAGCTGCTGTCTGTTTAAAGTTAACCCACCTTACTATGTTTTTAGATCCTGCATTTTCTAAAACACCTCCTCTCTTCTTCAACCTTTAGCTCCTTGCAGGTGAAAATATGCTTTATCTTGGAGGTAAGATGCTCACCCTATGGACAGATCTTTTCAGCTGTTAATGGTTTTTAATATCAGTCTGTGATAGCACTGCCTTCCCTTTTTAGTGCAAGATGAATGAGACAGAAAACAGGGAGAGAGAGTTATATGACTTAAGGGAACAGCACTTGAGCTCAGACTGACAGTCACAAACCACATAGTGACAGATTCTGAATTAACATAATATCTCTTTAAGATTAAACATAATCTGATTTCTCTCTTATTGAAAGGTATATATTCAGGAATAATATTTCAAGAGAATAACTCAAATTATTCCTGCTTTATACTGAAGAAGCTATCCTAGCAGAAGTCATTGGAAAAATAGGTTCTGCTAAAGATTGTATTTCTTTAATAGTCTATGCAAAATTTACTAGAAAATACATATTTTAAACCTTGAAGCTGACGCCATTTTTTTTCATTTTCCCCATCCATATGTATATTGTGAAAAACTTGCTTTAAGAACTCAAGGAAAACTACACATTAATTTAAAACAGAAGATTACTTCTTTACAAGTGTAAGTGCTTCAGAGCCTTCAAAACAGAAAGTTCTGTATGAGATTTTGGGAGAAGAATTTTTGTTTCTTAAAACTGATCAATGTTAAAACTGCACTAGAGGCAAAAGGCAGTTTTCAATATTGTTTTTTCTTAGTGAATAAAGAGTGAATTAGGTACCAGAGAGACCTTATAAAAGACTTCATGCTCTTCCTTTATGTCATCAAAAACTTGTCAGCCTGCAAAAGAAAGCTGAGATTATATCAAAAGTGAAACACAAACACTCCTACTGTGTATGAAAGAAAGTGAATTAGTGAGATAAAATTGACAAAAGATATAATAGATCTTAGTTTCTGTTTCTATATGCATCTATGTATCACTGAAGCCCCATTTTGAGGATTTAAATGAGAGTTTGAATGATGAATTTTCTTGAAGAAGTTATGGAATAAGTATAGCCCTAGGTGAAATATTTTAAGGAAGATTAACTTTTTGTTGATCTGACAGAGTTGACTTAGTTCTCAGAGGAAGTAATTTATAAAATTGTTGTTGCACTGCACAGTTGAGTGAAAGAGTGGTGGAATATGAAAGATGACCTTGTCCTTTTTCTTTACCCCTTTTCTTTTACTCTGCACCGCTTTTTGTTCAAGATGCTTTCTCATTTCTCTGAGTGTCTGGGTTACCCTGGCAGGGGCTGGCTGCCCCAGGTTGCTCCTGAAAGGGCTTGTGAGCACTGTGAGGGAGGCAGAACCCCCTTCAATAGGGTAAAACTGAAAACCTAACCACTTTGGATAGAAGCAGCTCTCCTTGTGTTGAAGTAGGACAAAGCTGTTCAGGTCACTTGACCAAGCAATTTTTCTTCCTGACCTACTTCAGAATATGCTGAAACCAGTCATTTGTAGGGAACCAGATTCATTAACTGGGCTTTGGGATACAAACTTCAAAACCTGTGTGCAAAACAAGAAGTCTCACCAGCTGTGACCTTTCAAAGACACTATTTTTTTCCTCCTCCCCTTGTTCACTACCAGAAAATTTTGCCTTTGAGTCAACAGGTTTTGAATATAGGATAAAAAACAGAGTCTGCTGGCACACTAGGAACACTAACTCGTTCAATGTAGGGGGCAAAGGGTAGGGATAACTTGGAAAAAGTGGGATAATTTGACAGTGGAGGGATTCAGTTGTTGGTGTCACAATGCCTAGGTTGGTGCAGCAGAGCTCTGTAACATTGGCTTGGTTTTACTGAGAAAATTATGGTATCAGCTAAAACTGTGCAAGATAAGAAAATCCCAAGAATAAAGCAGAAAAATAGGTGAAAACTCAGGAACCCTGATGATCAGCACATCTGAAGGAACAAGAGAGACCAGCCCTATCTGACATGAACTGATGACTGCCAAGCCAGTGAAGATGCATTGAATGTCTCATTAAGATTGGTGAGAATATTAATATCTCGTTCAGTAACTCATTAATCCTAGATATATATCATGTGTATTAGCCAATAAATAACTGCACTGTAGTCTTAAATTAGCTGTACTCTGCTTGAAAAGTCTCCTTGCACAAAATATAAAATGGCTGATAGAAGCACCAATGAGGGAAGGTTACACTGTTTTTCCCTGAGTCTGGTGCTGCTCCCCCAGCTGAAGTCCATCCCTGCTCCTGGCACCCCCTTTGCAGCCTACTCTCAGCTCCACAGAAGACTTCCACTCACACACCACAGCTGTGCAGAAGGAGGCAGTGGAGCCACAGTGGACTCCACTTTCATCCCTGTGCTGCCCTATTGGTCTAATTTATTCCTGGGTCCTTGGTTTAACACAGTATACAAAATTTTTCTTCAACATAAGCATCTACTTTCATTAGCTAATTGTGTGTTTATTTGTAAACAAATGGCTCTTCCACAGCTTATGGAGCTTCAGCTCAACATTACCTTGTAGTTTGCTACATTTCATGTCCTGTTAACCCTCTAAACTACACCAAGATCAATTACTGGGTAATTTATCTGACCCAAGTGGGGTGAGTTTGATCAATTCCTTGAAGATGGAAGTCGTATGTCACAACAGAGGGATAACAGGGCTTGAGAAACATCCTTTCCTTATGCGCCTGAGAGATGGTCTGCCTCTTGCTGCAATTGTCCTCTGTCATTGCCTGAAGAATTTTTTTCACCTAGGATTTCTCTAAAGACTTGTGCCAGGTGGGAAAATGCTGTTCTCCATTGAAATCTTTGGGGTCTGCAGATAAAAGATTCTTTAAAAGTTTTGAGAAAGGGACATGTCTGAAAGTCAAAGTTAGTGGGAAAACAGCTGGATTTGAATGGAAGAAACATGAAGAGGGTTCTAACCTTAAAAAAAAGAGAAGAGTTACATTCATTTCTAAATATGTTTCTTCGGTGCAGCTAGGCACAAATTGCACACAGTAACAACCTGTGGCCAACTACTTGTCCCTCAGCAGTAACTATCCAGCAGTATTTATTTTTAAATACAAAGTATTTTTTAAAATATATGCTACTTATATGTTTTAAGTTTAATTTCTTCTAATTAACTGGAGCATTGTAAAAATTACTATCTATCTTTCTATGCATCCAAGAAATTATAGCGTGTGGTAGATATTTGATATCTAAAGGAATCCATGTTGCTGATCTTATAGACGGGTGCAAGGAATAACCCATAATATATGAGAAAATCAAGCCCAAGAAAAGAAAACAATGAAATGGGCAAAGCTATAGTAGTTAATTCCTCACATTTCAGTTCAGTCTGCAGAGAACTGATGTTAGTGCTTTTCTGCAGATGCTTCAGGGAAAAAAATTGAAGCTTTCTTAGATGTGATGACCCATGTTTTGCTCTTAATTACACCACCGCTAAACTTCAGTACCTCCATCAGTTTCAATTACATGTTGTTTACTCTAAGTCTTGAGAACAAAAGGAGCAATTTATCACAATTCACATTTTCTGAAACTTCTGCTTGCCCCTCACTACTCTGAAAAAGCATAGACAAATTGTTGTATGAAAGAAGGTAAACACTTTTAAAAATAGAAAACCATTCAGTTTTTTGAGAGTATACAAATTAGTTTCATAGAGGCCAAAGGCTTTTTCCTTAAAGTGTACATATTCCCCTTTTGTAAAGTAACTTCAAGTCCAAGTGAGGGACCCACAAAACACAAGGAGCAAGTTAGGTGCCTAACAAAGAGTTTCATAAAGTGATGCTGAGCATAGAGTCTGTTCCAGTAGCTGGTAGGGAGAGTCAGGTAAAGGAGAGAGGAATTAAGTACCTAACAAATTCCTTAAGGGAAAAGCAAAACCCAGGGAAAAGCAAAACCCAGTAGCCTATGTGGGTTGTCAGCTGGACTAGAAGAAAATTATTTTGAGGAGCACAGTTGGATTTGAAGCAATGTCTTGGGTGTATGTTTCCAACATTCATGTTGCAGTAACGTGCATAATAGTTGCTGTCATGGGCAGCAGAAATCTAAGACTTTGTCCTTCCACTGTATTCGCATTTTGAATACTTGGAAAACAACTCATGTAGTGAACCCTGTGGGTAAGTCTGGTAGAAAATATATTGTCTGTGAATCCCAGCACAGAGTATGTGTGAGCTAGGGCTCTGAACAGCTCAACATCACCAGGATTTGTTGTATTCTTTACAAGAAATAATTACCTCTGCAGCCATTTATGTGCTGGAAGCTCCACGTACCCAGGTCTTCTATTAGATCCAAATCATGTTAAGCTGTTGTTCTGTAGGAAGAAGCGCTCAAAAGTTTCTCTCAAAGAAAAATTAGCTTAGAAAGTAAACATCTTAATTTTACTTGGAAATAAATTGCATGGAATTGTTACCTTAATTATCTCTATCATTATTTCCAAAATTAAGAACTAAATAAAATGTGTTCTCTGTAGTAGAATTAAATTTCCTTGAGGATTAGTCTTTTCCATTTTCAAAGAAAACCCTCTTGATATAAATACTTTATATAAAGTACAGTATGTAAATGCTTTTCTCAATGACTTTTTTTTTTTTTCCTCCAAAAGTGCTGCCAGAAGGATTGTCAATCCTTGAGCATAGTGGAAATCTTTTCTTTTCCGTAATGGAAAATGACTATGTGCAATTTGTTTTACATCCATATTTTTTGAGCTTTGATGGACCCGGCGCATTATGAATAATGCTCTTACATTAGAGTTTTGCTTACTATGATTATCTGATCAGATTTTAGTAATCTTGGTAAGGAAAAGTTTAGAAAAATCTGTCTGGGCAATAGAAAAGATACAAATATCTATTCTCACAGCAGAAGAACTTACCTGGGGAATGTGATGAGCTCTCAACCATGAGCTCACTAGAGCCAGGAATAATAAGACTATTGAAAAAACTCTTTTTTATTGGAAAGAGAAACTCTGGTGTCACTAGATTATCACTAATGTAGGAGAGGATTACAGCTCAGCTACAGAAACCTGCATGCCCTTACATCACATACACAAGTAAAACTCCTAGTAAGGGCAGTGCAAATGAGTTGCTGTACTGTCAGTCTGAAGTAAGAGTTGTGAAGACAGGCACAGACAGACCAGAGAGACCCTGCTGAGAGGCCTCCTGGAGAGCTCTGTGTCCTGGAGTGTGAGAGGTCTTGGGCTAAACTACATATTCCTACAACTAAGGAAAGTTCTGTCTCTCCTGCACACAGATCTGACTCCAAATCACTTAGTAAAACACCTCGTGTTTCAGGAATGACCTGAGCATAACACATCCCCATTTTGTTTTTTATTTGAAACTGTTAACACAGGAAGGCTTAGATTTATCTTATAGAGACTATTTACGTAATAGGTCAGTGACTTCCTACAAAGAGCTGATAGATGTGTTGCTTTACACATTTACCATGAACAGAAATAACTTGGGTTTTCTACCAAAATATGAATAGGCTTCTGACATGTTACAGGGAACTACTAAAAAGAAATACTATATTTAAAGAAATCATTAGTTGAAGCCTGAAAAAGATGATAGTGTACTAACTCTGGTTATTAGATGTAGAAATTTTTAGCAGTCATATACCAGGATAAAAAGTTTTTTATGGCACATCCTTAACATTTTTTTTCCCAAGTTATTAGCCTTGTCAGTGTATTTTCAAGTCAAACAAAAACTGGTTGCCATAATAGAATAAAACTTTGACCTGTGGTGAAGATTTTGTAACCTTCTATGTCATAAAATTTAAGAATGTTCTTTATGCAACTGTTACACAACTGTTTTATTGTTAAAACAAGATTAACAAGTACTTATTAAAGATACGAACTGAATTAAAATTTTAACTTGAGATACTGTTACAAAGTCATTCAAAGTCCAAGAAGGTAATTTCTTTGACTCATTTTGAGGATTCAGTGCTTTGTTCAGAACAACTTACATATATGTGATTCTGTGATATTTCATGCCTTAAGACTTACCATGCCTGTGATTAAATATATTAAGTTGTCTAAATGCATGACTTAAATGTTTAGTATATAACTCTTTTAGTTGTCCTCTGCCCGTCAGAAATAAAGTAGCAAAGTCAAGTATGCTATTCTGTATTCTTGTATCACTCCTTTATCTCCGAAACCATAAACATGTAATATTTCTCTGCTATTCCAGTAGCGAAGATAACCCTCTGACACCAAAGGGAAATCCCTCTGTAGTACATCTCTGCAACACTACAGAGAAAGGGGAGAAAACCCAGACATTATTACTTTTTTTTTCCAGTCTGACCAGGATTCACTTTTTGACACTTTAATTGGTCTGCAGGTAGGTCATGCAGTCCATGCCTTTTTCACCTCCAGAAAAGTAGATTCAAGCTATAATTTTTCATTGCTCACATTGTTATGGAGAGATGTGTGACAGTAGTCAGCATATGGCTTGGGAATCATCAAAAGAAGGAAGGGATAAGATTGATTTTCAAAAAGCAATCTACCTGAGACCTCAGAGACAAACACATTGGTTTCCCAAAGTCTGAGCTTGGTATCATTGTAAGGATGGATAAAAATATGTTTTATTTTCCATAGCTGAAAATCTAGTTGATAATAAGTGATGGCCAACTGGTGAGGCACTGGATACTCATGAGCCATAGGGAATGTCCAATATTTGAGACAGTGAGACACACTTTAACTGTGGATTGGCAAAAATCAGTTCTGGCCAAATTTGTACCCTGTCTCTTCAGTGCATTGCATTGCTTCAGGACATCACTGAGTCACAGTAATTTAAAAATGTTTATTTTCAAAACCACCAATATTTGAATCTAGTTGCAAGCAGTTGCTTTGACCTGCCTGATATTAATTCAGGAGAATGACGAAGCATTCATGCATGGTAACTCCACATTTAAGTGTTACTGTAAATTAGGGCATCACCGAGTGAAATTTTTTATCGCAGTTCTCAAGATGATGCTAGGTTCAAAAGGCCACTGCATACAACACATCAGCTTACTTGCTTTAATTGTAATTGTTTTCTGGTAATATCCAAATAATTATACCTCAGTGCTTAACAACCTGCATCTTAATCCAGTAAAGGACCTTGAAACCAACACATTAGAACCTTCAGTGATGACTGTTTAAACTATAATACCCAAAGCAGAAACCTGAGTTAGGTTCCCTCCTGTGGGGACATAGACAGGAAGGAGCCTTGTTACCCAAATCAAAAGACTGAGTATGTCTAGGATCTCTCTAGTAGGAGACAAGAAGCACCAGAGGAATGGCTACAACTGTCCTTTTTCTAGCATCTGATGACCTCTGTCCACATATGGGCCTTGAGCATAATTTTTTTTCTGAAATAGGGGTCACTACTCGTAGTTTGAAAGGAATTTCTAGTTCAAGATCTTTGGGACTAGGAAGCATTACCATCTTGCTTAGAAGAGCCTAGAAGTCTTTTCAAAAGAATGTAACCAAATATTTGTTTTATAAGAAGCCTCACTAGTGTGTCATGATCATGTTCCAATAATACTGACATGAATTCTGGTCTCGGGAATTGCTTAGGGCAACCAAAATAGATTGAAGTTTAATAACAGTGGTTGTATTTATAGGTCACAATTTGGGATTTGGGTGCTTTGATTCCATCTGACTTCTCATCTGAAGGACCAAGTATCTTGCTAAATCTTTAGCCTGTAATCTGTAAAATGAACTTCTCAACATCTATTCAAGTAGTCTTTCTAGTTCAGAAGTAAATTTGGGATTAGCACGAATTCTGATTTTGTTTAATCAAATATTAAATATTTTTAAAATACCTTAGTTAAATTTGAGACTCCTTTGAAGAATTATTTTTAAGATGCTCCTGTATGTTTTACCCCAGTTTCCTTTGATTTTTGCTTCCCAGTTAGAGTTTCAAATTACTTAAAATAAATGCAGGTCAGGAATTTGCTAAGCTGTCATTATATTACAGCACTGATTGCTGGTGATAATATCACTGGTTTTAGAGTGACTTCTAATTCATGCAGTATCTAAGTCTGTTTTCATTAGATGCTTTAGGACAATACAGGATAAAGGAGAAAACTAAAGATGGAATGGCAGCTTTAAAAACAGTCCTGTTAAATGCAGGTCCACCAAAATGAACATCACTTTTTCATGTTGCAACTACTCTTTGCTGTGCATTGGAGTCTTCATTCAGTATACCTTTGTTGAAGAATTGTGAAAGGTTTGACAGATGAGTTGCTAAGGTAATTACTTAGTTCCTTACCAACTAGATAGCTTTTTGTCTGATAAATGAAGGCTTAAATTCTGATTTCAACAATTCTAATCTCAGAAGCACAATCCATTACAGTAAAAAGCCTATATATTTTTTCCAGAGTCTGGCCGATTTAAGACTCCTTCCTTCCAGTTGTTTATTGTTTAGGTCAAGGGATAGCATATATATCATAAATTTATCCAGTCACAGATGGAAAGGACATGTAACTTTATGTAACAGATTTTCAGCTGATGCCATTACCTTCTACCAAACAATACTTTAATTCTATTTTTAATCAACAGCTAAGTATAAAATTAAAGTTAAAAGGCCAAATTATTGCTCTGTATAAATATCTCACATAAAACAATAAAGAGAAAGAAGAACCTCTTCCATGAGAAAGCTAATGGACAGTGTTGCCACAAGAACTGTGGTTTTAGAAATTAAAAAAAAAATAATAATCCAAGAGGATAAAAGAGTGCAATGATTGAATATTTTTCAATGGAGATAGTGGGTGAAAAGACCTAGAATGAAAACTGAAGCATTTGTAAAAGATTCTGCATTATGTTTTCACTTGCACTGGTGGAAAACTTGATTGTGCTTAGTTATCTCGACTTTAATCTTATATTCTTTCGGTAGAAACATGTTCCTATAATTAAAGGATCTGAGGCCAAATAAGTGATTTTTTGGGACTATATACTGTAGCTGAGTGCAAATCTTCAGACAATTCATGCAGATGATCTTTTACATTCAGAAATGGATCTCAGTTTTACTTCTTATGATTTATACTTGAGCATAAACAAGCCAAAGGAAAACAATTTCAGAGCTGAAGTCTAACACACACACCATTTTAAACTGAAGGTTTTTCACTAGCAAGCAAAACTGAAAATTATTATTCTAGTAAGATGGTATAATTAATTAAATAATAGTAAAGTTTCTTGATATTTTATTCAGAACTAATCATACTAGTTTAGAGTGCCATGTATTAATGGTATTAATCAAAATCTGAGTCTGCTGTAAATTAAAGTGATGGATAAGACTGTAGTTCATGTTTATGTTTATCTGAAACTAACTGATAGATGTCTACGCAGGTAAAGCAGAAATATTGACCAAGTGTAATACAAGAAAAAGGCAGTAGGCTGAGAAGAGAAAGTAAGAGGATGTCACGTTTATCAAAATGTCATGCCTTCTTACTTTCCTCAGTTTATGTTATTTTATTGGAGACTTGAAGGCATTACTTCTGAAAGGGAATTTAACAAATTGCATTCTGTAAGCAACTTTGAAAATATTATTTTTGTTGTTGCTGAGCAATGTTTTCTGGAGAAAGCAAGAGGATTCAAGGAGAAATCATGGGTCAGTGGCACATTCAAAGGGGTGGACCAAGGAGAAACCTTTCTGTCAAGGTGACAAAAAGACCAGTGGATTTCTTTCAAGCAGGGATCTGTCTCAGGATACCTGTTGCAACTTGTAACAAGTTTCTATAGCTTTTTAAATTATTTGTTAATGTTTAAATGTGTAGCAGAGTCCTCATAAATCTACACTTGCACAGTAGCTCTCTGTGGGGATTTCTCTGGCTGTCCCCAGGTTTGCTGAGATCAGAATGGGAGAACTGGGGCTAAACACACAGGAGGGAGCACTGGAGAAAGTTACAAGTCCTTTACAAGTAATGAATATTTTTGATTTCCAGCATATAGCAACTAAATCGTCACATCTTGTTAATATTATTTTGATAATGTATGACATACACTTTTTATATTTTGCACAATGTCCTTTGAAAGTCTGTTGTAGTTTATGTCTGTGTACCTGTGTATGCACACAGACTTGCCCTGCAGAGTTTTTGCTTAAGGTCCCAGCCTGCTAAAAAGCTTTAGAGTTGCCACTGGTTTCAAGAGACTAATCTGCCATCGGTGCTGAAATTGCTGGGCATAAGCCTCACATGGATGAGAGGATGATACACACACTTGAGTGGATATCCTATTTTTCTCATCTCTCAGCCAGCTTATGCCTTGCTTTTACCCACTTCTGTGTCCCACCACACAGAGAGCTCTTAGTTAATCAGGGTAATATGTTCAGCTCTGATGGTAATAGATGGGTAACAAGACTACTTGAAGGAACCCAGTGTTGAAGGGATTGGTTGGGTTTGCCTAGCTGGCTTTTATTTCTGGTATTCTTTCAAAAAGCATGCCTATGAGACTCAGATATGATAAGAAGTTCTCAAACTGCAAGTGAGTTTACTATTGACCATCTATAACCCATGAATATTTATTCCTGATTTTTTTAAAGTTCTTACTGAATAATTATTTTCTTCTGCAACAAGGAAATGCCCCATATTTACACGTCATCTTTTTGTTGAGAATTTAATAATTTCACTGTCTTCAGTTCTGTTGGGTTTTTTAAAGGGAATTTTCTAGGATTAAAATAGTGCAATATTTGTATTCTAGATTAACATATATACTTAGTAAGTAATCTTAAATATTAAAATGAACCATTACAACTCACGTAAGGACTTTCACTGAGTATGTATGTTTTTTTTTAATGATCGATTTTTTCTTCTCTTCCAAATTCCTTATTGATTAAAGGTAAGTCTTAAAAGAAAGGTGACAGCCAAAAAAAGCATAGTTGCTCAGAATTAATATAATAATATAACTTCTTAAATGGTACACATTTGAACTATTAATACTTTGGTTGAAAAAAATCCATTTAGCTTAGTCCTTGAGACTACTGAAAAAATTTTTCTGCAGAAGTGGCTTGTACTAGAGTCTGAAAAAAACAAAAGAGGAGTGTAGGTGTGTTCCATCACATACTGTGGTCCACAGAGGATCAGATTCATTGTCTACCCTTAAATGACTTTTACTGAAGGATGAAGAGAGTTTTATTTATAAATATTAAAATGTTAGTATTATCTTCATACCGGTAAACACTGTTAAAAGTGGCTTTTGATTTTCCATACAGACTGCCAAACACCGGAGAGATTTTTCTCAAAAGGATTAGATTTTTTTATTGTTGTTGTTGAAGTATGAATTGGAGAAGGGCATCTGCTCCTGTTCTTTTCTGCTTGTTCCTACACTCACCTGGCAGAGGGCAGGATTCATGCTGGTGTCAGACAGGGAACACAGAAGCACCAATACATGTTCAACAACAGTCTCAAACACCAACACCAAACTCACTGAGAATATGTTTTTCAAGTAGGAGTCGAGTACTTTCCTCGCTTCGAGAAAGTGGAGAAGGGATTCCTCAACCAAGATAGTCATTACATTGCCAATATTACTGCCATCCAACATAGTGATTTCATCCAGCACTTCTGAAGGACCTAACTTTGGTTGCTTGTAAGAATGAAACGAAAATAAATTAAGAGAGAGGTAGTCACTTCTAAAGATCTCCAGACAGTGGTCATCATCAAAATCAGGTGTCTATCCATCCTGAGTCTAGGATTCTCAAATGTGTAGAAAAATTCTGCATTAATGGATGGTATGGCAGATTCCTTGGCAATGAGTATTAGGGAGGTGGACTGGTAGAAGGCAGTGAGAATCTCTGCTAAAACAGGAGAGGAAAGAGACCTGGCATGGAAATAACTCTTGCTGTATGTATAGCAATAAGCATAAAGATGGCCCGTGTGATACACTGTAACTAACCATACTGTAAATAGAATACAGAAAACCTTCAGAAGTTTGCATATGCATTGATAATGCTTTAGACTAACATAAATGTTAAAATTTTCTGTCTTTAGCTGCTGAAAATAGATTTAAATGTAACTAGATTTAGGGAACTAGATTTGTTCTCCCTAAATCTAGTTATATTTAAATCTATTTTAAATATAAACATATAAATAGATTTTATATATTTATATATGAATATATAAAAAATATATAAACATTTGTTTATATTTGCCAAATTCTAACTTTAGTCACCACAGTGAGACCATTTGAAATTAATTCTGCAATTTTTGTTTGATAAAGGGTATTGCTTTCTTTCAAATGTCCACATATGAGTGATGCTAGCCAGAAAATAATCTTAAAGGGTCAGAAAATTAATTGTCTGGATTTACCTAGTTCTTTCTCATGAAGAGTAATTCTTTAACTCTCTCAGTCCCTCATCAGTCTTCTGTTGGGAACAATGTCTGCCATGGCTGTGGGGGACAGCACCAGATCTGAGCATGCTGAGCTCTGATGCTATCATTGGCAGCTTTGAGTACCTAATCTGCAAATCTTGTGAAATATTAGAGCTAGACTAGGCCCTGACTTGGGCCGTCTCTAGCTACTGATCTGTGCAAAAATTCCTTTAGGTTTTATACTAATGAAATTGGGTACAGAACCATTTGTCATCAAAAACCTCCAAATGGATGAAATGCATGCACAAAGAGTTAGCACAAGTCCTCCTCCCACCGCATCCATTCCCACAATTTCATGACAATCTGAATTGTATCCTTTGCTGTATGAGTGGCCATAGGACTCTGCTGGGTGACAATTCATTGCTCAGATGTAAGCCACTGTGTTCATCGCTTCCCAGGATTTCCTGTGGAGTTTAACTTCCATCTTCTAAGCATGTCTTCATGTGCTGAATATATTGTTGTCCTGTAGATTGTAGTAATATCAAAACAAGCTTCTAAGGATGTAATTACACTGCATATCTTATGTTAGATGTTTAAGGTACCTAAACTAAAAGTTTAGCCTCCAAGAGTCTTCATCTGTTCAGTGCAGAGGGAAAAAACTTTTATGGATATCAGTTCAAGGCAGAATCCCAATATAGGAGGAATCTGTCTCTTGCTCTGACTGTAAACTCAGCATTGTCCTTAGGGCTGGGTGGTGCTAATATAACTTTTTTCTTTCTTGTGTTTCACAGGAAACTGAAAGCTTTGTTGACAATTTAGAGATAATAAAAATTAAGTCAGTGGTCATTAATGGTACATGTTGTAATAGCACGTCTCTGTGTTTCTATAGAACTGCAAGAGGTCCAAATATGCCTTAGTAAGAATATTATATGGGCCAATTTAATGTTTTCTGGGTACATTATATGATTTTTTTTGCCAGGGTAGCTTTCATAACTGCAATAGTTACAGTCTTCACGTTTCTAACATCACAGTTTTTGATACTACTATCTTCTTTTCCCGGCTAACTAACACAGTGCAATCAGCATTCATTCTATATGAACTAATGCTACATTACAGTCTCATATAGTACAAATTTTACTGTCAGATGCTGATGAATGCTGATTGTCAAACATTTCATTAAATTCAGTACATATCTCATGTAATTTGAATATAAATGCCATATCTAAATCTAAACTTTTCAGAACTGTTTTTTAAATCTCAACAGTGCTCTTAATATCAGGTATCAGAATACTTAATATATAAAGGAATTAACAGATACATACTTTTCCTGCACATTTTGTTTCAGTGAAAGGTTTTCTTTCCTTCAATTAGTTGCTTTGGAAATAAAAGCTCCATAAAGGCCCAGTCTAGTATATGAGTTAGTCCCTTGAACTTTGACTATGAATCAGTTTTTATCTTTACAGGAAGGACATTCTTTATGTCAGGCAAAGTACACATTTCAGTGTCAAGCTTGACATTCTTCTTTTAGCCCTTTGACATGTTAAATAACATAGAAGTCAGACTGCAACGTGTAAAGTGTCTTTTAAATTTCCATAGCAGATCTGCCTTATATCTTATAGTCAAAGCAATTCTGTCAAATCCATGTGCCTTTATAAAGCTCAGCGTGATTGTCACAAATAAAAATTCAGAACTAGTATAAAATAATCAAGTGATACCTGCTGAGGTCACTGTTAATGTTTGCCTTCCATTTCATTTGTAACCTTAAATGTGAAACAAAAATTCAGCATGCATATGTCAAACAAGACACATTCATCACACAATCAGTTAGAAAATAAGTATTCCTGGAGGATTTCACTCCTTGATCTACCTTACTAAAATAATAGGCATGCCGTACATATTTCCAGTCATACATGGAATGGCCTGTGTTAGGATTTGAGAGCGGAAAAGGTAAAGCAAAAGGTGAGAGACCTTCTCACATGCTCTCTCACAGCTTTAATATAAGCTGAGTATTCAAAATTTTAGACATGAATTGATTGCTTCTTTCCTAAGGGTTTTTATGCCCTTTCTATTAGCTGATTGCCTCTGTCTAATT
The DNA here is from genome assembly GCF_965140245.1 of Athene noctua. Taxonomy (NCBI): domain Eukaryota; kingdom Metazoa; phylum Chordata; class Aves; order Strigiformes; family Strigidae; genus Athene; species Athene noctua. The sequence goes on along the minus strand of NC_134039.1, from coordinate 58,441,672 downwards.
TATTTAAGGCTAACGCACTAATGTAGGGGAAAAAAAAACCTCTTCTAAACTCTTCCAGCTTCTCAGAATTATGATTTTGAGGCATGTTGGTCACCATTGTTGTCTGTCCTTTTGCAGGTAGACGTTCTCTACAGGAGGCATTTCTGTACTCTTGTAGAAACTGCCTGTAGACAAAGAATGAAAATAAAACAAAGTAAGTAACAACTTGCCAGTGCTCCCAATGAAACTGAGGGATACCCATAGGGAAGTTGCTGCCATTACACTAAATTTTTACCATCAGTTGCAACAAGCATGTTCTCTGTTGTTTCCTTAAGATGGCGGTTATTTTTCACTATTTACCACTATATTTCTTAACTTTCAAAGCTGCGACTGTGTGACACAAGAAATTGCACTTCTCATTGCCATTTCAGCATCACAACATATGAAGTGTTGGCATACACTGTTAAATGTATGTCATGCTTTTTCAGTTGGGTGTATGAGGTCTTAATTAATCTTAAGTATTATGTTAGACTAGGATATTATATAGGCATCTTTTCTTATACCTGGAAGGAATATATACGCAAAGTAAACTTTAGAGTGAAGAGAAGTTTGCTGCTGTTAATAGAAAAGAACTACATTGTTGTGAAGTTCACCTGAAAAGTTTCTCCTAACCTTACAACATGTCCAGCAACATACTTTATGCTTAGATAAATACTATGTTCAAATGGAGGGGGGTTGAGAGATTGTATTTGAAAGTACAAAGCAATCCATGTTTCAGGGAATGAAATTTTGCCAACTCAGGAACCCTTGAGATCATTCGTCTACCTAGATATGTTAATGTAAGAAATGGCTTAACATCAAAGCATGAAAGACACTCAGTGCTATCTGCCACTGGGATATTATAATTAAATTTCTAACTGTTGAATTCTCAGAATAGATAGATTGATGTTTTTTAAAAGAAGCATATTTATTCTTATAAAATAATTTTATTTCAGTAGTATCAAATATTTTGGGTAATATAGTTTTATGATGGACATACACATCAAACGGCAATGACAGGAAAAGATTAAAAGATTAATGAATGAAGATACACCATTTTAATGGAATTTTAGTTAGAGTAACAAATAATTTCTGTGGGTTTGCTAATGCTTCTTTAATTAGAAATATAAGATATGTGAACAAAAAATACACACAAACATACATATGCATGCACACAAACAGATTCATTCTGAAAAATATCACTGTTATGTGACAAAGTTGTTGTCTTCTTTGTAGAATAACTGTTTTCTTTTATTCTGTTTTCAGATTTCAGTTGTTTGAAGGGATTGGCTTTTATTTTAAGTAGAATATTCACTTTGTTATCTGAAACTTATTTTTATTAGTCACAAGGCTACTTTTTAAAAAAAAACATTTAAAAGAGAAATGTGGAATTTGACTCAAAAAAATCCCATTATTAATCTCTTTATATTATAAAATATAAAAGTATCTGAGCTTTGTATTTGTCATGTTTTAAGTCCAGAAGGGAAGAGATTTAATACATAAAACTGTGAGATGGTTTGATGCAGTGGAGGTAACCATGAAATGCCTGAAGGAATCTAAATATGGGAGAATGTCAATTTTCAATTACAGCTACAGAGCTTGCTGATTCTCTGCTGTCATCTTGCATTATTGTGTGGAGAGTGTGAAAGATGTCCCAAAGGTTTCTCCTTAAATGGGACAAGTAAAAATGCCATCCCAAATTTTCTCACTCTGTATAAACTTTCCTTTTATTGCTGATTGCATTTGAGATCAGGACAGAGTACCAGAAGTGACAGAGAGAACTCACTGAGAGTAGGTAAGGTATCTTGCAGATGTAGAATAATTATGGACATGATTCAAACTGCTGCATTTCAGGGGTTTATCTTTGAAATCATTACACACATATGTAACTACATCCCTGCTTTGTTCCATTGGCTTATATCACGTTTCACGGGAGTTTTTTTAACTCTTACTAGAGCCATAACATTCAGTTAGAACATTCTGATACTTGCAAACTTGATTTCTGTATAACTCTTGATGAAAAACATTAAGCCTGTTCAGAAGCTGTTGCAGTCTGTAAGATTTAATGACAGATTTATGATCCTTGACTATACTTGACATTTTACCCGAGAACAAATTGCAGACCAAGACCTATATTTTCAACGTCCAGAACTCTTCTTACTTGGTAAAACCTGATTTTGAAAGCTATAAGAAGAAATAATGGTGGTCCATTTCAGGATAGTAAAAAGTTAAAATTTACAGCTCTGAGGTTATTTCAGTGTTTGTAAATTTTTAAAAAAAATATATAAAAAAAAAAATCATCATGCAGGTACCTCTGATACAGTTCTATGGATTTATGAGTGCGAAAAGGTCTCTCTTTGTGTTCTTGAGCTTTGGGGTAATCAGACAGACAAAGACAGTTTCTTTATTCACAACACAAATATTTTAAATGAGCACTCAAGCTGAGACCTCTCCATCTAGATTATTTTCCTGTGAGTTATATGTTAGGGCTTGGTCAGACTGTACTGAGGTTTCCTGGTCTTTTATAGTAGATCATCACGGCATAGTTCTGAGCTCAAGAACTAAATACTGGTAACAGAAGAGGAGAGCAAGATACTCAAAGCAGTTTGACATGGGTACTTTTATGGAACTGAAGAGCAGCAGTACCTCCACGTGGCATTGCATTGTGCTCTGTAGACATAGCCCTTCATTTCTGGACAGCCATTTCTGTCCCCCCTGACTGTGCTGTGTATGTCCCCTCCCAAACAGTACCCACATGGAGCCATTTTTCCAAGAGCACTGAAGAGCTTTGCATTGTGTAAAAATATGCCAGCTTACCGGTTTGAGAGGTTTGATCCAGACTCAAACTTTGTCTCCTAAATTGCACATTTTAAACCATCAAAAATACAGGGAAAAATTAATGTTGCATTTCTACTGATGTAGTTTACAACAACTTTAAAATTTCACCAACATGAGACTTACTAAGACTAATGAATTAGTTTGAGGAGCTAGTAGTTTTGTTGGAGCACCATAAAAATTTGCTGAGGCTAAATGTGAAATGTTCAAATGGCTGATAGCAACTTCTCTACCACCTGAAGTCAGTATGTCATCACCCAAAAATTCTTATATTTGGGTCACAGGTGGCCATACTAGCAACATTTGGATCTTCATGGATTTTAACTTTTTTGAAGGTGACACATGAAAATGCACTGAAGCCTAAAAAGAGATTCAGCAAAAATCTACAGCAAAAAATCCAGATGTAATAGGTTAGCATTACTTTATATTTAAATTTGAGAATCCCTTTAACTACTAAAGAACAGAAATGTTGATTAAGTAAGAGATTTCAGAAAATTACTGAAAGGCTGTAAGAACTGATTCCTTTACAGTGCCCATGAACATTTCCAGGATAATAAATCTTTAAACACTGTGAAAGTGATGCATTAGAGGGTGTCAAAATTATCATTTGTCCCAGACAAGCTAGTAGTGAGTATGCATATGTTATTAGTATGTGGTCTGATATAATCTGTGAAAAATGACTTTGTGAGCACAGAGTCACTCTAGTAAAACATCTTAAAATGCTTTTTTCTGTGCTGTGGATGACAAGGGCAAATTTTGGATCATTAAAAAATTCAAGAAAGAAAACTGTTGAGCAAAAGGGATTAATACTGTGTTCACACTAGAAATAGTGTTAAGAGAAGATTCTCTTTTATTCTTAAGAAGGTTTTGCTATGCCCAACAGTGGTGTATGAAAATATTGAGCATCTAGACAAGTTAATGCTAATCCTAATAACAAATAATATAATACTTACAATATACAGAGACAGATGAGAAAGCACAGGCTTTTTGGACAGGTTAAATCTCTTGGGTGTTTCTGACAGATATACAAATACAAAATTAGCACAACCCTTTTTTTTAGAGTTTTTTTCCCATTTCTTATACAGACATAGAGAAAGACATTTCTTATGCAAATGCAAAGCAGTGTCTCAGTTTAGCAGGGCATTTAGTTGGAACACAATAAGGTTTGTTTCCAAGACCATCTATTTTACAAGTCCACCAAGGGAAAAGGAAGGAGGGAAAATGGTTAATGACAGACTTGGGCAAAGTTGTTATCGTGAATGGTTTCTTTTCTGAAAACTGTGCTTCAGAGAGTACCAAAATGTTTAGAATATGAACAGCTTTGATAGGTCCAATAAAGAAAGATCAAATACTTTTGAAAATACAGAAATAGAACCATTTAAATAAATTCTGCTTTGAATTTAGCCAAGTACATTTAAAAGGATTCCACAGGTAAAAGAAATTAAAACTTTGCTTTGGACTGAATGAAGCACTTAATTGAAACCTCTTTTCCTCCCTTTTATTTTCATACCAGTGAGATAAAGCTAACATTTTCTGTTTCAGATTGACCAGAAATTCACTTTCTCAAGTTATTCTTTTTAGTTTATATATAAATATATAAAATGTAGGGAGGGTTTCCCCATTCTTTTCATGAGGGAAAACACTTTACCTGAGCTGTTAACACCCAGCTCTTTAGCTCTACCGTGACCACTCTCGAAGTAGCAGGTTTAGGGCCGTTGATCCTTGAGGGAGAGTTACAGCAGAGATGAGTCACAGTGAAAGAGGATTGACCCCAGTCTCATAAACTCTGCTGGGCTTGTTGGCACAGATCTCTCTCTGTGTTAATATCACAGCATTAAATATCAGAGGATAGGGAGTGAGGAAGAGCCAGCTGGGGGGAGACCAGAGCACCAGCAGATGTCTGGAGCATGGCAAGGCAAGGCTGCAGCAGGGTTTCAACACCGGGGGAGAAGCAAGGAGGTTGCAGGGACGCAGGGAGCAGCATTCAGCTGGTGAAAGCTGGCGAGGAAGCAGTGCTCGGTCAGAGGGGCAAGGCAAAGCAGGTAGCAGTGAGGCTGGCTCCGAAAAGATTGGGATCTGCAAGAAGCAGCTGGAGGTGAGATAACAGCTGCGGAGTGTCAGAGGGCAGATATCCATCAAAACTAACAAGTTACAGAACTAATTAAATTCCCAGCTGCTTTTAGGAAAATGAGTAACAACATTAATTAGGGTGGCTTTTTCCCATCTTCAACTGCTCATAGGGCACTGGCCCTTTGTTTTGTATTCAGACTGCACTATTTGACACCATCTCTTCTATCTCAGGAGGAAATCGCTGAAAATAAATACTTTCAGAAAAGGAGTTTGGGAAGTTTCTGATGTTATGAGTATGACATGCCATTACTTACATTAGGAGAGGGCTCAGTATTTCCTGTTCCCAAAGGATACTGGTCTCAGCAATCCCACACAAATCTCTCTGTGTCTTGGCATTTTATTTTTTTTAAAATACAACCAAAAAAGCAAGTTGAACTAGAGATAATGGGAGGATTAGTTTCTATCTAATTTTGAGTTACTGCGTACCTCAAGGCAAACTGATCTCACACAGCAAAGCATCATAGCTCTTGGGTTACAGAGTCCTACTGCTATTTGGTTGTTTGAATCAAGGATACTTGCATTTTTAGCTGCATAGCAGCACAGCTTCAAGAGGAGAGCCCTCACAGTGTGTTAGTCAACAGTTTAGCTGTTCAAGCAGTAACCTGTGGATAGGTTTGGAAAGTGCTCCCCTCTGATTTCGTCTGCAAGCTAAGATGAAAACAAAACCCAGCTCTTCAGCTTACAGCTCTGGCAAGCTTTATCACAAGAGCCCAGACCATGATCCTCAGCTAGACTTTTGGTGAAAGATACCATGACTGCTGTGCATTGCACTGTTCTCCTGTTCCTGGTGTAAGTTAGCCATGAGCACACCTGGACAAGGCTCCCTGGGGAGGCAGGCATCATGGCAGTCTGTGACTGGTGTCTGACTGTCCAGAACAGGCAGTTTGTACACTGGTTCCTAGCAGAAACCTCATGTTGTGCAAGGAGGTACCTGGTGAGTTTTGACAGGTACTTTACTGGTTGGTGATAGAGAAAAAAAATCTTTTTTGGTTGCTCTCATGCATCGAGACAAATTCCTCCCCGTTTTGGTTGGGTTTACACAATTTATGTCTTCAGCTGAATGCTTCCTTTAACCAATGTATTGGGGTAGGGTTTGTCTAAAATACTGTACATTGTGAGTTTGTTCCTTTTTGAGCTGTGGGCTCTCAGCAATTCATTTCCAAAATCTGGTATTAATTTTCTAGTGTATTTTGCTTTTGGACGAAGCTGGGAACTATTGCCTATGAACTACTCAGGGGATATACTCTGTATCCCTGTATACCAAATTACATTTAAATATTTAATGCTGCACAGCGGCATAACCGAGTTAATGTCTTTCTCTTGAGGGTTTAGTTCATCAAAATTAACAAATATAATTAATTTATGCAGGATACTTCATTTTCCTATGCCTGAAATTTCCAATATTTTTTTCATGAAACATTTTTACATTTCAGACTTGTGATCTATAGCTGGTTTCTGTTCAAAATTCACAGTTCATGACAACAAACTATTTATTTTTCATAGATAATACTAATAGTACATCTATTGAGTTTATGTAGAATATAATGTGTATAATAGACATAAGCCATGCTGAAGGTTATCTGATATTCACTTCAAAAATGATGAGCCTGTACTAACTATGAATCCAGTCTGTGTCTTAATTAATCTAAATTTCTTGAACTCCATCCCATCTTCTCTTTACAAGTCACATATGGACTGTTTTTTCTTGAATGGCTCCTCTGCTCATGATCAGTCACAACCTGGTAATATACCAGAACTAGAGGTTTAGAAGAGAGGCAGCATATTAGAGTGATTGCCTGACTCCTGAATTTTTTTTTTTTTTTAATATGAAATAGTTTGAATTTAGTGCATGAAGGGCATGCTACAAAGCCCATCTTTTGTGGTAGACCTAAAATATAGGACTTTGAAAGTTATGTAACATACTTTTAATTTATTATGTTCTTTCTTGCTTGGCTATTTTATTAAAGAAGAGTTAGGAAATCTTTGTATGTATTGCAGTTTGAAAAGGTGGCAGGATATCTAAGCAGTACAATGCAATTCACAGATATTAGAAGCATGAAGAAGCTGAATCTATGAAACCAGTTCATCTTAGAGCAGCTTTAATTCTATAAAATTAATCAGGTGTATTCAATTTAGGTGAAAGTGTAATACCAAGCTCACTTTCTGTTAAAAATAAAATGCAATTTAATTAATTATTCCATTCTATAAGTTTATCTTCATGATGCATATACATTAAAGATGCCATGAAATTAGAACATATTAATGTCAGTATGAAGCATCTACCCTGTGCTACGGTTGCAGTTTAAAATACACGAATATAGCATGGTCAATATTTGATGAGTAACACCTTTATTATGCCCATTGACTAGCACTAAATTAGAACATTACACCCCTGGCAGTACACATGACAGCTGCATGAACATGAAATTAATTCATTTCATCCAAATATTACAATTAATGACATGTGAATTCATAATGATCAAAGACTTCTTATGCCCAAGATATTTATCAGCTGTTCAGACTACAAAAAATACCAGTTTATCTAGGTACCCCTGGAATGAGTGGTAATTTTGGATAAGATGGTAAGTGGCAGTTAGAAGAAGAGGTAACAAAATCATTATCTTACTTATGTCATCTTATTTGACATGACCATAATGGCAAAGGTTTTACAATTAAATTTAAAGTTGGTGTTTGAGATGTTATGGGGTCCCAGGAACCTCCAGTGCCTTTTGTTCGCTGCTGACCTTTGTCTCTTGAGACACATTCAGTAAGGCCAAAGGACTAAACTCAACCTTTCTCTAGGCTTTATAAATAGGGCTTGGAGGCCTGACTGTATTTTTGTGATGTATTGCCAGGCTTCAAGATGCATTTGTGTAATATCTGTTGTGGTGGCAGCTGAGCACATCATAGATATTAATAACAGTTATCCAAAAGGCACCTCTCTGAAGAAGAGAATTTTTGCCCTTTCAAGTGAAATATGTCTTTTAGGTCCTGATTTATGAGGGAAGATCCACATTGCTAAGGACTTAACAAGTGTCATATTATCCTCATCTTAATGGCCATATACAAGACACACAGCTTCTAGGATTACCACTGAGGAGCTAAATCCAAGAGTACTCTCCATTTGCACTCACAAGTCAGCCTGCTCTGTCATCTTAGTTCTGATGGGGAAAAAAACCCCAGACACGTGTCTAAACAGGAGTCTAACGGGTAAGTATAAGTGAAGTAGCAAGAGTTGTGGAAACAACAGAAATAGAAAGATAACCCAGGTCTGGTAGGGCCTACTGAACCATATTCCCCAACTGATTCCACAATATAGGAATAACTCTCATTCCCCACTGGCATTTTTTATATTTTTTTTTTCTGACAGCTTTATTTTATCAGCCAGAATTATGAAGTACATACAAATGGGAGCATACACTCTTTTGGACATACAAACTGGTTTATCAAGTTCTATTGATTGCACATTCTACATGTGCATTGACTAAGGCAAATCACTGGATTCTAATATGTTTGGTATTAGGCAAACACAATAAGAAACAGCTTTAATTCCAAAGAATGTGCAGACTAACCCTCCATTTAAACTGAAATTGTCTGTCCTGTGCAGAGAACTAACAGGCTTGTAATAGACCTTTCTATGTCCTAGAGAATGTGTTGGCGATCTTCTGTGAGCAGAGAGCTCAAAGCCATGAGACTGAAGAGCTGTCTGAAAAACACTTTAACTTCTATACAGCAAATCACTCTTGCTTTTGTCTTCCACTGAAAGAAGGCTGTCAAATAGAGGATTTAGCAAGAAGGATGATGAAACTTAATGATATCCAATCGCAAGGCAATAATGGCTGAACTCTGTTCCTCAGTGCCTTTCCACTTACTTAATGGCTTCCTCCAGCCCGATATATATTAAAAAGCCTATTTTTTATATTCAACACTATATTTAAAACCTATTTTAGTGTAATCAATATTTTCCAGTTTGTAATATTATATCACTTTAATTCAGCAATAATAAGAAAGACAAATTTGAACCCCTGCACAAGTAAACTTTTAAAAAAAACAAAGAACGATAAATGTTCCTGATGTTTGCTCACCTTGCATAAAATTGTTGCTCCTGAATAATATAGAATGATCCCAATCTAATCAACTGAATCTTGTTTAAAAATTCAGCACCTATTTTTATTTGTATTTGATTAGCTCTGTACTTATCAAAGTGCTTTGACTTGTATCTAACTGGTTCCATTTCATTCTTCAGTGGATTTACATATTATGCTTGTGTTATGCAAGGTCTTGCAAAGAATTTGTTCATATTAAATAGTCTGAATTCTTGTTTATGCACCCTCAAAGATGTTATATTTTCAAAGCCTCAAAGAGGTGTACAGAGATGTGCTTCAAGATCACCTTTTCCACAAATAACCAAAAGAATGAAATTTTGCTATGACTACATTAAAATCTTTCAGCCTATCACTCAGTATGCCACTAAGAAGAATATAATGGCTCTAAAGACCATAAATAAGCTTTTTTCCTTCTTAAGAAAAAGTAATTGCCTTGTTTAGAATTCAAAGAAGTGGAAGAAGATCTCTCACTAAGGAGCACACATTTTAATGTCATCAGGCATAGAAAACAAAGAGTTTCTTTTTGGTTGTGAAATATATACACTCACAACAGTACTGCATGTGACTATACAAGTAATCCCATTTACGGTATAAAAATGGTAAAATAAATCAAGCTTTAGGCCCCCTTAAAAATATTGCAGTTGCAGCTGTGATTGGTTTGATGGCTCTAAAATAGATTGATTTCTTTCTCAATCTCTGATCTTTGTAATCCAATGAATCACACTATTTAACAAGACTATATCATTTATTGCTATGCACAGCTAAATTTCTTGACAAGTTTGAGATAATAAAGTTAGCACCCCTGCATCATCTTTACTATACTCTGGAGTTTATTCTCTAAGCTTTCATTAATATATTATTCTTCAACCTTCTGTGTAATGCTGGGGTCTGCATAAGACTGTGAAAGCTGTAGAAACTGAATTTCAAGCAAGCATGCAGAATCAGCAAATATTAAACTGACTTCTGGAATGGATGGAGAACAGCATGAACTGGAAGGTGACAGGTTCATGATCTGCCTCAGCTCAGCAGCACATGATGAGCACTCTTTAAATGCCATTTCTCTGGAAACTGAAAACTGTAGACACATAGATGTTAATCTCACTTCAGGTTAAGAAAATCTCTGTTATTAGTAGGGGTTGCTTCAAAAACGAATTAGGAGGACTTTTTATTTTTATGAAATTACTAAACAACTGAAAAAGAAACACCTAGGGCAGGTGAGTTGCATGAAGGGATGATGATGACTTCAACATCCTTTTTGTTTGAAAACTTGAACTCAAGATTCTCCAAAAGTATCAGAGATGGGAGACCCATGCTGTTTTATATATATATATATATAAATTATATAAATGTATAAATATAAAAAAATTATATACAATATATTCCATATAAATTTTATATTTATATATAAAGTAATATAATGGGATATGGTATAAAATAATTTATAAAATAATGTGGGTTTATGTTTTATAAACTGTATTTTATTAGCTTGGTACAGTGCTTCAAAAGACATTTTAACAGAGCTCTGTCTGGTCAGAAGCTGTAACTCATGTTCCCTGACCACTGATAAAAAATAACCTCAGTGCTGCAATACTGGGATTTGGAAGAATGACCTGTCGAGCTGTGCTTCCAGGAGAGGAACAAAAATCAATACTCCAAGTGAAAGAGAGGACAAGAGCATGTGAAGACCCTATCAGGGTAATGTTTCACAGTGGATATTGTCTAGATGATAAACTGATGTGAACGGTGAGATAAAAGGTGCAAAGACAGCATACAATCATCTCTCAGTTTCAATTTGAATGAATATGTTTCTCTTTGCAAAAATATATTAGTATAAATATATTAGATGCCACACAGTAAAAGAAGTCTTCATCAAGAAGTCTTTATTCAGACATCAGTCTCATTGGTTGAGAGACTATGAACAGACCTAAATATGATAGGACAAATGTGATTATATATCACCTGGGCGAATGGGAGGCTAATAGGTCAAAACAGGGTGAGGATCTAGTTACTTTCAGCTCTTAGGAAGTATTTTTTTTTCCTTCCTGCCAGTAATTTTGCAGTATTGTGTAATTCTTTGCTCTATCTTCAATCTCATCACTGCAATATTGTCACTTTGCTCACATCTGGTAGTAGCTTTGGCTCCGTGCATGCGCCAGAAAAAATTCTTTTGATGTTTGTGGCTAAAAGAAGCATTTTCCCCCAAAAGAATCAGAATCAGAAATCCTCTTTACTGTGGAATACAAAAATAGATCTCCCCAGCATCTCTGGCACAACAAAGTGAGTGTCTTTGCAGATATATCTAAGTTGCTGCTTCATCTCCTCAGGTCTTCATAATAGATAAAGTTGCATATTTATTGAGGTAAAGTAATACTGATATAAGAAACTTAAGTGCTTGAAACATATGCACATTTCACAAGAAATAGACTGGAAAAATAAGAAATCACACTCTAATATTGGGAAATATTCCTTTTCTTACTTTGTCTACATCACCACTGGGAGGTTCAGTTAAAAACCAGTTCTATCTTTTATTTCCAACATGATCTTTTCAAATTAAAAAAAAATATATAAATTTCTAGATAAAGTAATCTTAATTTCACAAGATCTTACTCTTTTTTATTTTCTGGAGTAAATTGCCACTGTTTCATTGATTTTAACTGTCTAGATGAAAAATTGGTCCCATACAATGGCTAATATCAAAGTTTGTCTTTTTTTCATGCAGTGAGAAATGACCTTCAGCAGTGTAGGCAGGGAATGGCATACCCACCCACACATCCAGTCACACATGCACTCGCTCAGCTATTAAAACATGACCTAGCTTCTGTTGAGTTCCAGCACCGTACCAGGGAACCCAGTTTTTCTTCTGGCAGAGGACTGACTGGCTCAGTGTAAAGCCTCTCCAAAGGAAGTATTTTTGCAGTATGGGATTTTCAAGGGTAATGCCAGAATGCGAGTGTATAGCAGACTATGTAACAAAATACAAAACCAAGCAAAGAAAAAGTGAGTCCAGGATGACACTGAAAAAAGCCACAAAAATTCGAATTAAGTACCATTCTGAAGTCAACAGATTTATGGTTAGTGCAATCACAAAGGATATGTTTTAGCTGGCCAACTATTTGAATTACTGCTGCAACTGGGCCGTTAGAAATTCATTAAAACATTATTATTTGTACCTCAATTAATTGAAATGATAAATGGTGATGGGTTCAAAATTATGACTGCAAGAGAAATGCATTTTTAATGTGTTCCATGAAACATGAACTTCATGTGTCAGTGATCTCCATTTGATTAAACTTTACTAATTATCAGCATGCTGATGCTTGTTGTAAGAACTATGTATCAATCACACACAGACATATATTGTGAGATTACTATGCTACTCCTAATTGTTGTACAATCATTATACTATAGCCTCTTCCTTTATGACTCAGATGAGAATGGAGAGCGCATAAATAAGGATCATGTCTTGGTCAGCCCACATATTCTCCGTATGGGAACATTTTCTTTCTATATCTGGACTATGATAACATAATCTGGATTTTGTTCATAAGAAATATCACCTTTAGTTAGATTTCTATAAATAGCTACCAGCTATCAACACCTGCAGAATCTCTTCAGATTTTGGGACATGTAAAAATATTTAGATTGTAAGGACAACAAAATGGTTTGAAGAGTGTAGCACTGAAATTAATTAATCCATTTTGTTTTGCTTGTTATTTAAGTATTTCATTCACCATGTAGGGACAACAGAAATGCATACAGGCCATAGGGGCAAGATGACACTGTCCCTTAAAACCACAAAACTGCTCTGAAGTCAAGGATATGAAAAGGTCCAAGTCCCAGAGGAAATCCAAGGGAACGTTCTGGCTAGTTGAGTTCTGCAGTTGTGTTAACAATCATAAGTATAAGCCATATTACAGTGTGTTAATATGTGATATGAAGGCAGACAAGTCCCAGGCTGCCTCTTTCCTTTGTTCACCTGTCTAAAGCCAAATACAGTCAGTCCTTTGCTTTGATTCAAATCCATCTCTGAACTATGTTATACATTAAAAGCATGGCTGCAAAGTTCATTCTGTTTTAGAGGTTGTGGCTGAAAAAAATACTAGATTATCAGTTTTAATGGAAAAGTTTCCAATTTGGAAAAGTAAAATGCTTACTCTCTCTGCTTGGCAGACAGCTCAGAAAAAGCCTTCACTTACCTGGCCACTAACGATCCTCACAGAGACTTCATTGTCCAGCCCAGCAGGCTAATCAAAGATGCTTTTTTTCAGCCAGTTCTAATAATATAAGGGAATATATTCATCAGCATTCTGAGACTTGCATAGATGTTCATTATTCCAGAAGAGAGAAAACCAAAAAGCCAGAAGATCCTGTAATCAGTGAAAGTTTCTATCATTGGACCAAATGTAAAATATTATACAAAGCAGTAAAAGGGCTGCTCTATCTTTAGCCCACTGTCTGACCCCTTGTGCTCTTCTGAAAATTTCATGATCCATCGTCTTTTTTTCTGACTGCTCTCTTCTCTATCAGCCTCAAGGATGGGAATATTATAGGAAAGGCTCCATTGAGTCTGTGCAAGCTGAGGATTCCTTTACATACATACATATACATGTAGACATACATATACATGTAGATAGATATACTGCCACATGTTGTGATTTAAGTGATCATGTGCTTGAAAGTGAGTGATTTAGGTTAAAAAATTAGCGTCTTAGTATGACTTTTCAGAGAGTTTAGAGTATTCTAAGGAGCTGCTCAAGAATATTCTAGTGATCTACGGGGCTTTAGGAAAAAAAAATAAATTATAATTAAGAGGACTTTGGGTCCTTTTCTGCAAGTCCATATTGATATTCAATAATGCAGATTATGTTAGAACAAAAATATTGATTTGAATAGCTGAGTTTTTTTCAATTTCTTATTGTCTAGCAACCATTATTATGTTTTTAGGTTTTTTTATATTCTTAGGTCTGTACTTCTAGCTGGACAGATGCTGTTGGCAAGGAGCACAGTCACATACCTGGATCTCTATACTGCTAATTTATACTAACACAGAGAAGATTAATGCAGTGTCCTGGGTAGATGTAGGTTGTTTATAGTACCAATTTGGGTGTGAAAAGTTGTTCACTACTGTTTGCACATCAGTGTTAGCTAGGTTGTCAATTAAATCTTAGATCTTCACAGACTTTAATCACAATACCTTTGCTTCTGGCAGGTATTGTGATTAAAATTTAACTAATGCATCATGTGTGATGTGCTGTGAGAACTCAAGAGGAAGACACCAGGATGTCCTTCAGGTCTATGATGTTGATTGAGTGAGATACTCCTCCTTGGGCACTCTGACTGGGGTGATTTTTTAGGGGCCAAGGAGCCAAGATGTGGCCAACATCTCTTTTGGCTATTCAGCCTTTTCCTTCTGTAGCTTTATATCTTTCTAGTACTCTTTGTACACCTTGCAGTCTGGACTTCTAAGCATCACAGTGTTGCCATTAATAAGACATAGTACACAGGCATCATGGTTTTGAGAGATTAAATTAACAGTAAAACAAAAGGAGTGTGTGAGTTGTGAAAAGCCCTGTGTCTATTCAGGCAGAAGGGAAAAATTAAGCTCAGGGACCTGCAACTTCATGTTGGCTGCTCTTTCTGAATACACATATGCTTCAAACAGTCCTGAAACACAGAGTCTTATGACCCTTTTTTTCTAGCACAATATTGCTTGTTATCACTACCAGTTTTAAAGTCTAATCCTACTTTGTTTCCTTCTAAACATGTGGATTCTAATAATACCTCCTGGCACTGAGATCTTTCAGCTACTGCTGCATATTTTTTGATAAAATGCATATACTTCTGTATCCATCTGAAACAAATGTGAAAAAAAAAAATAGTAAATATCAGTACCAGTTTATTAAACCTGTCAGATTTGTAACTTGCTGCTGTCAGCCAAAAATAGGATTCAGTACTGATCTGGAGCCATCGTTTGCCCTTTTGCTCTCTCTCATGATGATGATTATTAATCATTTATCTTATGACACTAGCAGCATACTAGCTGCTTCACAGTTAAAAACTAAAGAAAAGATCTCTACTTACAAAGCCTATCATCAAAACAAAGAGTGGGAGGAGGTACAGCATAATCATGACTGAGAAAGGAGGTTTTGCTCAGCTTTTTCTGCCCCATGACTTTTTTCATGTGGATTGTGTTATGGGGGTAAACCTATTTGTTGTTTTTTGTTGTTGTTGCAAATTTTACTTCTTAATATAAAAGCCACATGAGAAAGTTAAGATTGATCACTATTTTCAAGTAGATGAGCTCAGGTTATCTGATACTGGATGAGGGAAGACAATCACGATGACAATGATGTCCTGGCACTCCCAAGAGCGATAAATGTGGGGCCATTTAGGCATTAATCTTTCTAATGCCAGAATTGCACACATCTTAATTTGAATATCTGAGAACCCCTGATGGCTAAGGCAGTCTTTCAGAAAAAAGGAGGATAAAACCAAACTCAGTTTTCCTATGTCCAATCATAAGGTTATCATAAATGGTGGATGTCACCCCCTTCAATAAAAGATGCAGCCTGCTTAGGCTTTTTGAAAGAATATTACGAATGTGCTATTGAAAAACAACATATTTTTGTCTTCTAAATCCCAAATCCAGTTTCCTTCAGCACTGGTTTTCTTCAGAGAACTTAGGCTCTGGATAGAAACAGGTTTTCAAGCACACTGCTACAAATACCATGCAATGCTTTAGGAGCTCCCTGCTGTTTATATCCTTTTCTGAGGTGCCTGATTCACTTTCTGTAAAGAAAGCCAAGTGCCTCAGCATGCAAGTGAGTATTTCACTCTGAGGGTCTAAAAATTATACTGCCAGATTTACCTATTAGAGGCATAACTCGTTGTTCTCAGAGGAAGCATATACCTATGCTCTAAGCAAGCACCATTAGAAGAAAACACAGTACTAACCAAATGAAAATCTATCCATCTCTCATGCTGGAATTGTTCCAGCATTGCCCTTTATGCTGCCTAAATAATCTAGCAGTCATTTACTAAGTAATGATAATTAATATTCAGTCAGTAGCTGGTAGATCTTCAGCTATGCCCATTGCATATCCCTAGTAATGTAGCTTTGTCTGATGGAACTGTTCTGAAACAGCCTGTGGCATGAGTGTTTGGGGACATCATCTTGGCTGCCATAGTCTCGTTGCGTTTTGTAGATAACAAAAGAAAGTTATTTTAACAGTAGAGTGCATTTTGGGTAAATTGAGATGTTCCAGTTCACACATGCATGTGTGGCTTCATTGTGTGACAGTGAGCCTTGGAGTGGGGTAAGTACAACTGATAAGACACAGATTTCCAGAGCCAGTTCGCCATCTTTTCCCAGTCAGGCTCTTTTGTTTTCTTTCCCTTTATTTGAGCTGTAGAGTATTTAATTTTAAAGCACCCTCTTTCAACAGCCAGGATTTAACCTTCCACAGGACAGTCTGGGAACTGTTTAGCCCTCCAATGTGCAAGCCCTGTTGCTACAGCAATGTAACTTGGCTTTTAACTTCAGTTCTGCATTAATATTTCTAATGCAGGAACTGCCAGGGTTTTTTTCTATTTCTAAAATATATGGACAAATCATGTGACACAACCATCTGCAGAAATTAGCCTGGCCTGAAATGGCAGGCTGCAAAACCAACAAGGAATGGAAGGCTTGCATTAAAAATGTATTTAAACAGCATTGTTTTTCCTCTATCCAAGTTCCTAAAAGACTGAGGAGATGTAATTCTTGCAAGAGAGCAAGCAAATAAGAAAGAAAGTTATACAGGAAGAGTAGAGACATCTACTTCTGAAATGGTCAAAAATTAACTGGCATGAAGAGACAAGCATTTACACTACCAAATTTACCCAATTTTTTATTCTGTCTCCATATCCAAAATACAAAGCATCTGAAAACAATGTGTTTGTGATTTATGCGGCCAGAAAGTTATTCCTGAAACTTTTATTGCCTAGAAAATACATAGGAAAAAACATCAAGATTGTTGTTACGGATTCACATTTCCTGATTTAAACAATGTGGGCTGAAACTTAAGCAGATCCGAATATATTGAGACATGCCTATTTGCTGATCATTCTCATTTAAAAATTTTTTAAAAAATGGGGGGAAAAATGTTGCCAAGAATGCTGGATCAATAACAAGACAGCTGCTACCTAGTACACACGCTTGTTTGTATTACTTTTGGGTGGTTTACTTTCTATGAGGTTTGGACAGGGGTTTGACCAATTGGTTTTACAATACCTGAATTTTCTGAAAAGGAAAAATATAAAGGAATATTCTGATAAATTGATCCAAATTCGAGGCCAGGAGAGGGCTAAGCAGGACTGACATCCTGGACTTCAGGAGGGCTGACTTTGTCTTGTTTAGGCACCTGCTTGAAAGGATCCCCTGTGAGACGGTCCTGAAGGGTATAGGGGCCCAGGAAGGCTGGGCACTCGAGTTTAAGAAGGAAGTGTTAATGGCTCAGGAGCAGGCAGTCCCCAGGTGCTCTAAGAGAAGCTGACACAAGAGAAGACCATCCTGGCTGAACAGGGAGCTTTGGCTGCAACTCAGGGAGAAAAGGAGAGTTTACAGCCTTTGGAAGAAGGGGCTAGCCACACACAGTGATTACAAAGAGGCTGTGAGGCTATGCAGGGTGGAAATCAGGAGGGCTAAAACCCAGCTAGTAATTAATCTGGCTTCAGCAATCAAGGATGACAAGAAATGTTTCTATAAGTATGTCAGTAGCAAAAGAAAGTCCAGGGAGAGTCTCCATTCCCTGCTAGACACATGAGGAAACATGGTAACAAGTGATGAGGAGAAGGCTGAGGTGCTTAATGCCTTCTTTGCATCAGACTTTAATAATAAGATTAGCTATATTGAGGGAATCCAGCCTCCTCAGCCAGAAGACAGACTGGGAGAATGACCCCGCACACACACAATCCAGGAGGAGACAGTCAGTGACCTACTGCATCACACAGACACACACAAGTCTATGGGACCAGATGGGATACACCCGAGGGTGCTGAAGGAGCTGGCTGGGGTGCTCGCCAAGCCGCTTTCCATCATTTACCAGCAGTCCTGACTGACTGGGGAGGTCCCGACAAATTGGAAACTGGCCAATGTGATGCCTGTATATAAGAAGGGTCAGAAGGATGATCCGGGAACTTACAGGCCTGTCAGGTTGACCTTGGTGCCTGGGAAGCTGATGGAGCAGCTCATCCTGAGTACCATCCCACAACACCTGCGGGACAACCAGATGCTCAGGCCCAGTCAGCATGGGTTTGTGAAAGGCAGGTCCTGCCTGACAAACCTGATCTCCTTCTACGACAGGGTGACCTGCTTATTGGATGAGGGAAAGGCTGTGGATGTTGTCTACCTTGACTTTAGCAAGGCTTTTGACACCGTTTCCCACAGCATTCTCCTGGTGACATTGGCTGCTCGTGGCTTAGATGGGCACACACTTTGCTGGGTGAAAAACTGTCTGGATGGCCGGGCCCAAAGAGTTGTGGTGAACGGAGTTAAATCCGGTTGGTGGCCAGTCACGAGTGGTGTCCCCCAGGGCTCGGTTTTGGGGCCACTCCTGTTTAACATCTTTATTGATGATCTAGATGAGGGGATCGAGTGCACCCTCAGACAGTTTGCAGATGACACCAAAGAACTTTCAGAAAGGTTTAATTGAGACAAATCCAATCCACCTGACCATCTAAAGAGAGCAGAAAACTATATGGTGTTTTGGGGAGGTCTGATTGCACAATTGGAGTGATATCCTTTCTCTCTAGCCTAACCTCACTGTGTATGGACAAACATCAGCTATTTTTATAGCAATTACTATGAATTATATATACTTAGCAATGTGGCATCAGAACAGCCACTAAAATGTTAGTTTCCTTTAACAAAATGAATATGGTATAAATCCTGAAATCCAGAACCTAGACCATTTTTGTAAATATTGACTTTTTAAATATTTCACTTTTAATTAAAGTAGAGATTGAAAGAACAGGAGCAGTCCACAGAAAGTATGCTGCAAGCCTAGGTTTGTGCATCAGAGTGGTAAAAAGTAATTTAAAATAGGGAATAAACATTGGTGAGAATCAGAAAATAGTAAAAGTACATGACAGAGAAACTGAAAAGAGCACCACAGTATAAGAATGTTTTGCAGGCACTGGGGGAAAAACAGAATTTATATAATCTTGTTTTTTATCAGAAAGGGGACATACTTATGAATACAAATATAAAACTCCACCAAGCAGAATATAATTCTTAAGAGAAATATTTATGCGACATTCTGAATGATGCTGACAACTTCATTTCTCAATATCTGTGCATATATATGTTCTTTGTCCTGCCTATAGTGTGAGACTGTGCTATAACGAACAGAACACCTATGCAAGTGGCAATGAAATATTCACTAAAGTAGTCAATACTGCTGAGATAAAATCCAAGGTTAAGAATTGTGTAACCTCGAGACTGATAAAAGCAAAGTTAACACAGAAAAGTATTTTTGTCACCTAGTGAAATAAATTGAAAAATCCATAATCTGAGGTTGTTGCATGCAATTGGTGTTGAATAAATTATTGTATTATTCTGTGACTTTCAATTAGAAAAAGTATAACAGTAGCCTAGTCTTCTATATGTTAAGTAGAGATAAGGTAAAAAACCCCCCAAACTTCATTTATATCCATCACCGTGTCATGTCAAAATACATTACAAAACACCATACTAGCATTTTGAAAATGGTTCTGGAAGCTGTTGAGAAAAGAGTGGTTATGACCTGTCAAAATGCAGTAGATACATCTCCAATGAAATAAAAAAGCCACATTATTGATCATAATATTTTCTTCTAGTAGTGCATATAAAAACACAGTGAACCATTTCTTTATGCTCATTTGACTTCATTATTTCATGCCAAAGGTTCATGAAGTTAAGATTCTTCTGCCCTCACTTAGGCATCTGAAAGTTGGGCATCTAGCTCAAAAGAGATTACCATAGATTTACTTCATAATCAATGGATAGAAATAGATCTCTTTATCTGGCAATTCATCTCACTGTCAACAAAAAGCAAGAATCAGTTTCTCCAAAATAGGTATCTTGGGCATCTTGAGATCCAAATATCAGTATGCACTTGGACGATGAAATGCAGGATAGGTAGGACACCCATGCCCCTGTGATATTCAGCCTGGTAACCTGAAGTGCCAAAAGTGACAGTAGACACCTGTGTTATGACAAGTAACAATCTTTCCCTGGGCATCTAATGTAGGAGTCACTCTCCTAGCTATAAAGGAAGCCTAGGATGATGATTTAAATGCATATTTACAGCTTTTAGATATTTACACTGAGTCCCACCTTTTATGCTAACATTCTTCCTACTAATAATCCATGTAACTCTTTACACAAAGAAATAGATCTTCTGTGCTTTATATTTGCCATCATATTGCTTGCTTCAAGATAATTAATATCAAGACAATCTATGCAAAAGTAATTTCTTCAGGTGAGGAAAGAGGTACACCTCAAAAATTCCAAAACGAGGTGTACCACAGCAGACGTTAGAGGTGAGCAGGGCTAAATATAGTCGTTCATCAGCATGCGACTGTTGAAGTATCTATTTCTAGATTTAGAAAAAAAAGGTGAGCAAAAGAGACAATAGATGTTATGGGTAAAATTATTCTCTTTAAACATTGCCTGTGGTTTTGCTGCTTTGCTCTCCAAGCTTGTCATACTGCCTAATACTGTCAGGTAAGGGCAGTATTACTTTACGTGCTTAATTTAGGTTTAGACAGCAAGAGGAGAGAGGGTGATTTAAAGCTGTTTCTCAGTCTCATTCCTTTGAAAGGTGTGCTGAATTGCCTTCTAGAGTAGCCAAGTCCATTCTTTGATCCTAGACAGCCAAGAGGAACAAGACTCTCCTCTACGCCATGTCAGTCCTATTTCATGCTGAACATGGACAGAAAGTTTTACCTGCTCATTTTTTTTTTTCCCCCCATTTTTTGCCTGCCTCTGTATGTTTATGTAAGGAGGCAGAAATGTATGCTCACATCCTTATTTGCCTGATTTTGAGAACAGATTAGAATTTGCCTCTTCAGGAAATCTTCTGAACAGTGGAGTAGATACAAAGCAAATTTCTCCTTGTTGTTCCTGTAGAAGTGGTTTCCATTTGTATAACTAATTATCACTGTAGTAGAGACTCAGATCTAAGATGTCTACATCTAACATAGGCACTTCATTATGTCAAATATTCTATTTGTCTCCCTGGCCCAATGAATGCTTCTATATTTGAGGTACGAATGGGAGAAAATAACGGACATGTTTCTCAGTCTCATTCCTTTGAAAGTACAAAACTGGAATTCAAGTGGGTTTTCTTATATCAACCTGTTTTACTGTTTAAGGATACGAGTTAAACTCAGACACCAGAGTGAAAAGAGTAGGTGTATTTAACTGGTGATAACCAAGTAATGTAACAGTGTAATACAGAAAACATGCAGTAAGAAAATGCAGAATAGTGCACTTAAAGCAGCAAGCAGGAAAATACAGGGTAATGCATTAAATCATTACTACCTGAGAGAGAGAATAGTGATTAAGAAAGACACATCACCACTTGCACACGTTACCATCATCCAGCCCCGGTTACAGCGAGGGTTTGGAGAGCCTGTCCTGGCAAGGGGGAAATCCTACACAGTGCCTCCACACATAGGTGAGGCTGACAAAGTCTCTGTGAGCGGGCCCAGCCTTATATACCAGAGATCAACAAGCCAGAATAGCTGGTACCTCTGTTTTGAGCAGAAAATTTCTGGTTTCATTCTCCTGTTGGATTCCACCCAAAGCCTGGCCAGGGCTCGGGGAGGGGGAGACCAAGGGAGTTTCTAACAAGGCCAAATACAGGGGTTCTCAGCCTTGAACAAGGCTAAACAATGTTGGATACATTCTCTCAGCATTTCGTCCTCACCACTGATTATATTTAAGGCCGCATCTTTCACTAGCGAGTTTACACACTTTGTTAATGATTACATACTAAGTTAGCAGCCTCGGCTTGAGGCCTGTTGTTCAGGCTTCAGTATTTCAACGCTTTAGGACTTTTTACATCAGCATAAGTGGTTTGTTATAACTTAGTACAATACCTACTAGCACAATGATTACCAGTTATAAAATATACAGGATTCATCTATAGGTGAACTCTGGCCTGGGCCTGTTGTCCAAGCCTTAGCACTCCACAGCCAAAGAGAAATGAACTGCGGTGTCCACAGGCTGCTTTATTTACGCCTTACCTAACTACACTTTTTGTGACTTGCTAGCAGGAAACAGGCTGCTCTGATGATGATATGATTGGTGTGTATACAGCTCTAGGGTCAGTAATTTACTCAGTAGAGAAGTTAACTGGTGGAAAAGTGGGTACTTTATGTAAGGCAGCAAACATTCATCAAGGCCCGCAATGTGGGTCCAAAACATGGAAGCAATTTAATGGCGGGTAGACATCTGCATGTCACTGGCTCCAAAAATATATAACAGTATTGTGATAGAGAGCAGATGGCTTTTTTGTTGTAAAGCATACATGTGATAGATGAGTACAATGTACTTATTTATAAAGTCAGCAGTGGATATAAGTACTGGTTTTGTTACATGTTTTATCATGTAGTTTACATAAAATTATATAAGATTATAGCATTTCCTTACAGGAATGGTTATGCTAAATTGGTTCTTTGATACCATTTGCATTCTTTTAAGTGTCTGCATGATGACAGCAACAGTAATGAAAATAGTGGGCTTGGTTTTTTTTTTTTGTAAATAGGCTAGAACCAGCTGTCGTTTTTGGTAGTATAGATGAACAGTGCTTTATAGAGCCAGGGGTAGATAATTTCTAGGCAGATTGTTTCTTAGTTATTCTTAGTAGAAGCATATGTGCTGCATATCAATGCCAGGAAATCACTTGCAGAAAGTGTGCTGGTAGCAAAAAGATACTGCTATTAATTGGCGTTTATAAATTTGAACTACTTGTACATTTTAGCCAGTCATATTACAAACACAGACTAATTTAAGTAAGAATAGGAATCTAGTCCAAAATAATGTAGGTGTAAATGTTAAAACAACATTTCTGCAAAATGTCTTTAATCATGAAATTTTGTGACATCAGCAAAAATTATACAAAGTTAGTTACACTAATAGTTTTTGGGATATTGGTGAGAATTTCAGTGAAGTTTTTCAAGGGATGCTTTTGGGTGTTTTGGAATTCAGATTAGCATAATTGCTTAAATTTCAAAATGGTACAGTGTAACTGATCTAACTCCAAATTTTCAAACTGGAGCACTATTTTTCTCAGGAAATCATGGGAGGAAAAAAGTATGTCTTCAAAATTAGTAAGCATACACAAGGTAGGTGTTGCAAGCTAGCTAGCAGAAAACCTAACTATAAGATGACTTTACTGAGTTTGCCATTTTCCTCCTTGTTATTTCTCAAACTAAGAAGCAACTCAGCAGACAAGGCTGAATGAACACTGAAGTTGCTTTCCTCACACTGTGAATGATGCACTACAATTATCCTTGCCCCTAAAATGTGATCCAGCTTCCTCTTATATTCTTAGTAGTAACAGTATTCATAAGGAGTATTTTCTTATTTTTCTCTAGACATTTGAAGAACTTTCTTCAGCAAAACAAAGAAAGTAAACTTGCAGGTTGCACATCAGGCTATTATTAAAATATGCTGAGTCAAAGAAAATAAAGACTTTTAAAAAATAAATTATGTATATATGCAAACAAAAATTATTAGAATGGCAAGATATGTTCTCTGAAAACCATTCTCTGGTGCAATAAGAAAGCCTAAGGAAAAATAAATATAATTCTTCGGTCTTGGAGAAACTCAGTCTGTATGGTTCTGTTGTATTTTAATTCAATACATGGAAAGTCATGGTCCTGGCTTTGTCCCACTGACCTTTACTAAACATTAAAAAAAACCCCAAAAAACAAAAGAAGAAAAATAATAAAAGACTCAACACAAGTTTTGGAAAGTTTGTCCTTATAAAAAGGTATTTTGCTTTCTCCATCAAAAAAATAAAAAGAACATGAGAAGCACTCTCCACAATTTGTTTCTGGCCAAAATTTATCTGCTTGAACAGTGCAAGATCAGTGGAGGAGAAAGAACATTGCACTGTATAAATTGTCCTTCTGATTCAAATCCAGACTTCTTCGGATGGAAAGTTCACAGATTTCTACAGTGGCATGTAGAAATCCTAGTGGATTAGATGATTTTGTGTAGGTTGTGAAGAAGATGAAAAATGGGAAGCTAATTTCAACCTGGCTAGCACAGCATGATAATATTACGCATACGGCCTATAATTGAAATGTTCTTTATTCTCTGAAACATTTTCAGGATCCTGCTGTGGAGATGGGCTTATTTGCTGCTGCTAGTTGATATTATTTTATTATGCTTTAATTTGCTAATCTTTGGTCTTGTGATTAACCGTATGCAGCACACAATTTGTATGGATCATGTTCAGTACTGCTTAAGCTATACATTAGAACAGAGAGAAAAGAACCAATTTGGTTTCAAAGACTTCACTCTGAGAGTTTTTAGCATTTTAAGGAATTTTTCATAACTTTGTACCTAATATACTTTGTGGTTTGGTCATCTTTGGTCCGCAAAGAGTCAATTAGCTTTGAATGCTATTGATTCTGAATTTGGATAAAGTAGATAATAGGTATGATAAAAGAACAGTCAGCTCTTTGTGCAGGAATCATGTTTTGCTTTCTTCTTTTTATTGCTACAGTAGGTATTTCTATATGTATTCAATTTTGGTCAGAACATCTGATTCCTATTGTAATTTGACAAAAAATAATAATACACAGATCAGTAACTAGAGTTCAGATTTTCAAAAGCTGGCTAGCAGGAAAGGCTTCCATCTGCTTGGAAAGCTTTGAATCAAACCTTTAGAAAAGAAATCCAAACTACCTTCACCTGCTGTAAGAAATACTAAAAATAATCAACTATGAAGTAGCTATATTTTCTAAAAAAACTAAATGGTCATTCTAAATAATATTGTAAGAATTATTTTATTTTAAAGAAAAACTATGATCTACTTGCTTTAAATGTCTCCATTTGTCTTTTAGACCAAGCACAGTAACTAAGAAAAGCACATTTGAATCCTTAAATGAGCACTGGAAGATGCTTATTTGGTACTGTTCAATTTCTTCTGCCATAATCATCTCATTAGTACTAAAATATCTTCTGAAGAAAAAACTTTACATAGCTAGTTATCAAGGACATGAACAAACTCTTAAACAAAAACTTGAATATTAATTGAATATAGATCTTAGGCCATTAACATCTGTGACCTTTTTTTTCCCCTCCTTTCTAATGAATAGAAGAATCTTCGGTTAGGCATAGGATTTTTCATTTTATGCATCTTATTTATTCTATTTCTTACATTTCCATGGAGAAATGATATGAAAATAATATCTATCCTATTTTTTTTTTTTTTAAATTATTGGAATTTGCTTACTTTTCATGTTATTACTTAAAGGTTCCTGAAGAGATTCTAAAGCATGATCAACTTAACTAGGAATTTCTTGAGATATATTGTTAAAGGACTTTTACACTAGAAACTCCTCAGCTTTCCCAGGCAGTTAGTTCTCATTGTTCTTATTTGACCATTAGAAAGGTTTTTCTAAACCTCCTTTCAGTTCAAGCCTGCAGTTTGTCCCAACCATCATGGACTTGGAAAGCTGGTTGTTTGAATCCTCATTGCAGCAGGCAGTGCCATACCGGTGCCAAGAATGATGACACACATCCTCTCCACTTTCTCTTCTCCAGACTAACCAACTGCACTTCTGACTCTTTTCAGGGGAATATTTATTAGTCTTCTGAAAATTCTCATTCTTTCCCTCCAGACTAAGCAGCTGGTCCAGATTTTTCTTGACAGTGATGTTCCAAATTGAATGTGATACTTCAGCTAAGATCTTTTCAATATCTAATGCACAGCTGAGCAGGGAGAAGTTTTCATATATTTTAGAGGCTATACCCCCATTTCTACACCTATTCATGTTGTTCACCATTTCATAGTAGCGTGACATAACTCTTTTGTTCTATTTTGTGGTCCCCAGCCATTTCTCCTCCATATGTTATTTATACATTTGAGTATTCCTGCCCAACTATAGTAATTCATACAAGTCTGCTCTGAATTTCATCCTTTTTTCCATTCCATCCCTCAGATTTAACAGGTCTGTTTTGAATGTAGTTTCTATTCTCCAACATACTGGCTGTCCCTCCCAGTATGGTGTAATCAGCAAACTTAATGAATAAACTCACTTCTATATAATCCAGTTCTTTAATGAAAATATTTAACAGAACAAAAGAACGAACTCCTGCAAAATTCCCTCTATGCATCATTCTATCTTAACAGTGAACTATTAATAATTACAGCCTGTGTACAGTTTTCTATTCTATAGTATTATCATTTAGACTGATGTATCTTTACTAGCTTATGAGAATTTCATGAGAGAATGCCTTTCTAAAGGAAAGATATATGACATCTGTTGTTTCTCCTCTGTCCACAAAACCTCCCATCCTGCTGTGGAAGGAAATTAGATTAGCTAGACATGATTTGTTGTTGGCAAATCCATGTTGGCTGATGTTCATTTCCTTGTTCCCTTGCAGGTGTTTATGAAGAGCCAGTATGATGATTTGTCTAACTGTATAAAAAGAAAAGTTAACTCAGATAGCTTGTAATACTTGGCACCTCCTTTTTGTCTTCTTTTAATAGAAGATTTTCCTTTCTCTGTTCTTTTGATATGAAATATCTTTCACACTGTGTCTCTAATATAACTAAATGGCTCTAAAATCTAATCAGTCTAAGTACATGATGGTGCTGTTCGTCAGGATCATCTGACCTGAAAATACATAACTTAGCTATTGAGCCTAGCCCCTGGACACACATGGACATATATCTAGACATCTACTTTGAGGTGTCTTGGTATATAATTCAAGAGAAACACAGGCATCTGATGGCATTATAAACACTGTGGACACCCTTCCTGGCCTCCAGCTTCCACTCCAGAAGGATATGCATCTCCTGAAGGACCTACATTGTATCTTTAGGCCTTAAACACATACCTAATTTACAATAGGGTAAATGGTATTAACACCTATATTTAGTCAACAGAATTGTGCCTGTGCAGCCAAAGAAGTCCAGAAAATTTTTCAGTCACTAGATGTCCATTGCAGGGTGATCATAATTGCTCTTCAAGCTCCCCTGATTATGCTAACTAGATCACCAATGACTATCACGGAGAAACCTACCTTCACATAAAGACACTAGCTGTAGACACTCGGAGCTTGATTCATTTGCCTAGACATAGACATTTGTGCCAACTTAGACAACAAATGGCATTTTGCCTGGCTTCCTGCTGATGGTCCAGAAAGGCACATATAACCTTTCGCTCCTGTATCATACCTGCCAGTTCAAATGGCACCAGATGCCTGTCTTGAGGAAATTACTTGGGGCCCTAAATTTCAGTCTTAATCTGAAATTTAGTCCTGTTCTTGAGGACTAAAAGTCCTGTGTGAGGACTTCAGGAGTTGAACTGATGTGTTTACCCTCATCTGCTATGTCATCTAGGGTAAGTTTTCTCCCACTGAAGTGCCTGGGCCTTTTGTTATTGTAAAATACAGTTGCCACTTAGAGCTCTGTTTCAGTCCTTTAGCTGTGACTCGTTTTTCTCATTCATAAACCAGAGAAAAATACTCCCAGGTTATAGCAGTTATAAAGGAACTACTCTTAATAACTGATATGAATATCCCCAGATATGAGTTATTATCTAAGTCCTAGTTTTTATTATTGTTAACCAAAGAAACTTTGGGAGTTGACATGAATTATAAAATGAAAGTATCTGTCGTTAACAGTGGATAAAAAGTGTGCAGTTTCCCTTGCTGAAATTCAGGTCCCTTCGAAATGAGACATTTCTGAAAAGATTGATTGAAAGGTGGTAATGGAAAATCTGTAATTGTCATGAATCCAATTACAGTCCATTATGACAGACCAATCATCAGAACAAAGATACAGTGAAATGCATGTATGAATATTATTTGAAACACTTAGTAAGCAGGAGGCCAGCAACTTCTCAAGCTTCTCATGGAAATACCTGCTTCATTAAGTTTATTACTTTTGTTTTCAGGTCTGTTTGGGACAGACTCTGTAATTTTGCTAAATGTTACAACCAGGTAAATGGCCTTACAGCACAATTCTATGCACTGTAGACCCAGGGGGCCTGATGTGCAGATTCAATTCAAGAAGATCCTGAGTATGAGCTGAAAATGTCCCCTCCAATTTAAACAATTCTGTGAATCAGAGGGAAGATCTTGCTCATAATGTCAAAAAAAGAAAAAAAAAATGTAGTACATGTAATGACCAAAGCAGCCATTGGATCCACCGATTTCATTCTCTGACTTCAAAATAGCTACTTCTGCTTATTATTCTGTAGCCTAAAGTCATCCTAAAAAGTATGTCTCACATTTCTGGAGAGTGAGTCATAAGTGATAGAAGATAATATTACCTATTCTTCTGTCCATTTTTCCTTTTTTTTTTCTATGAAAAGTTCTTTGTTTCTACCCAAAGTAATGATAGCTGCCTGTGTGCTTGAAGTGGTCTCAAGCTCTGCAGAGGTACGTGTTTCAGAGCTGCGCAGACAATGTGTTTGACACACACCTCTTTCAGCTGGACAGGGTGCTGGGCCATCTTGTCTAGACTATGCTCTTGCCTAGAAATGTTGGACCGGATGATCCTTGAGGTCCCTTCCAACCTCATATTCTGTAATTCAATGATTCAGTGATTCTTCAGCCTGGCTTAGGAACTTAGGAACTCTCTGTGCTCAACCTCTTGACACATTTAGGTGTCTGAGTCAATGTCAGTAATTTGTGTGTGAGTACAACATATTTTCTGCTGGATGGCATGTCCAATATATGCATGTGTTTGGAAATGTTGCACCGTTCTGTAGAGGCTGCTCAAAACAAAAAAATGAGACATAAGAACACAGTTCTTATTCCTTGATCATGAACTTAGGAAACTGAAGTGGTAAAGTCCTTTCAGTGTGGCTGCTCTCTCATTTTTTGTGCTGGATGGAGTGCTTGTTGCTGAAAGAATATAATTCTAAGGAAAGCCTCTACACCATTTTTCAACCTGAATGAGTATTTACAGATTTCATCTGCTGTTGCTAGAAGTCAGGACAAAAGCTGCAGTAATTTGTGACTTGCTCAGCCAGCTTAATGTAGTCCACAAGATCAGGAAATTCTAAGTAGCTCTCAAATGTCTTCCATTCCAGCTCTTCTAGATTCTGAGTGCAGTTTCAAATTCAATTAAAAGATTTTTTTTTTTTTTTTTTTAAATTACAGGTCTAAAACATCTTGTTACTGTGTTTCTTACCTTTCCCTGGAACTTGGGTGATTTGAATAGTTTTCAGTTTGCTCTATCAGGGCAATTACTGTGGCTGAGTAAATCTTCTCTAATCCAAGCGAAAGTACTGAAAAGCAGGCCTTGATTTTTAAAGCAGCAGTAATTCAGTTCTGAGTGCTTTAAAATTCAGACCACTTAAAGACAAACTATCAAATCTCCTAGATTCTCTTCCCTTCTTCTTCCTCCCCTTCACCTCTTTCCCATTCATCATCACCCCCGAACTAGATAAAAGTTTAAACAGTCTGTCAAAATGTTTCTGTCTATTTTTATATGTTAGTTTCTAAATCATGTCATTTTTCCTCAGAATGAGTGCATTGATTCATGCTATCTGAACTTCAGAATCTTTTGCCTCAATTAAAACAAAAAATTGCCAACATCTGTTCAAAACCTGGTCCTGTTCCTCTGCTTTCAATCAGAACTTCTACTCATGCCTGAGCGTTCAAAGCTAAATTGGGGGCTTTGAAAAATATATCTTTACTGAGCTTGTACTAAGCTCAGTATTTTTGAAACAGGCATAACTGGAGTTACACTGGAGAGAGGAGGCTGATCTACAGCATTAATTGTTTCAGGAATGAGAATAGCAGCAAATTTGGAGTGATGTTATACGATGCTTCAAGAAAGAATATACCTTTTACTGAATGCAACATCATTGTCTCCTTTTGTGTCTAGAATTCTTAAATAGGTCTCTTGTGGTTGGTTTTTTTTTTTTTAAGAAAAGCATTGTGGAAATGTTTTGTATAAGCCTTTTCAGCCTGAAGTTCTATCATACAAGCAATGACTCACAAGTTTGTATTTCAGAGCCTTTCTTGCTTACAGGTTTTGACTTTGGCTAAAATCTAGGACAACTAACAAAGCAGCCACAATCATAATACTCTCTGAGAAGTAGTTTCAAATAAATAGTAATAATACTAATAATATGGAAAATTGTAAGATTTTCTTACTAGATTTATTAATTGTTCTCAGTACATAGATATCTATGCCTAGTATCTTCTAATGCTATCTTGTCACTTTCTATCTCCACATATTGGTGCCCTAGGGCTGTGGAGAAAAACACTTGTTGATTTCAGTAAACTGTGGATCATGCCTTTGCAGTAGCACCTTGGAGAGTTTGTTGTTCCTTGTTATAAGTAATACATCAGGTGGAGACATGACGTGCAAACTTTGTGTTCACAAATTCCTTTCTAAGGCAGATCCACCAGTTTGCATCCAAAGGCACTATAGCCTTCTCCTATTGCAAGTAGAAGTACATGTCTCTTGGCTGTGATCGGATGCCTCATAACTGCAAAGACAAGAGTAGGATTTGTGATGTTGAATGCAATTAAATTTGGCAGCATCTGTTATCAGATTTGTACCAAATTATATGCACAAATTCTATGTTTCTACAATGGAACTCTGCAGCTTCTAGTTTTCTTCTTCTGTGTGTTTATGTTTTCTTCATTAGGTGTTTATTATGATCAGTTTTTCTTGCCTGGCTGCTTTACTTTGCAACTAAAAACTTACAAGAGAGTGGGATGAAGGAGATTGAAAGGAGAGGTCAAATATAGTCCTTAGGCCACCCTAAAAGCATTTCTTCCTATTGTTAGCTAATAAAAACATCTATTTTGAGGCAACCCTACCCATGTGTTTACCAGTCTGGGAAATGCATTTACTGGTTTTCTGGGATAATTAGCTGGCATTTTACAAAGCTTGCAGAATTTCATTTTGGTGTGTATCTATGTACTGCTGCAATCAGATATTACTTGCATTTCCAGACTGAAGAAACAATAAGGGTCCTCTCACCACATGAAGAAATGTAGTTCCAAAGTAGGAAAAAAGGACTGACATAGCTAAAATGTGATACCTTGCAGCAAATGCAAAGTTCTGCACCTGAGATAGAGTAACCCCATGCAGCAGTGCAGACTTGCCTGAACTCAGCTTTGCTGAAAGAAAAAAAACCACAAACAACAAAATCAGCCGGGGGGGTCTCAGTCAACAGCAAATTGAACATGAGCCCGTGGTGTGCTGTGGCTAACGTGAGTGTAGCCATCAGATCAGGCAAAGTGATTTTTCTCCTGTCTCTGTCTGGCACTTGTGAGACCACATCTGGAGTACGTGTCATTTCTCCCAATTGGCAACAATGACATGGACACATTGGACCATGGCCAGGGGAGGCTTCCAAGATGGTAAGGGACTGCAGCACATGATGTATGAGGAGAGGCTGAGAACCACATTTGTTCAGACTGGAAAATAAAAGATTTACCTAAACCTGCTTAATGTGACAGTGCAGAGAAGGAAAAGCTTAAATCTCTTCAAGAGGCAGACAGTGAAAGGATAGGAGGCAACAGTCACAAGTTGCAGTGTGGGAAATTCTTATTTGAATTTGATATAAGAAGCTCATTTTTTACTATGAAATGTTCAAACACTGGAACAGGTCACCCAGAGAGCTGCGAGATCTCCATCATTGGAGACCTATGCTTATATCTCAGGTACTTTTCAGCATTACAGATGTCACTAGATTATTTAGGCAACTGAACTGTCTCTCATGTGTCTATCTTCTTAATATAGCAATTGTGGTGCCTAGAGCAGTACCATGTGACCATGATCCCACTGTGTTAGGCTCTTTACAAAAGCAATTCCAAACAGGCTAAGGAGGAATGAGCATGTTCCTGCTGAACAAATGTCTAGTTTACTGCTGGTATATTGGCAAACAAATTCTGGGAGATGTTCTGAGGGAATTAACAAAGCTGCTTTAAGATATTTATTGGGAGTGCCTCAGGGGGTATCATGAGCAACAGAATTTCTTGTTCACAAAGCTTAAGATAGGTTTTGTCATAATTATTTGAGAGTGAATACACCGAAAGAATTGCAGGGGAGATAAACTGAGACTAATCTTAAAAGTGAAGACAGATCCTGGTGCTCAATTCAACAAAGATGGGGGAGCCAATGGAGAGCTAGAAAGGGAGGTGATGTGTAACTGTTCCTTCTCTCTAAGGTCTCCAAGGCCTGGTACTATTTGCAGTTCTCTCCAAAATCTATGTGAATCTGTTGAAAGTGACATATGCTTCACTTAGCTGCCAACCATATGCTCCTGACAGTCAGATATTTTTCCCATTCTTAACAACTGCAGCCACTATCCTTCCTGAATGTAAGAAAGCCTTCAGGAAATATGTTGAGGGAAGAATCTAGAAAAGACTATAAAGGTGCTTGTGGAAAAAAGGAAACACGAAGAGTTAGCCAAGAAACTGGATAATTGGATAGAAGTTTTGGCCAGTTTAATGGATAATTAGAAGCTAGGAGGTGTCTGAGCCAACAAATTGGCTCTTTATTATGTTTGGATGACCAGACAGCATCAGTTGTCCAAGTATTTTCAATTTCAGCTTGCTTAGAAGTTTAATTCTTTCTTTCTTGACAAGACTCTTAACTACAGTGTTATGTACATGGATATGTGTTAAAACATGGTAAGAGCATAAGATTTCTGTATTAAAAGGTGGTGTCTCCTCTATATGCTTAATATTAAACAAAGGGGAAGCAAAAGTTTGTACTGCCCAGACTCAATTACTCCATTCTGTAGTGCAAATGTAAAGATGGGAGCAACCAGGAAATAACTGATTTGGCAATTCTCTTATGTACTAATATAGAAATATTTACCAACTTCTTAAATAAGAAAAAGATACAAGTGAGATCCTTTGGCCATACATGAAGCAGGGTAGATAACTGTAACTCTTTGAGAAGCATCTTATTGTTTGCAAACGTATCGGAGCTATGGTTGAAGCAGTATTTTTCATGAACATGAGCTATTTGAAAAAACATTTTCCCAGCTTTTCCATACACCACCTACTTGTCAAAGCTTGTTCTATTAAAATGGCTACATTAGCAAAAATGCTATTATATGACACCATCCACCCAGATAGCACAAACCCAAATAATTTGGTCAGGTTTTTTAACAAAAAATGAGGGAGAAGTTATTATGAAAGTTCTTCTAAAGTCTATATGGTATCTATCAATGATGTTACCATAATAATTTCAGGAAATCAAGAATCTGTTACAATCTGAATAACATATTGTACTCTGCTGGAAATTTTTTAAGCAACCTGGAATTATTCATATGCAGAGTCTATTATTAACAAAGTAAATACAAAAATCATATCATTCAACCCAAACAAAGCAATAAAACAC
This sequence comes from Athene noctua, assembly GCF_965140245.1. Lineage (NCBI taxonomy): Eukaryota > Metazoa > Chordata > Aves > Strigiformes > Strigidae > Athene > Athene noctua. Next base: position 58,407,987 of record NC_134039.1, on the reverse strand, counting down.
AGCTTCCTGAAGGAAAGTACTTCAGTGCATATGTACTGGTACTCAGTTGTTCCAAAATTCAAGACATGGTTGGATTGACCCTGTCTTTTCCTTCAGTTCCATGGTAAAATAACTGGAAACAGCTTTGAGGAAAGAAATCTTCACAAGACTCCAGTCTTGGTAATTCTTCGTTTGATCTCTCAGGGTAGGAAACAGACTGCAAGTAGAAAACATGCTGGTAGAAGCTGTGAAAACAGGAATATGAAAATGATGGTTCAATAACAGGCAGAGTGTTGAGATTTGTGTTCTGTTCAGCACCTATTCCTGTCTAAGGAACTGTGCTTTGTGTTTCAGTCTTTGTGAACCAGGTAGCAGGTTCAGGAGAGATGTGACGAAAAATACATAAATTCCTTACAACTCAGACAGTATACAGTGACAATAATCTAAATATATAAGTATAAATGCAGATCCAGATCATTATCATGTAAAAATGATCCTGATGTGAATGGGTGAGAGGAGGTTAAATCCCTTCCCACAGTGTGGCACACACTCTCTCTGTTCTTCTTAGAAGAACAGCCTGGGGGGATGGGAGTTACCTGGAATCATGTCCTGCCCACAGAGAAGAATACTTCTGAATATGGATTTCCGTGACAGACACCTCTTTAGCTAAAGCCGATTTTCCATCAAAATGCTGATTTGTTGAGACCAAAATGTTTTGTGAAAGGGTTGTAATTCTGTGAGCTTCAGCCAAAACACAGTCAGTCATTTGAAGGAACTTGGACCATTGGGCAGGTTTCTATCCAAAACTTGTGTAATTCCTGCCAGAGTGCTGGGAATCCTGCTCAGGAGGTTCTGCAGTTCGAAGATATCCACCTGTGAGCAGGGATAGGGCTCACCCAGGTGGGCACTTGATAGACACATCTGGGAGCTCCACCTCTTGCCAAATCTAGCTCCTGGCTCCCATCTGGTAGCCAGTGACTGCTGTCTGTGCAGCAGGGCTGTCCCACATGCCAGGGTTCTGCAAGCTTGGGAACCTCACTCAGTAGACTGATAGCCAAACTTGAAGAAAGCTGAGAAGATAAAGAGTGGGACTGGGATCTGGTGAGCTTTAGTTCCACAACTGTTGTGGTAAGGCATTAGCTGTCTTTTTCCATCTGCTAAGCCACAGCAATGAGATGTTTAGATCACAGCTAACTCCTGCAGGAGGTTAACCTTCGCGGGAACAAAAGCACAAACGCCAATATGGTGGATGCTATTTGTTCGGTTTATTAACTGCGCAATTGTTTTATATATGCCTTTCTGTACATCGCGAGATCTTTAGTTCCCTGTTCTTTCCGTGCATTGCAAGATCTTTTCATGTGCCTCTATTTTTCCTGTACATCGTGAGATCTTCCGAGCACCTCTCCCTACACTCAACATATTTTCAAAGCTTTCCTTTCAGTAGAGGAGTCACCCAAAGACATTTCAGCTGGTAATCCAGAGAAGAAGGAACCTTCCAGGTCACGTATAGCTTGATTTGGGCTTTTAGAAAAGGGCCCTTTCCTTCTGCTGCCTTCACTGGGAAGTAGCTGGCATCTTGGTTTTCAGGGGAGTAGAAGATGCTGTTACACTGTGAGAGAAAAAGAAGGATGCAAGGACTTTTAAGGGGAATACTCATGCAGGAGGGAAACAACAGTGGTGAGGAAGGGGTGAAGTTTGGCATCCTCCTTCATTTCACAAAAAGACAGTGTCTTCCTCTCATTAGAAGCTGGATCTATATTTATTTATACCGCCTCCATTATTATAGTGTCTGAGCAGGTCCTAGTCACTAATGGTTTTCTCCTCAGAGCCCTCCAGAGAGGTGTTACCTTCATTTAAGAGATAAGGACTGAAGTGCTAACAAGAGTCACAGCAGTTTTCATAGCATCAAGGTTGCTTTTCCCTTCCACAGTAATAGAGCAATGACCCTCCTCTCCCAGTACCACTGGTCCTTGGAGGAGCTTTTCTGTATGGGGCCCACAGTGTTCCCTGCTTCCCTCAGCATGGACTCCAAGCTCCTTCAGTTGTGTCCAACAAATCCATATGCAGCTGGTACAAAACCTGTAAGTCCCATGACATGCACAAGCACTGCAACACACTGCTGTACATCGAGGTCCTTTTGCTCTCCTCAACTTCTTCACCTTCCAACACAGGCTGCAGCAAGCAGAGCTTCATCCTCATGGGACCTCAACCCTGGTACAAGGGATTGAGACTCTTACATTGTGTTGTGAATTTTGGGGAAGTCAAAACAGCAGAGCTGCATGTAATGAACACGACTGCTACTGCTCTGCTCTCAGATTCATTCATGGAAAAAAAGGTGCTGCTGTTTGGTTATTTTCTTAATTTGGAAATGAATCTTCAGGTACAGGTAATGACTGTGTTTTGGAAAATATCACAGTGACTAAGTAGCTCTGCTGAGAGCCTGAAAGAGGTTCTGTGGAATTTCAACATTACTTTATGAAAAAAAAAAAACAAACAACTCTGCATTTCTCCCTTCTTTCCTTCCTGCTCAACAAATGCCACAGGACTTACCGCAGCTGACTATGGAAATGAACTAAACCTGGAAGCAACACAGAGCTATGCTCTTTCTTCTCCTCAGCTCACTTTTTATCTTTCTACTCCTCCTTATGTGAATTTTAAATGTACTTAGGAATACTCATTAGCACATATTAAGATTTATTTAAATATCTTGCAAAGAACAAATGGGGAGAAAGGAAGATGAGAAAAACTGAAGAAAGGATACAAGAAAATTGAGAAAAGAGGACAAAAGAAGAAAACTAAGGAGAGGAAAGTCTAGAAAAAGAAAAGGACACAGAGATGATATATATTTGTGGTGCCCTTTTCATGACAAATACCAACATACTTCTCAAGTTCAAAATTCACACACCTATTACAGTGACTATAAAATATAGTTCAGATCAAATTGTACAGTAATGACCTTACTGAAGTGCCATGAGATGTTTAGCTGACTTCGGGTATTTATTCACAGCACTGTCTTTCCTGGCTGTTCACAGTGTTAGCAACACTTTACACTTTAAGGACCTATTTACTCATTCCCAGCAAACTTCACAGTATTCCACAGTTTTCTAGATCATCCTTGGCAGGATTCTTGAGGCCAAAGTGCTTCACCATTCTGCCTTGCTCATCAAGCAACTCTGGGTTATGCTGAGTTGCCCAGGTGGCATGACAGGGAAACATACTCCAAAGGACATTTATCTTTATAACTGCACCCAGTATGTCTGTCAACACAGTCTGGACATCTTTGCATGAGGGATCCCTCCAACAGCATCCCTAGTCCTTGTAAGCATGTATGGAAATGCTGTCCTCAAAACTAATTTCAGGGCCCTGATACTATTGCATGCAACTTTCTGCAACAACCCTGTGGCATCATCAAGGTGCCCACAAGTACACTAGGTGATTCTCGGTACAGGTAGCTAAAAAGTAGATGCAGGTAACTAAAACAAGAGCCAGCATTTTCCCTAAGAATAGCAGATCAAAGGGTTTCAACTGCCAGTATTCAGTCCAATAACCAACCAACTAACCAACCAGTCAGCCACTGGTGAATGTGAAACAGCAGTGGCCATCTACAACACACTTACCAGTTACAACACACTTCACCAGAGAGCATCATATTTTTTGTCTAGTCAGTCAAACTGATTTAAAACAAAACAAAACAAAACAAAACCCTGAAGGACTTACCTTCCATTACCTGTGCCCATAGGAAGGCAAATTAAAAGTAGCAAGACAACAAAACTCAAACATGTACCCAAAATCACAAAGCTGAATAGTAACTGATCTGAGCACAGGGCTGGAACCTGTCTACTCTTTAGTTGGTGCATTTTCTAATGGACCTTGCTATTTCTGCTAAACCACTGCAGAAGACTTGGTGGTATCAAACTGCAAAGACCTGGGGTTATTATTGTTCCCTCCCATAAGCAGAGACTTAGTAGAAAAGAAGTTACAAATAGTTAAAAAGTGAAAAAAAAAGGGAAAAGAAATTGTAGAAAAGAAAGAGCAGAGGAAGGTGATAAACTGTGATGTGTGAAGGAGAAAGAAACAGAAACAGAAGCAGAAGAGTGAAGGAAAAAAAAAAAAGAAGAATGTAAAAGGTATATAACAGGTATAAGAAAAGTGAGGGGAGCAGAAGAAAATGAGAGAAGTAGAGAGGAAAATTGAAGGGTCTTCGGGTATAATACTCTACCTCTGCACAGCAAAACATTTCCAGACAGAATCATTATTTCCCAGAAAACAATTTTTGTTCTTAGAATGACTTTTTCTGAAGTGACTTAAACTAGAGAAGAATCCATAATCTGGAGAGTCTAATGGACACTGACAATGGAATGGTTTAATATCAGCTAGTGCTTTGATCTCCTGAATCTGTCCAGATGTTGTCTTTCTAATGCTATTTTTAAATTACTGCTTTTCTGTGTATTCTAATGTTTCTGTTAATTCATTTGACTGATCTTAACATGCAAATAAACTCACATCCAGTAGTTTTGCAGCGGTGAGTGTAGTGTGGGCCACTATACATTGCAACTCATTTGGAATTTCAGGACACAGACAACACAATTTGGACTGTATTTCCTGTAAAACCAGTGAGAAATCCTGGGAAATTTGTTGATAAATATGTATTCTATTGATATAATTTGCCACATATGTTCATCTTTCATTTAACTGTGATATATTTCACTTTTGCAGTATATATTGTAGTATATATTGCAGTGTGGCAATATAATGATGATTTGTTATTGTATTTTGAAATTACAAATATGGGTACTAGCATTGAGGTTTATGTATCCGGCTTCATCTTGGTTAGTGTCATGACATGATTTTTGAACAGACACTGGTTACTTAGAAAAATTCTTCTTCATAGTGTCAAGGTTTTTCAATAATATGCTAATCAAAGATTATACCTCTTCTGTAACTCCACTTCTTCATTCAAAAAAATCACCATCTTAAAATAAAATTTATTTTACCTCTTCCTTTCTTTCCCCACAAGCATATCACAGTGTATCAGTAAATATTCCTAAGTACTGATTGGTGTTATTTTGGATAGCCTTTTTACATATTAGATGTTATCATTCCTGTACCATTTTCCCACAAAGTATCTGATTTTCACATGATTTTAAAGCCATATCACAATGCTTTTCACTTTATTGAGGAGCTAGTTGATGTGATTGCATCTTAGATTTTTATAGTACTCCTCTGAATGAGACAATCTTTCATATCTGTGGTAGTCATTTATTTTTGGTAGTATAAATCTGAGGTTTTTCATATTTAAATCTAATTTTGTTTTGGAATATTATTTTTATAGATCTGCCACTTTTTTTCCAGTTAAAAAGCAGGAGTAGTTGCTAATAACTTTAAATAGAAAGTTGATCCTATTTCTGAATAGTCTACAGGGGAGGAATTATAAAGAAGACATCCATCATGTTGTTATACATCTGCTAAATTTTAAAAACAAACATGGTTAACTGCAGGTTTACACATAAAAACCCACCATAGTCCTTGTAAACTCTATTATATCATCCTGATTTATTTCAGTGCTTCAATCTTACTGTTGTTTTTTTACCTACTTCTAATGCCAGTAATTTTAGCAATAGTGACCAACTCTCAGCTATATGCAAGACTAGAACAAAGATGGAAGATGCAGGATGCCAGTGTCAACCAGATTTTTATTTCTGCATCATAATACCTAAAGATTAACTATAATATGAGAAGAAATGGACATGGATTTCTACAAATATTTGTATTTGTCGTATTAAGAATAACTTACAACAAAGGTGGTAGTCACCAATGGGTATTTTTAGCTAGATCAAGGCCATCTTTCCCAATTTGCAAGAAAAAATGTGCTTTATATTTTGAAATGTGTGCTCAGTTTGCATATCTCCAGGCAAATGATTTAACTTTTTAGCCATCTCGTAATCAGAAGACTATTCAAATTTCAATGCATAATTGAACTACAGATGCAAATTTTGCAGACAAACTATATCCACAAACAGAAATTTACCTCTTCATTTGCACTTGTTCCACTACAGAACGTCCCGAATCAAGCTTGTGCTGTCAGGGCTTAAGAATTATCCACTGACCACCAACAAAATGTCTCATTAAAAACAGACAGTAACAAATAATCATCACGGCCTTAAGTCAGAGGGACCTTTTACTGAAGAAATATTTTTTCCTCTTCTATATGACTAATCACTTTTGTATGTTCTACAGTCCCACTCGCACACTGATCCCATACCCAATGTGAGAGCCTGCCACCTTCTCTGGCATGTAGAAACTCCATGTGAATCACTACCACTGTTATCAAAGCTTTTATCATGTCCATACAGTGCCTGCTCAGTGATCTTTCTCATCATCTGGAGTGTCATCTATACTTTACCTAACATTATTGCTGCCAAAATTCCCTTCCCATTCGTTCCATGAGTGCCCACCACACTGACCCCTTGTGTGACTGTCTTGCCCTGCTTGCCAGGTGAGTGATGCAGTCATTTTACAGGAAAGAAGAGGAAGCAGTGACATGTATCCTTTAGCTACAGGGTGGTTATGGAAAAGGTCATGTACACAGAGGTGAAAAGAAGCCCTGTTTGCCTTCATTATTTCAGTGTGTCTGTGTTGAATTGTAATTGCTGTGTGGTAATTCTGGAATTTATTCCAATGATTTTGTATAACCAGAATAATGTCTCCTTATGTTGTGTAATACTCCACAAATAAAGACCCTAAAATAAAGCACTGCTTTAGTCAGTGGTGTCCTACATGATAAGAGTTCTCCTATGAGAGGCATTGTCCTATCATTTGCTTCAGTGTCTGACTTTTTTGTCTTTCATTTATTACTATTTTGTTATGACATTAACAGAGATGTTGCTTTGCAAATTCATCATCACTGTTGTTTCTCAATATTTCACAAATGAAACCATGGTGAGATAGAATTCAATGCTTCCATTTCCCTAATAGTCTCTTTCTCCAAGGAAAGTGATAGGTTTCAAATTTATGTAGGTAGTGAAAGTACTATTTGTCTACAGCTGTCCTGGTAAGTTTTTTTCTCTCTCTTTCCACTCCCCCCTTTTTTCCTCTTTTTTCTTCCTTTTTTCTCTTTTTCAGCACAACAGCCTCTGTGCTTTTCAGGTCACTGAAAATGGGACAGAATGCTCTGAGCTATGTGCCCTACTGAGTGGAACTGTTTTGTTCACATGCACCTATGCTCTCTTTGTAAAGAAATAAAAATTGTAATAATCAGGAAAATGCAGAGGTGAATGTTTTTATTCTATGCTCTAAGTTTAACAAAACAAATACATTACAGAACTCCTCTGTATCTGAAATATTTCACAGATGTGTTCAGGTGCTGATAACTCTATTTTGCTATGATATTTAATAATTTTATTGCACTACAATATTAATATTTATATGAAGCTGTTCTATGTATGCAATGAACTTTAATGTAGTACTATTGTCCAAAGAAAACTTATTTAATTATAGATGTTTGCATAAACAATATTTTTTCTTACATTATTCTAATATTAAAGAAAAAAGTAAAGGTGTTACAAAACCATGTAACAGCACTGAAATTAACAGAATAATTGCAAGATCTGTATCATTTTAAAGTATCTCAAGGAAAAACATATGCTTTGCACAGAAATATCATGAAAGCTGGTTGGTCTGAGATGCAACATAGAAGAAAAGCTAAGGTGAAGGAATTCTTTGCTCCAAAGACATGTTTTTTATAAATATGGAAAAAAAAGAATGGAGATAGGGAGCTCACCCTGTCTTATGTGTAACTTGCTAGTTTTCCTATCTGCTGTTTTGTGAGATAAGTATCCAAAGGTTGAAGGGTTCTGGTGCAGAAGAGAGATAGAAAAGGCAAAGATTCAAATATTTCAATACTATGAACTTTTAGTAGTCATTTTGGAAAAGGAATAGAAGGCAAGGAAGGGAACAAGCTTTGAAAATATGAGTGGGTAATGATGATCACAGAAATTATATTTAAACATGTTTTGAGTGTTATACCATAAAACAAACCGGATAGAAGCCTCCTTCTTATTCATGTCTACACAACAGCAAACCATTAAAGACATCAAGCCTTCATCTCTAAGAGACTGAAAAATTCAGTGAACAGATTTTGTTTTCCTGGGACATAAAATTTTTTATAGTTGTGGTAAAAATTTTGGAATACGGTTACAGAATTTTTTCTCTTAACATGAGTATATTTTTGTAAATTCAGTAGAGGAACTGGTGTTGAATATCCACTCAGAATCATCCATATAGTGTCTGACAAAAGTTCTTTCATGAACATGAAAACAACATATATATACATATATATCTATGTACATACACCTATACACACAGATACATAATTTGAGATTGTTCTGTACTTCAAGTAGTTATATTTGTTCAATGTGACTGCTGATTCTGAATGCCTTTATCAGCACACATCCTGAAGAATCTGATGGGGGACAATCTTCATAAGGTAAATGTAGGTCACTTTCTGTAAATCTTAATCTGAGTACTCAAAAACTAAGCCATTGCATAAACTTTTTTTTTTTTTTTTTTCGCAAAGATAGGTCAATGGTTCTTAACATCCTGGATGCTTTACTTGTTTTCTTCCTTATTCTGCCCACCAGTGTGCTGTTGGAAAGAGATAAATAAATAAACTGACTCCACTGTAGGAAAACTCAGTTATGCAAACTATTACTAGAACGGATGAAAACAATGCAGCAACGTGTCCTGTGTCACAGAAAGAGGCATGAGCGCAGCTTTCCCAAGTACCACAGACTTTGCCTCTATCTAGCACAGAATGTTTGCATGGGTCCATTTTCAGGAAGGGACTGGTCACTCATTTAAGTGCTTTATTGGAACAGTACCACAGTATTTAGTACTTTGCAATATTGAGATTTATGTACTGTTCACCACCTCTCTGATTCCCTCAACTTTGGAGCATGTTTTCTCAAGATTCAGAGGCAGACTGCCATCTTCTGAAGCACTAACATCATTGCGTCTAGAATCTGGATTTTTTGGAAGCTTCCAAGCAATTATAAATCAAGCCTTGAGGCTGTTAAGTGTAGGAAATAAGACCAGATCTCAGGCTCAGATGGGGACCAGAAGTACATATTCTCAAGTAAATATGTGCACGTGAGAACTGTGTCAGGGTAACTTTATTAAGCTGGAACACTGAAATGGAGCAAAACAAGAAAGTAATCAAATGTTATTAATTATCCTGGACTATCATCTACAGAGGATGTTCTTTATCATCTGCTGGCAATCTCTGACGTTTAATCTGAGTTTTAGGACAAACTCCCGAACCTCAAGTTTTAATTCTAGCCATACTTCAGTTTCTGAAGTTCTCCCCAGGCACTTGAATGCAGAATCTCTTTGATTCACTCTAAAATGAAGTTTGACATATCTTGTTATGAAGAAATACTTAATTTGAAAATGTAGAGAGTAGCTCAAGGAAAAAAACAGCAAACTCAGAAAAACTTGTCAACAGTGCAACCTTTCTACAAATGCAACCAACAAAACCAGAATAATATTTCCCATTAACAAAGAAGCTTGCAAATAGCTGTGAGTGGAATCTGTGAAGGTATTATTGATATGAGACCATTGAACAGAAAATGTTGAGAATTTATAAATTTGTATGCTGTCCTGGGAGCATTTACAAAGACTTCAGTGTCTGACTCATTCTTAATAGATAACTATCTTACCTCTCCTCCTGGCTGTGGGAGAAACATAGGTGGAGTGTTTATGCAGCAGGACTTGTGATACCAGTTCCTCTGAATCAGTGGAGAAAACATTTCACAAGTGAAGGGACTGAATCCCAGGTTACATGAAACCAGTCTGTCAACCTTATAACCACTGTGTCCATCTCAGCAGAATACTAGCATTTATGTGAAATTAGTGGAGTAATGTCCACTTACAAATGGCTTGGATTTAGTTCTGCAGCTTTTTCCCCCTCTTCTTTTCTTTTCCATTCTTTGTTCTTCTCTTTCACTGACATCTACAATGGCATCTTACTCACCCAGACATGGCTGATACTGCACACACCGTAAATCAGATTGTTGAGTCACATTGTGAAGTGTTTCACATTTTCTGAGAATTCCTTGGGATGCCATAGCCTTTTCTGTTCCTCCCAGGGAAAACTGCAAAACATGCTCCCTATTTAGCTCAATATGTTAAGACTGTTTCACTGAATATGTTGGGGTGAATAAATGAAGAAAAGGACAATCTTTATTCATATATGTTTTTACTGGTTAAATTTATCAAGGCTGTCAGTCCTTTCAAGTGGAAATGTCATTAACGGTGAATGCAGAGGTGCATGGGATACTGGAAGCAAGTTAAACCTTCATGGCTTTGACATCATCCCCAGTACCACTGTGTTCTCCATGAGGCTTACTTATGTTTGGGAGACATGTCAATGATAACCAGCTGGAGGAACAGAGACTAGCAGCCTCACCACCTCAGCCCACCTCTATGAAACATCCAGGAATGCTTAGGAGAGAAACACACAGATCCTACTGTCTCTCCCAAAGGTCATTTCCATCTTCATATTTTTTTCCATTTAAAGAAAAATCTCCCTCTCCATTTTACATCTAAAAAAAGCCTGTAGTTTGCGAATCTCACCATTTTGTTTTCAACTGTGACTGACATAATGAGATAAATCAATGCCTTAAACAGACAGATGCTAGGAAGGACTTGCTAGCTATATAAGCAGCCCATCGGACTAGGTGCTGCATTTTGATAACAAAGAGAGTGTAAAAGGGAGTCAGCACCAAAAATAGAAACATTTTCCAGAAACATTTTCCCTTGTCATCCTTTTGTTTTCCTCAGTGTGTATTTCTTGTTGTCTACGTAAGAAAGATAATCCAGCTACAAGAATTGTCCCAAATTCTCTCTTCGTTCCACAAAGTACTCTTTAAATCATTCTTGATACTATCTAAAATATGGGGGGTATACACTTCTGAATGAGCATGATTTTAAATGCAAATTTTACTTGACTGAATGCTCAGAAAGAAAGCAGTAGGTTTGTTGCAATATTCCTTTTAATGGTTCATTGTGTGGGGAATGAGATACACTTCACTGTGCAGACCATGGTGCTCCATAGTGAAGTTAGGGTGAGTACAAGGGAATGCAACCAGTACTGCTCCTCTCAGACATGGTGTATGTGCACAGCCTAGCAAACATGGTGACTGCACTATGTCGCCAAGTGGCCTGACCACAACCCATTAATTCTGCAGTTCTCCACTTAGATCGTAGTCCATTAATCAACTTACCTGCCACTTGGAGAGAACATTTGCATGTTCTCCCATCTCCAGACAAACAGCAAAAGTGCATCTTCCTTAACATTCACATGACAATATAAGATTGTTTTTTCTTTTTCTCACTCACTGTCATGCATGTAAATGAGGATGTGAGGGTGTGCAGAGAGCTGTCAGTTACCTCATATTCTAACTTCTTGGCAATAAAGTCGTTCAGAAACACAGCTTCATGCAGGTAACAGCAGCTTTGAAAGAAATATTAAAAAGCCTCCTTTACATGATGGCACCTTCATAGATGTGCTGAAGAAGGAGACCTAATTACTGACTGTATGCAAACAGATAAAGTGTAAAATGTTACACCCTAACAAGGGGACCAAGAGGTGATAGCAGCAAGAGGAAAGGTAAGATAAAGAAACTGTGGTTTTGTTGTTACAAGGAAATCAGTACAAATCTTTGGGAAAGTGTGCTGAATAACTGGCCTTTAAGTCACCGTAGCTGGTAGCTATATAGCAATATTTTTTAAAATGGGTATTTTTAACCAGGTTTTCAATTAATGGGATTTAATTTAATAAGTGTTGCCACCTGCTTCACCTAAAATTGTAATAGTAACAAAGTGCACAGAGATGCTGTGACCTCTGCCTGCAGCAGCATATTGGAGAATTCAGGAGGAGCTCTCTGCAGCTTGGAAATGCTCTTTCTTTCTTTGGAGATGTGCACAGGTGAACAATATCTGTAGGAACTGACAGAAGCAGTTCACCAAGATAAAGTGTTCTTACATTTCTGACATGTCAAAAACATCTGCTTCCTTCTTAAGTAAACCATCGAATGAATATTATCATACAGCACTACTGAAGCATGCAATGCAGCTTCACTAAAAGCCTTCCACTGCCCTCCAGATATACTTAAGAAAATAACTCTAAATGGAAGAATGATACACACAATAGCTAAAGGGAATGCAATCACATTCAGAGAAGATGAAGAAAGCAGCCAACTGCATTTTGGGAAAGTCCTTGGGCTCTTGCTATTGGCAATTCTAGCAAAACACTTCACATCATACACCCCTGTCTGCTCCCAGAGCTTTCAAGTTGAACCACAGGCCCTGGCTTGAGTGGCTATTGTGAGAATAGCCTACCTCTGTGAAAGCAGTCACTTAGGAATAGGAAAGACTATTAGAAATAAGAAGTAGCCAGGCAATTCTTCCCCAGAAACTGAGTGAAACTTTCTTAAGCATTAAAAAAGTAAAGCAGAGGAACTGCAGGAGAGCCAAGGGATGGATCCCCAAGACTGTTTTCTGTGTATGTCAGGGTACCACAGCAGGCCAGCCCCAGCTGCTCAAGTTCAGATTTTGCTTGTGTCATGAGGCAGAGGGAGAATTTCTGTCCTGAGACCACTGTTTGAAATAAGATTGGGAAGAGCTGGTCATGACTAAGCTTGTTTGATAGTGTCTTTAAGAAAAAATAGAAAGCACTTTGTCAGTCAGAAGCAAAAGAACGTGATTAGCCTTGTACTAGGTCATCAGTGGGAATATATATGGGAATATGTATTGACTTTGATCCAATTGTAGTCTGTTTCTACAACTCCTTGATTTCAGATTCTCTTCCTTCTAGAAAGTTTAAATAAAAATAATTCACCTGTTTCTTATATTCCAATTGTGTTCGTTTCCATCTTTGAGATAAACTCTTAAAACCTGTGCTTTTGTCTTCGCTTTTCACCTATAAATATTAGCACAGGTAGATTCCCCCACTGGGCAAATAGACTGTCCCCTAAGTTGGCTGCAGCTGCATACTGTAAGTATCCCAGGGAACTCTCTCCTAATCCTCTCAGCTGAAGTGCTGCTGAGCACAACTCTCCCAACTGCTTTTGCTCCATAACATCTTGACTATTTGACCCTTGAGCTCCACAATAAAGCCTGAACTGAAACATCAAACAACATATTCTTAAAACACCGACATGTCAAATTCTTCATAAAGGATGTATAGGTCAGCGGTAAATTTTTTAAATCCGTTTCCTTTTCTATGAATAAGACCAGGATTTTTCAAATGTGCAAAATCCTGGTGTAAAGACTCTTCCTAGGGTCTTTGTCTCCTGTAGAGTTACTACCTCCTCAATCAGAAAAAAGGTCCACTTGTTTAAGGCTATGGGGGGCATACTGAGCTTCCCATCCCCTCTCTTAAATGCTCTTTCTTTCCCTGAAAAATCATGTTGAAAGGAGTATATTTCTTAGAGTGAAATTCAGAGAGAAGGACTAGAATAGCTTCCTGCAGGCAGTTGCTAGGTTGATATATCAAAGCAATATTGCTTTCTGAATTGAGTGGCACCAATCAGCAGGAACTGTCAGTCTGGGGATATAATAACTGTGGTGCCAGTCGTCAGGAATCTAAATGGAAGTTTCAGCTGCACTTGTATATTTAAAGTGACTGTTGGCTTGGGGAGGGGAATAGGAAGGGGGAAGAGCTTTGCTGGCAGTGTCAAGGAAAGGATGGCATCTGAAGAAAAACTTGGTGAAGCACAGAGCACCTGGATTCTCCTCCCAGTGCAGTGTAAGAGTCAGACAACTGAAGACATGGCCTGAAATGGATCTTGCATCTGCACCCTCCCTAATTCCAAGCCCTGTTAACTATCTTTCTGAAGAGAAGGTGAAGATTCATATAAGCCTGTCACATTTGTTACACTGCTATCCTACTGAACTGCCTTTCCGGACTCCAGTTCAAATATAGATCCCCAAAAACTCTGCTCAGCTGCTGTCTGAATCTGTCAGTGCCTGAAATCTGTAGACACCTGATTTTTTTAATGAATAAAGTTCTTCACTTCTTACTGAGATGGTGACACAAACTTCCTCAGAGCCCAGAAACCCAGCATCCTTCCCTTGTCCCTGCTCCAGATGCACAAGGAAGGCAGCCAGCGACTTCCTGGGATGCTGATCCAGGCAGGGAGGGCACAACAGTGGGCTAAGCCACAGTACTCATCCATGGAGCATGGGGCCAAGGGAGCCCATTTCCTCCTTCCCAGCAAAATTCTCTGGTGTCCAGGTTGTCACTGTAGGCAGGGCTGTTTCGTTGAAGTTCACATTACCAAGGTGTGACTAGTGTGAAGATCAGGACTTCCAGGTGAAGTCAGAGAGGGAGGATCAGGCTCTGGTTTCTGCTTCCAGGGCTCTTTCAGAATGCTATCATATTAAGACTGCTCAACAGAAACAAATACTATTTGAGCAAGGACAAAACCCTGGTTACCCCCTCCTGAAGGAGTGCCCACAGCACCACAAGGTGCGTGTTGGGAATACCAAGTTATTGCCACTCTCAGTGCTGTGACACTGGTGACCTTTTGCAGATCTAGGACTGAATAAAATAACTGATGTAATCAACTGGATCACCCTTTTATGAGGGAACTGCAGGTCCTGTGATCAGCACTATTTTAATCAATTTTTGGTATGTGAATCATATTTTAACTGGATTTCAGTTTTTTAATACTCTGCACTGTAAACATGAGATAAACTATTATATCCATGCAGTACCTGTGACTAGTGAGTAAGGTCACATGTTGATTCAATTTTCTGTGTACATGACTGACTCATCAGGTAGAGGAAAACCCTCAGATGTAGCAGTACAGGTATCAAAAACAGGTAAAGCTTGTCAGCCATCATTCCCCAAAACTTTAGCCTGATGTAAGATTTATTGAGAGGGGTGTAGAGTCTCAGCTTCATTCCTGTCTCTGTAGTCCCATGCTGAAGATCTGTGACTTCCGCCTAACTCACATAATTGTCTGGAAATCATTCTCCTGCTGAACTGAGCAAAAATCTCACCATCTACTAAAAAGGCCAAAGTGATACTGTATGTGACTTTGCAATTCCTGATCTGTAGTTTCGAGGAGAGTAAAACACAACACCACCTGCAAAAAGCAGTTGAGACCAGAGGAGGGCTAGGTGCCTGTCCAAAAGGGATTCTTCCTTAAAAGTTGGAAGCATCTATGATTCATCCAGCCATTGTAGTTACAGAATTAAATATTCTGTTTTTATCTACATATGGGGTTTACCTGCTTAAATCACGCAAAATTAAAACTAAGCTCTCTAATGAAGAAAACACCTTTTCTAAAATTTGTCTCTCATTTACTTCTTCCAGTAATGAAAATGATAAATTATGATGTCTGTGGAGTGAGATTAAATGGATATTTTAAACAGTTTCTTTGCCTGGAAAAAAATTAGATAAAGGTAGTACAGGTCTGATTTCTCAATTTATGTGAGCATGGTCTCTAAGACATGATAAGCACTGGAAAGGTGATAATCAGTTTAAAATGCTATGTAATATTGACTTTATTAATGGATTAGGTTAACCAGATATGACTGCAGAATTTTCTACAATCTTTCTCTTTCGGGAATGTTCAGCAGTAGTACTGAAGATTTGTGGCAGATCTCATGTTTAAGCACTTCAGGCTGTTTTGTCCTCCTGGATGTTGTCATTTTCATTTGCATTGATTTTTATTCTCACCATTTTGCACACTGGTGTCCACTGAGGATCAGATACTTTTGTACACATCCTGTGGCATTACTACAGGCAGATGGTTTCTATGCCAGTGCATTGGCTGTCCAAGAATCCCAGATTTCTTCTTTAAAGGATTTTGCCTAATGTCTGTTGTGCCAGCAGTAGGAAGATCTTTTCTATTATTCAACTTTAAAACAGCTATCAGAATAGGAAAGAATTATTGAAGGTATCCAAAAAAAGTATTCACTTCCTCAAAATGTGAAATCTTTAACTGGGGAAAAAAATGGCAAAGCCAATATCAAATGGCTGGAAATTTAAACTAAAAGTGTTCAGAATGGAAGCAATGTTCCAATATTTAATGGTGGTAGTAATTAACCACTGGAAGACCTGATTATTGGTTATAATCTGGACTATTGGTTCCAATTATCTGATTTACACTGTGTAAAAAATCAGAACATATCATAATGAACATTTATAGCCTAAAGTTTTCACTCCAGTTTTCTTTGGAAGCTATTTTCTTTGGCTTTATGAGTGGAATGAACCACAAAGAGCTAAGTATAGTTAAACTATTCAGTGAAAAACAAAAGAAATTTTAAGTTCTTGATTCTTGTTTATTTTCCAAACCTGTTGCATTTTTATGTTGTAGCTTTGGACTTTAAAATTTTCCAAAATTAATAGTGCAAGAATCTAATTTAAATGTCTTAACTGTTAAAATTGTTAAATTAACTAATTTAAATGTATTAACTGTTAAATAACAGTTATTAGATGATAAACTGTCCTACCCAACTAGTTAATTTTCTTTATATATTTGCTCCCCTAAGGTTACTTCCCCACTTTTCTTGTTTTTTGTAAGGCACAGACCATTTCCTAAAAGACGCAAAGACAAGTTCAAAAAATGTAATGAATGTAGGCAAGCTCCAGAATTTTTCTCTCACACATGATGCTCCCATTTAGCTGAACATTCGGCAATGTCTTAGCCCAGTTGTCCAAATCAATTTGCAAGTTTGATTTGCCATTTGACTGATATTAAATCAATAATAAAAAAAATCTCCATACAGAAATCCTACATCATTGCAGTATCTGCTTATGAGAAAGAGAACCGCCCTCTTGCAGTGTGATTGCTTTGAAGAATAGACATTTCATGAGGCTGTCATATAAATACACTGGTATTTATTTAGACAGGTTCAGGTAGGCAGTTGACTCCTTGAATTTTGATATATCTGTTTGCTATTAAGACTTAAATTTATTAGCTGTGTTGGTGGAGAACTGTGGATTGCTTGTTGGGGACAAAGGTATTTTATATCTCATTTTAATATTCTTTCAGGATCTTGTCCATTGTTTCTGTCTTTACCAGATGTCTAGCTTTATATGAGCTGCATGTCAGAGATATAGAGATAAGCAGAACCGTGTAATTTAGCCAGCTCTTCGGTAGATAAAAATAAATTTTTAGCAAATGTTTTCATTCTGTAAGAACAGGTGATTCAAGTGACACACATTGGCTGTCTTCTGCTCTCTGCTGACTGCTACAGACACCACCATCACTGGCAAAGTGAGTAGTGATGCCAAGTTAAACTCATGTGTCACTTTGCATTATAAGCTCCTGTTTGCGGATGCTTACAAGCTCGCTGGACTTTGGCCAGAGGACAGAGGAGGGCTGTCCCCATAACTGCCAGCCCTGGCTGTGCAGTGCTAGGCTCAGGAGCTACAAGCAGGGAGACCATCTCTCCTGACCTGCCAGGAATGGCATGAAGATGAGGCAAGACGGAGGATTAAAACAAGCATGGATGAGGATAAGGAAGAAGAAAATCAATTAAGATGAACAATACGTGTTTTAGCAAAAGACACTGCAAATAAGAGGCCTGGGAGAGGGGATGCTGGCAGCTATATGGCTGCTGTCAGAGGGGGACTGAGATTAAACAGGGTACTGGGATGGAGACAGGAAGGGGACCAGCAGAAGTGTGACAGATATCATGTAAGGAGACAGAACTGAGGTGGAAATACCAGGTCAAAGAACCAGTTCTGAGTGCGAAAGAGCCCTTCTATGAGGTAGCACATGGTGAGGAAGCAGAGACACTGAGTCCATAGGGGACAGCAGGTTTTGGCCGTGAGCACCTGTTTTGAAAATCCTGTGGGAGGAGTCCAATGCTTTAGGTATGTGATGAGGAACCCAGTGTTTGGAGGGGATAAAGGCATGGGATGAAACATATTTAATAAAATTGTTGACTTGATATAAACTTCAAATATCTTTATCTTGAGGGGAACATATATTGACAAGATCTAAAGCAGCTCTCTGCTTTGAGGTTAAAACTTGCTAGGAGAAATGTAACCCTGCAACCAGTTAAAGTCATAAAGGTTAGTTTCCCATCTCCTTGTCCGGTGAAGGGCTGATGTGACAGCTGCCATGAGGCATCTACCGTTATTCTATGAAACACCAAGAAGATGTAGGAAGATGTAGGAATATGGGTGAGTGTTCCTCCTGATCATGTCAAGGCTTTATGTTGAACACCTGGTGCCATCTGCTTCCCTCCAGCTATTCCCATCAGGGAGACTGGGGGAGCTCTGTTGCAACTGTGACCCCTGCACCACTTTGCTTATGCTGCTGAAGCCCACACTCTCTGCCTTCGGTGAATGATACTGCAAATTAGCTAGATTTAAGATGAACTTCCAAAACCATCTAAAGGTTGGACTTGTCAGTGTTGAGTTTTGTGTAATGTTCATATTTTACTTCTAATACTATCTGGACCCCATGAAAGATGTCAGCATACAATCATCCACCAGTTTTTCCACTAGCTCAAAGAGCAGAATCAAACACTCAGAATAAAAGTTGCATGAGGTGAACCATTTTCTGGGATGACTCACGTTTCTGATGTAAGGTCCCTCAATGCATCTGTAACAGAGGCTGAAAATCTTGTGTTGAGGAAGACAAGATTTCTGTAAGAGAAAGAGTGGCCTTGTAATTAAAACAGTCTAACAATAATCCTATCCCTATTCCTGCCAGAAAATTTCTACCTAAAGCTAGATTAGTCATTGCACTAAATACTCTATAAAATGTACGGGCTTTGGTGCCCCAGACTAGCTGCCCAAATTAAAGGCTAATTTTAATCTTAATCTCTCTGCTTTTCTCCACATATAAAATGCAGATAATATCACCCCTCATACCACAAAAGTACTACACAAATAAAATTTACAATGAGTAACACTGTAGAAAAATCCCCGAGGACATCTGTGGTTCTGTCACATGGAAGGGTTTGAGTAGCATAAAGTAAATGTGTCCATGGGCCATGCACTAAAATATGAGGGTAAAACAAAAATATCAAGGAGCCACTCAATCACTGAGTGCTGTCCACCCAGGGCACTGAATGAGACAGTTGCAGAAAAAAACTGTATGTAATCCTCAGTCAAACTGCCACAATTCATACACAACAAGGGTACAGCCCAGGGCTATACAGAGGGAAATGCAGATACACAGAAAGCTTAATTCAGGCATTTTTCAACTTTTCAGTGCTTGTATTACAACTTTACTGTAACTTTACTGGGCATCTTGTTTAGAACATAGGTTAACCAGAGGTGAAGGGTATCCCTGATAGTTTTATTAAAGTTCCACTACCACCTACATATTCTTTACATACTTTCAGAACAAGCCACTTTCATTTTAATATGCTGAAATTGTCCTGAGCCCCTGTTGAATTTATCTTCTCATTCAGCAGCCAAATTGCTGCATCAGCAGTCTTACTGGATAGCCATGAGAGGAAACCTTTCAAAGTTTGGTGCTCACTGTATTATCATCATTATAATTTGCTCCTCTTGCATTCCGTTTTGACATTTCAATTTTACTCAGAGTATATCATGGCATCCTTTCACATTACCAGAGATCCATGCAACATATGTTCACTTCTCTTTGCTACCACATCATTTTCACGAGGTTTTGATTTCTTCTATTCTGACTGACACAGGCCTCAGAAACCATGGGGGAGCAAGCACTTTTGAGCTCATTCAGTACATCTTGTATCTACATGACAGAACTGACACCAATGTTGGAGTAGCCAACACCAATGCAGGTAGGAAATGCTCAGCCCTGCTACAAGTTAGTGCATGCAGCAACACTTGCTTCATGACAGGTGCAAGGCAGGACTCTCCACTGGTTCTGGACCTAGGGAATTAGTTTGATGCATATATAGGTGGGATCACTTGTTATGCTCATTTAAGAGTGGCAGGAGCTACCACAGCAGCATGTACTATCATGCAGGTGAAGGGAGGGTTCAGGCTAAGCAGACCAATGCTCCTCCTGGGACTCCCATTCTTACATTTGTCCCAGTGTGATCGGGAAATTCAAAACCACAGTCAGACCTAATATTCCTTAACATGTTCAATTTGTCCAAATATTTTCTGTACTTTTTCAGTTGAAAGAAGAAGGGAAAGTACATATCTCAGCGAGTGTTGCAGATGTACCCTACCAGCTTGGTGCAATATTCAAAGGATGAGAACTGACAGTTCAAGCCTCTTTTGCTCTAATGTGCTGAATCTGAATGTCCTGAAGTGAAGAAAGCTGGAATTTCGATTCAAAATTCAACACCCACATCCCTAAATTCAATAGCATTTGCGGTTAGTTTTTAATGTTAGTTCCTTACAGGGATAAAAACAATTTGGTCTGGAGCCAGAAAAAAAATATGGGGTCCTCTCTGCCCTTTGCTACTGTTGTCTGGCAAATCAATCTCATGCTTAATTGAAGACTGTATCTGCAGAATATTAAAGGTGGGAGTATTCGATATATTTTGAGTGACACCTCACTATGATGGATGCTTTCTGACAGTGCTAACAGAGTGAAAGGATAACACCCCTCCTCTCCCGTCACATGAGCCTGACAGCAGTCAGTTGGCATCCTGTGTCAGCCGCTGATTGTGCTGCCTGGTCTGGTCTGATTGTTTCCTTGCACCCAAATGATGTGGAAGGGGGCTGCTGAGCAACCTCCTCTGTAGCTCTCCCTTCCCTGCCCCTCAGTTTGACTCTGCTGGCATGTGAGCTATCTGCTCAAAAAGCATTACATTACATCGGGCTTCAGAGAAACTTAACTAAAATACTGATAAGCAGATGCTAATGGTTGCCAGCCAGTATTCAGAGGAAGGGCTCTAAGGAAAGGAAACATCAAATACAAAGAGAAAATATAAATAACATAAAATGTTAAATATTATCTGGAATGCTTTGCACAACTAAAAATAAGATGGAATTAGCTAATAGAGATACTGCAGTTCTTCCTACACAGATATGGCTCTTTTCTTCTCCTACCTCTATTAATAGGATTTCAGATGCAATGTTCATTTACATAGCATTTATATTCGATTAACACTAAAATAATTTAGTAGCCATACAAACACATTCCTCCACAATTTTAAGAGGTGATTTCTTGCTGTTTCCAGAATATCTCTGATACCCTGTCACATGGGGTCCAGCGTTCAAAAAGAAAGGGAGCATCTCAGTCCTTTCAATGTTCTCCTGACTCATGTCAACCTACTTTCTTAGTTCTCCACATTATGACTTATAGGTTAATCACTGATCACCCTTCAGCTAACAGTTAACACAGAAATAGGACAGCTGTTGGATTTATCAAATACAAAATCCCTTCCTTGTATCTATAGGGTTTCATTTGAGGACATATTTCAGTTGCCTATGCATGGGTTTGTAGGACTACAAGATATTATTGTCTTTCACTAAACTCAGGTAGATAAGATAGTAATATTGACACAAGCATAGCATTGCCTCAGGTGCACCTGCCTCCATTCTCTTCTGGAGAGGTAGAACCCCCGCTGAAAAGCAGTGACTAATGAACTGCATTGTGTAATCTATGGAGGTGATGACCAGTTTGCTGTGCACTGTCTGGTCCGTAAAACAATCTCTTTATATCTGCCTATGGTAGATCAAAACTCATGCATGGCAGATAAATGAAGACATTATATGTATTTAAAGTGCTAAAGGTAGAGAACAGAAATTACAGCAAATTCATTTAGGTTCTGCACTGTTCAAGTCTCTTTTTTCTTACAATCCTTTTTTCTGCAGTCTAACTAGAAAAGCTCTTGAAGGGTGAACACATATGGCTTGAGGGAATAATCAACCACAATCTTCCTCAGATAGTGTCAGAAAAAGCTACTAAACATGACTCGTGACTACTATGCTCCTTTCCTAATTTTTCTGGGTCTTGTAGTTGAATGCCCCTGCCCTATACATGTGGGTAGGGATGCAGAATATTTCAGCTAAGACCAGCCTTTGTTTTTAACTGTTTTTTTAATGTCCTGGGGCACAAATTCAAATGCTTGAAGCACCATAATGTGTAGACAACACCTTTCAATCTGTTCCCCTTTATCTACTCATCACCTCTGCTCTTACATTGAAAGAAATTTCTATTTTTGGAGCTGAGCCATCTACTTGAATTTGAGCACTTGACACAGCAGGGTCATGGTCAGCAGCAGGGACATGCCAGGGACTCATTAAGACTTCCAAAATTGTGTATAAGTGCAGTATATATGGATATATATGCTGATCTGGCTCAGAAAGCTCAGGGAAAAATTCCAGTTTAACTGTAACATTAGTCGAACACCAGAAAAGTAATGGGCATCTTTGTAATTACAAGCAAAGCAGGAGGGTCTCTTTCTGTTTGTTATTAATTTTGTTACCTGAAGCAATCTGAAATTGTATTCTGCAGCATATCCTGGCAATATTTTTTTGGATGTTAAACAGAAGTTAGTTATCTGGTGGCAAACTGAGGATGAACAAGTAGCGGGGCAACAGTAAGTTTTGGAGAATTGGAGCTCAGTGCTGCATGAAAGCAGAAATTTAGCAGGAAGGTTTTTGATTCTTCAGTCCAAATGGCACACCCAGGCATACCACAAGAAAAAAGTCATAAATCTCATTCTAGGAAAATGCCTTACAAGATTCAAGGATCGGGAGAAGGAAGTTAGTGTTTACATATATGGTAGAAAGTGAAATCTTAGATGTGTCAACCAACCATGTTTTGATATGGATAATGCTCTGAATTTTCATGTGTTACCAAAATGATTTAACTGGTTTTGACATTTAAGGAATTTAAGGGGAGAAGATGAAGAGAGAATTTCATTGTGCTCTTTCCAGTCAACTTAAAATGCAGATTTGAGTCACTGTATTAAGGAAAGGAAAGAGAAGGTACATGTAATATCTATGGTAGTAATCCAGGTTCTGGATTAAATTCCCTGATCCAATCATGCCTTCTGAAAGAAGAATTACTTCCTGTCCATTAGCTGGAGCAGCAATGTTCCACTGCTGCAGATAGGCCCTGTGTGTATTAATACAAGGAAGAATGTGAAGTTGCTAGATGTAGTGTGATAAAAGTCTGAAGTTGTGTGCACTACCTTAAATACATAGCATCAGATGGGGTGAAGGCAACTACTGTCCCTCTAATATAAAATGTTTTGGACTGGTCTAGCTGGATCCTCAGCTGCCCTTTATGTCCAGTTTTGTCTTTTCTCTTCATTATTGTTACTGTAAAGAAATGCTTCCTAATACCCAGTCTAAACATTCCCTGGCACAACTTGAGGCCATTACCTCTTGTCCTGTCGCTTACTACTAGGTTAAAGAGACTCATCCCCAGCTCTCTGCACCCTCCTTTCAGGTAGCTGTAGAGGGCGATGAGGTCTCCCCTCAGCCTCCTCTTCTCCAGACTAAACACCCCCAGTTCCCTCAGCCGCTCCCCGTACGACCTGTGCTCCAGAGCCTGCACCAGCTTCGTTGCCCTTCTCTGGACACGCTCGAGTCATTTAATGTCCTTTTTGTAGTGAGGGGCCCAAAACTGAACACAGGAATCGAGGGGCGGCCTCACCAGTGCCGAGTACAGGGGTAAGATCACTTCCCTGTCCCTGCTGGCCACACTAAAACACACACATGCAAATGAGACTCATAAACCTATAGCAGACATGTGCCTCTCTGCACTATATACTAGGATATCCTAGGACATCTTAAATGAAGCAAGACATCTATCTTGAGGCAATGGCATGGTGGGGGATGGGAGGAGAGGGGCTGTTTCATTGGAGTCTACAAAATTTCTCCAGAGTTGACAGAATGGACTCCATTAAGTTGTCCACACTGGTGTTGTTTGTCCTATTAGAAATAGTCTTCCTGGCCTCTGCCCACCACTCCAGAGACACAGACTGTGGTGGGTTGACCCTGGCTGGATGCTATATGTATATCAAAGCCAGACTATGACTTCCCTCCTGTTTTGCTGATTAAGGATACCAGTTAGACACCAGAGTGAAAAGAGTAGGCGTATTTAACTGGTGATAACCAAATAATGTAACGGAGTAAAACATGCAGTAAGAAAAGACAGAATAATGCACATAAAGAAACAAATAAGAAAAAACAGGGTAATGCATCAAATCATTACTACCTGAGAGAGAGAACAGTGATTAAGAAAGACACATCACCACTTGCACACGTTACCATCATCCAGCCCCGCAGTGGCTGGGCAGCCCCGGTTACAGCGAGGGTTTGGAGAGCCTGTCCCGGCAAGGGGGAAATCCTACGCAGTGCCTCCACACATAGGTGATGCTGCCAAAGTCTCTGTGAGCGGGCCCAGCCTTATATACAAGAGATCGACAAGCCAGAATAGCTGGCACCTTTGTTTTGAGCAGAAAATTTCCGGTTTCATTCTCCTGTTGGATTCCACCCAAAGCCTGGCCAGGGCTCGGGGAGGGGGAGACCAAGGGAGTTTCTAACAAGGCCAAATACAGGGGTTCTCAGCCTTGAACAAGGCTAAACAATGTTGGATACATTCTCTCAGCATTTCGTCCTCACCACTGATTATATGCAAGGCCTCATCTTTCACTAGCAAGTTTACACACTTTGTTAATGATTACAGACTAAGTTAGCAGCTTCGGCTTGGGGCCTGTTGTTCAGGCTTCAGTATTTCAATACTTTAGGACTTTTTACATCAGCATAGGTGGGTTGTCATAACTTAGTACAATACCTACTAGCACAATGGTTATCAGTTATGAAATATACAGGATTCATCTATAGGCCAACTCTGGCTTGGGCCTGTTGTCCAAGCCTTAGCACTTCACCTCCTCAGCTAGACAGGGGAGAGAAAACATAATGAAAGGCTCATGGACTGCGGTAAGGACGGGGAGAGATCACTCATCAATTACTGTCACAGGCAAAACAGACTCAGCTTGGGGGAATTAACATTACCAATCAAATCTGAGTAGGGTAATGAGAAATAAAACCAAATTTTAAAACATCTTCACCCATCCCTTCTTCCTGGGCTTAACTTCACTCCCTATTTCTCTGCCTCCTCCCCACAGTGGCACATGGGGATGGGGAACGGGGCTTGCTGTCAGTTCATCTCATGTTGTCTCTGCTGCCCCTTCCTCCTCAAGGGGAGGACTCCTCACACTCTTCTTCTGCTCCAGCATGGTTCCCTCCCAGGGGGTGCAGTCCTTCAGGCACAGACTGCCCCAGCGAGGGTCCCCCACGGGGTCACAAGTCCTGCCAGCAAACCTGCTCCAGCGTGGGCTCCTCTCTCCACGGGGCCACAGGTCCTGCCAGGAGCCTGCTCCAGCGTGGGCTTCCCACGGGGTCACAGCCTCCTTGGGGCATCCACCTGCCCTGGCGTGGGGTCCTCCATGGGCTGCAGGTGGAGATCTGCCCCACCATGGGCCTCCACGGGCTGCAGGGCACAGCTGCCTCACCACGGGCTGCACCGCGGGCTGCAGGGGAATCTCTGCACCTCCTCCTCCTTTTTCACTGACCTTGGTGTCTGCAGAGCTCACATATTCTCATTCCTCTCTCCCAGTTGCAGTTGTGCATCAGTTTTTGCCCCTCCTTAAATATGCTATCACAGAGGTGCTACCGCTGTCATGGATGGGCTTGGCCTTGGCCAGCAGTGGGTCTGCCTTGGAGCCGGCTGCCCTCGGCTTTATCAGACATGGGGGAAACTTCCAAGAGCTTCTTACAGAAGCCACCCCTGTAGCCCCTCTGCTATCAAACCCTTGCCACACAAACCCAATACACAGACCTTCTGTTGGCTCTGTGTTGTATTTGTTAGCCTCATACGGATGTCTCAGATACCCAAATATCACAAATTACACTTAGACCTTCATTCACTTCAACTAGAGTCTAAACAACTGTTTCATATGGACACAACTAAACTTTGTCAGAAAGGATAGCAATGAGCTGGTTTTCATTTAAACTGAACTAAAATCAGGGTCGGTTTGTTTTGTTGTTTTTTTTTTTCTTCAAAAGAAAGTGAGCTGTTGAAAAAAGCCTCCAGAAGCCTCCAGGAGAAAAAAAGTTACAATGAAATGAAAAAGTTCTTTTGACTTTTGGTTGCTATGAAGATCTTTATGGCTCAGAAACAATTAAATGTTTACATGCTGGTTCTCTAGAAATCTAGAATTAATGGAGAGCTGTTTAACATCACATTTGTTTGTGTGAATATTTTCACTCAAGTCTGCCTCATTATGTCTTATTATTTTCATGTTTCAGCCATAAACTATCATCATAAGGATCAATTATAACCCTACATTTTTCTGTTAAAAATATTCATGGATCTGTGACAGACTGCTGAAACAGCAAAAATATTTTTTCTGTAAAAATAACCTTTCTTGCAGCAGTCTTGCTGATAACTTTGTTAAATTATGGAAGATCTCACAATCCCCGTAAATGTGCATATAGGTCTCCTGTGCTGTCTTGGAATATTTGCTCTTACCAGAACCAAGATATGAAAAAAAGGCATTCTTTCTCCCTCATTAATCTAGACTTACTTTTAGAGAAAGACAAGTGTACTCAGGTGGCTTGATTGTTAAGTGACTACCTTGAAACACTGACATCTATTCAAAAGCTCCAATCAACTCTCTGGGAGTTGGGTCCTGTTAAACATTTCATTTTGTGCAGCCCAAACTGGCTAAATTAAATCTCACATTAAAGCTAAATGTAGCTTTATGTTAATGGCATTTGTTGCAACTGAAAGTAGAAGATGTCTGCTGTAGACAGCTGGAAATGCAGGTATGTTTCCTTTTGTTTCCATCAGTCTAGTGCATGTGTAGTTTTTTCTCCCAGATATGAAGACTACCAAGTTCACACCAAACTTCAGACTCAGGCAGTTGACTCCTCCATGCCTCTCTCTCAGAGAGGAAGGTGCCTTTGGATTGGTATATGTGGTATTGGTATATGTGGTATAACCCTACACCTTTCTTCTGCTTTTTGACTCTCTACACTGCATACAGCTAGTCAGTGTGCTGCAGTGACCACATCACAGATGTTGCCAAGCAGGAGAAAGATTGGAGTATGGCCTTGCAGCCAGGGATTGTTCCCTGGTGGTATCCTCAGAGGAGCTCCACAGCCTGGCATACTTCCTGCCCGCAGATCACCAATGGCCCATAAGCTGATCTAATGGAGAAGAGATGGGCCACACAGCTGGCCTATTAAAAACAGTAAGAAAAGATGGTTGAGTTCTGTGAACAGGAGGGCTAAAAGGTGCTCTTCCTTCACAGAATAAAAGCTTGGATAGATGAGTCTATCAGTACAATTTAAAAATCAGCTCTGACAAGAAATGGCAATACCACATTTGTTTCTTCTGGTAGATTTTGCAATTTAGATTTAAGCTTGTGACACTCTAGCGTATGAGAAAGCTGTCAGAAGCATTTTAAGCATAGTTATTTTTCTCTTTCTTAGGCTGTGTTAAGGTAACCTGAGTTTGTAACTTGAAGAACTAAAGTAGAAAATTTTGTATAATTCTGAAGTATTTTTTAAATACTTCCTATAAGACGCAGCTTATGCTGCATAGATGGTAGTGGGGTAATATTTATTAGTATTCACTTGAGATAACCTAATTTATTCACTGCTTCATCACCCCTGAGAAATATGCACCCCTCCAAGTGAGATGACTAAACCGTATACCTTACCATCACGCATTCTCTCTCCATAAGACTCCACAAACAGTAAATGTACGAGAAATATGTTTCTCCCTCCAAGATTAATCTGTGCAGTCAGGAAATCTAGGAGATATGACAAGGTTGATGTATTGTATGGCAATTCATTTCAGTGAAATATTTCTACATAACTGTTGATAGAGAACAAAGTTGGAATTTGCTGAAACGGTTGTATATGGTATGCACTCAACAGCAGGAACCTTTTAGCAGTACAGCAGCTCATTCCTAAAGGGTTCTTTTCTTAAGCCAAGATGCAGCAAAGTTGGCAGCTCGGTCCCATCTGAAGTGGTGCTAGACAAGGTGCAGAATCACAAGGTTTGGACAGATGTACCACTGACAGATGGTGCTGAGATTAATCATTATCACTCAGATTCAACTTGTATTTATTCCTCTGGTTCAATGTCAGTCAGTGATGACCCCTGACTGATAATGCCTTATTACTGGCTAATATTTATTAAGAGTTGCTGCCTCCCTAGAGGACAAAGTGGAGGCATAGACCTTGCCCATGGGAAAGCACAGACCTAACACACCAAGTTTGCTCATTATCACTCAGACTGATGCTTACAACTCCAGCATCAGCTCTGCCAGTGTCACTCTGCAGAGGAATCAGGGGTTGAATACAAGCAGAAAGACCAGCTGCCACCTCTCTCAGAGACATTTCCAACCAGTTAAGGCTGAAGTGTGTTTTCTGGGATAGAGGAAGAGGAGCATAAGTAGGCACTAATATGTAGAAATCCAAAACTGGCAATTACATGAGTACTATGTCCACTTAAAAAATGCTAAAGAAATGGCATTTTATTTTAAAGCTGTATTGGGTTTAAGTGGCAAGGTGGTCCTGCCAAGGTCAATCCACCACAAAATCCTGACCAAGGAATTGAAGATTTAACTATGGCTCAAATTAAAAACAAACAAACAAACAAAAAAAGAGCCTGTTTTCTTGTCTGAAGGGTAAAAAAGAGTACATATAAAAGTAGATATTATACATATACACATGTATGTATGTTGTACAGAGACATAAATTCATAAAAAGTAGATAGCACTGTATATCTGTACTTGCCTTTCCCTCTATTATACAATCTCATGATGTGGACTGATGGCACTACATCCTCTATGAGAACCCATAAGATTATAATGTAATACTAAAGTCACCACCACTAAAGTCACCACCCCACCCGAAACCTACAAGACTGTAATATAGTGCTAAACATTATTACACTAGACTCAGCCTTGATTTACTCAGACACAACTCCACTGAAACCCACACCAAGACTGAATTCCCTCCTTTGACATTATGGAGACTGAAAGATTGATGCCAAAAATAGACAATCGTCCTCACAGTCTGACTAGTATCTACAAATTGTATTAAATTCCTCTAGGGGAAAAAAAAAAAAAAAAAAAAAAAAAAAAGGAAATTATGGTATAAGCAGGAGAAAACATATTGCATGTTCATTGTTGAGGTGTCAAGGAAAAGTTTTCTAAAATCATCATTGCTGATACTGACTAGAAGAAAAATAAAGCTATAATAGATAGCTGGTTTAACAAAACTGTCCTAGCATGTCTTTTATTTGATAAGGATTAAAAGAAAATTACTGCATAATGCCATATACCCAAGTCAGCACAGCAGTAAGAGGAGTCGTTTTATCTACAGGATTAAGTCTCACAATAGAATAATCCACAATAGAAGTTACAGGAATGGAGAAAAAAAGAGCTAAAAAGGTTGTTCTTTGCTTCTTTTTTTTTTTTTTTTTTTTTTTTCCCAAGAGTTATAAGAAAATGATCTAATGCTATGTTTCCATAAGCAGCGTTCTTTCCCAAAGCATTTCCCAGGATCATTTCTTGTTATATTACATGAATTTCAGGAAGTGAGTAAGGTTGATATTTTATGCTTAATGTGGTCCCTGAAGAGCAGAATACAGCTATGAAGATATTCTATGCATCTTATTTTATAGCTGCCAGAAATGCTTTTTTTCTTGAACAAAGACTCTCCAGCAATTTATGAATGCAGTTAAATGTTCAGACATTTCAGTGCAGCAGAGGTTCTACCTGTGCAATTGAAGATATATGGAATTTGCACACCTCAGGTTTTCAACAGAAACCTGCCTCCAAAGAGGTGTTTGGGAACTGATTTCTCCCCTGAGAGAGCTAGGATTTCATCACAAAGCCCCAAACTGGTTTAATACCAATACTCTCCAGTGTAGACTGGGCATGGTGCCCAGCTGCCTCTCCCAGTATGGAAGAGACTCTAGGTGAGGGGAGGCATGGTGGGGTGGCTGCAGTCTGTGCTGGGAGGTGAAGTCCCCCAAGAAAGCTTAGCTCACAAGAAAGCTGCACCTTCTGTCAGGTAATGTTCAAGAAACAAGTAGTTTCTGACTTGGGACATTCTCTGCAAGGTAAGAAGCACAGATGGATTCAGAATCTCTGTAGATAATTCATGACACTTCCATAGGTACTTTTCAGGGATAATGTCATCTATAGTTTAAAAAAATATCTTTTAAAATAAAGACCTAGTCAGAATTGATTCTTCAATGAAAATTAGTAATTAGTTGTTCAGAAAACCACATCTAATTCCTCAGTGGGAAATGCAGAGAAGGAAGGTAACATTCTTCAACATTATTTTTTTTAAAATCATAGACAGGCTTTCGAGTAAATAACCAGCTAGTAGAAAATTAAAATATTTGAAACATTTTAATTCACTGAGGTTCATGAGAAAATAATCTGAAATACCTTATATCTTATCAACTATTTTATGTGTAAAATATTGGACTGGGTAATGTTGAACTTAATAGCTGAAACACAAGCTTAGATTACAACTGACTGTTATTTTAGGGAAAAGACATATTTACCAAAAGAGTTTTCCTGGTCTTTTTAAAAATCCCACAAAAGCTAGGGCAATTTGGGGAAAAAAAAAAAAAAAAAAAAAGATTCATACCTTAAATAATAGAGGTCTGAACTTGCAGCACTGACATAGATAAATAGGTTGCCTAATAAGTTGTTTACTGTGCTATTGGACCTGGAGCATGATAAAGTAAGCAGAAAAGGGACTGCATAAGCTTTATCTCCATAACAACCAAGAAAAGAACGATTACAAAAGAGCATGGAAAAGCCACCTTCACAAAACAGGCTTTAACCTTAGAGCAATGGGAGCAGCACAGCACAGTACTGTTGATGTCTAAATAAGAAAAGACAGTCTTGGCTCAAAATTATTGCATCTCACACCAAGTTGGAACATCCAAGAGGAATAATAGAAGTATAAAGCTAATACAGCAGTCATACGGAACAGTAAATTCTTTTAAAGGAATTGAATTATGATCAGTATGTTACAGAGGAAGAAAAGATAGCATTGCATTAAAGTGACTTTCAGAATATACCTGTATATCAAGAAATCATTCACATAATACTTTCATTTAGCATGTTTCAGAGTTTAAGCCATTTTAAAATTAGCTAGGTTTTTTTCCTCAAGTTTGATAATTCAAAAATCTCTTCACTGTAGTTTGACCTAGCTGGGTGAGTTCTTTAAGGTTTTACAAGAAAGAGCATTCAAAAGCACTCTTCACAGAAACCTCCTAGCTGAATAAAAAAGGGGACAGATGTTTGAAATGAAGGAGTCATTGGGAAGGTAGACTCACTTGCAACCTGAACCTTTTCGTACTCAAAAGGTTGGCAAAACTCCTGCTGGCTTTAATGAGCATGGGATCAAGACCTTGGGTTTTCTCTTTAGATTACAAATTAAGCTCCTTGATGTTAAACTACTTTTAGGGGAAAACTGAAGCTTTAATGTACACATCTTCAATAATGCAATGTCTAGAAGAGCCTTACTTTGGCCAAAACTCCAGGGGGCATTTTTCTTCCCCCCAGGTACAATAATTTATCAATAGGAATAGTGCAGACATGCTAAAGGTATATGTAGACATGCAGAATGGGCACAGCCACCCTGACTGCAATTAGCAGTTGTAGCTGGCTCTTCCCTACTCTTACAACCCACAAACTCTTTGCATGATCTGTCTCACACAGTGTCATCCCAGTGGGTTTGAGGCAAAATAAGAGTTGCATTCTCTTGAAGAATTTAAAAGCTCTTTTAACTGGGACTACTTTTACATGGAAAACAAACAAACAAACCAACAAAAAAACAAAACCCCAGCAACAAACTGAAAATGACTACATGGCTTGGATCATTTTCGTAGGCTCTTAAATTGTGAAGAGAGGAAAGATAAGGGGACATTTTTTTCTGGCAAAAAAGGGTTCTAATAAACAATAAGTGATGGCACAGTTTTTCACAAAACATAGATCAGTTTGGAGAGGCAAGGGTAATTTTCAGTAGTAAAGCTCTTTATTAAAAATCATTTCAGTGGCTCTAGAGAGCAATCCTGACCCATGCAGCATAACCCCTGTCTCTGCCCCTCCTACCTTGGATCCTTCAACTTGCCGTAGGGAGCAGTTCTTGCACTTATGGCAGCCACAGCACAGCAAATAAAGACATGACTCTTGCCTCAGTTTCCTTATTTGTGTGCAGTGCACTTCAGCAGAACAGAAAAATCTTGCCCTCACTGAGCACATATGACCTAATATTAAGGCACCTACCTACATGAAGAACTTTCAGAAAGACTTCCAATACAAATATAAATCAAAATTTTTATAGGCAGATGTGCTATGGGTATGCGTACAAAGCAAATAAACTGAGAGAGAATACAGCTACAACAGCTACAATTAGCAAATATGTATGTAAGATTCATTCAAGCACTAGTCATTCAAGACATTATTTATTCTTCTTTTCCTTGCTGCCATATGTCTCAATCAAGTCATAATTTCATTACTACCTGTGCCAGAATATTTGAATTGCAAAATTCTTTCTCCAAAATAAAGTATAAGAAATACAGACCTGCCAAGGCTGATGTTTCATATTGACTATTTCAATATTACTTTTACACTGGAACGCATAACTTCAATGGTAAGTAAGAAGTAAACTCTTTTTAGTAGTTTAGCTTTTTTTTTTTTTTTTTTTTTTTTGTATTTTAGTGCTGTGCTCTGCTGAGTACGCAAAGGCAGTGATACTAATCAGAGGAAAAAGGGAAACAAATGTTTAGCAGATGCAGGTGTAACGTTGGTTAGGTATGACTCTGCAGCAAGACTAGTCTATTGAGGTATTAACATTGAAACACTCCTACCAAATTAACTCTGCATCAGGAATACTGGAAGTGGCTGGTTTAGCTTCAGTAAAACACCACAGTATTCAGTAGATGAAATCTATTGATGAGATCCCCTTTTAAATGCCACACAACTGGAAGTCTTACTTCTCACTCTGGCAATAAGTAGATTCAGACACATTGCTATCATGACTGAAATATGGAAGAAGGGCTCCCTATGCAAAATCTTCCACCACCAAGTCTAACAGTTTTCACATGATATATTCAAAAATCAGTTTTGCATAAGCTTACTCTGAGGTACTCTTACTGAATAGCTGAGTGGGAAATTATCATACTAGTACTAACAGAGTTTGTTATTCTGATCATCTTGATGTCTTTCTTTTTGGTGGTATTTGACAAATATTGAAGTTTTATACTAAACCTTACAAGCCTGTATAGTATCTAATTATAAGGCGTGACACCCATTAGTATGGTTCTTTTGAAAGATTGGAACACCTTCCCAGACTGATACATACACATTCTTTCCGCATAACATTCATAAGCAATGTTCATGAAAGCAGGTTTTTCTTTGCAGACTAGTGCACAAATCCTACTTATAAAGCTTAGAAAAGGTTAATGATGAATAAATAAAGATATAACCAATATCTGGTAGATGACCTCATTTGCTTTCACAAGAGAATTTTTTTCTTTTTTTTAGAAGAGAAGTATCATAAATGAATACCATATACCTAGATAGTCACACATACAAAATACACTAGTATTTTATTCAGCTGTGACATAATGAAAAGTTACACTTGCCAATAGATTTTTAGCAAAGTATTAGTTATGTCAATGTTCTTGTGACTATTCTGATGACACCAAGGCAAAGCTTTCTATTAGTCAAAGTCAAACCACAAGGGGGAAAAACATAAAGCAAAGGACTAGCTTAAAACCAGGGAAATTCTAAGATTTTTTATTACATTGGGTTACCTACGGTTACATTTAAACTGCCAGATATAATGCTAAAGCAGCACTGCAGCTGTTATTGTTAGGTAACTAGGTACAGTCATGATGGAAGTATTCTGAGACAGACCAACATCAAACACTAATTTATTTATGTGCTGCTAATAGGCAATCTATCTGTTAACAACTGAGTGATGCATTAATCAAACATATTAGTCAAACCTGATGCCATGATTTTCACTCTGGTGCCTGCAGATTTTGATCTTAGTCTCTGTGATCAAGATGTTTGATAAGGGAAGCCAGAACAGATGCGGGTCTCTTTTTTTCTTCCTTAAGCTCTATCACTGGCATTTCTACACACATTTCCTGTGGTTCAAGACCATTTAGGTCCAAAGGATTGCTTCCTTGTTCCATAAATCAGAACTAATCCGTTCTAGTTTATTCCAGTGGGCATGACCTGCCAGGTGCCAGCCCATTCAAGTTTCTTCAGATGTGTGTTACCTGCTTGCAGAGAGGGTGCCAGACATTTGATTCCTTCAAGCAGCTGTAGAACTGTACTGTTTATGTTAGTTATATTGGGTTTATATTACAATGTTAATCAAGCAGATATTACAAAATATTTCACTTCCTTCTTTACCTCAAGCAAGCTTATGATAAATCTGGGTGCAAGGCACACAAAACTTGTTTCACAACTTGGCCTTCATGTTACAACAGTATGATGGTTTATAGACCAAATACAAATATATTGTCTGTGTGCATCTACATATACACAAACTTACTAATGAGACCAATAAGTCAAAAGTGTAAACATTATAAACTTGCCAAGAGAAATTTTCTTTTTTTGGATGCAATTTCTAAATAACAGGATACTATGACAGATTATATCAAAATCTTATTTAAAGATAAATTTCAGTGGAATCCAGACCAGACAGGGTACATCTGTATAACAGCAGATTAACACATTCTTTGGAGAGAGCGAAGCACCTGAGAGCTAGACTGAGTTTTTCTTCCTAATCTGTATAGCTGTTTACAACAGAAGCCATGCAGGCAGGAAAGCAATTCACAGTTTTTCACAATTTCTCCTGCATTTGCACATGTGCCAGTAGAAGAAAAATAATCTGTCTGTCCCTCACCTCACCTGTCCTTTCTTTTGGTTATACATGGTGTGGCAGTTGTCAGAGAGGGTGTCAAAGTCCATCCAGCAGCAAGGAGCTCTCTTACAACCTATAACACAGGGAGTGAAGTCAGCAGTACAGCCCTGTACTTTTCTTTATGCTCTTCTGAGGTAAAAAGAGGTAGAAAGCTTCTGGAGAAGTCATATCTTACCATAAAGATGTCAACTTCACCAGCTCAACCACTATCACTTGTTAGTATTGCACCCAGAGTTAGAGGATCAAATCCTCAAGTTAAACATGTTAATGGGCAGACTCGTAGAACTGCTACCTTTTCCCTTGATTCAGATTTGAGTGTGTACAAACCAAAATGCCAAGTTCCCTTCATATCTGTTCAACTACCTGCATTCTTTCAGAGAACTTCAGTATATTAAAAAAGAGAAAATATTAAGAGCTGCATGTCTGAATGGTTTATCTCAATTGTATCTTTATGCAGAGTGCAGATATACCAGGGGGAAAAAACCCATGTTTTAATCTCCTATAATTTAATCTACTATAATTTTACTGACCTCGATTCAATATGTATAATTCATGTTGTACACATTGCACTGTTTATTGTACTCCTCCATGACTGAATAAGAGACTGGTATGCCCAGTATGCCCAGATTCATAATGAAAACTGTTTCCTTCTTCATGAATCTGCAATCTAAATAACACTCCATGGTCTTGACAAGATTTTGGTGATCGACATCAGCAGGATAGCATTGTTGCAGAAGTATTTCTGAACCCCTGTTTGAACCTGGCTCAGCTATGAGCAAAATTGGCCAATTTACATATATGATTAAGAACGCAGAGCAGAAAGGTTTTGCAAAGCTAAAGCAGCTCAGTTCACATTCTGAAGAGCTCTGCAAAGGAAAGTACCTTTCCTCAGGCAATCAGGTTTTGAACAACTCAGTGACTAGCCTGCACATGACAGGAATTCCACAATGTCTGCAGATAGCTTGTTATTGCCTGAAAACTTACTGCCTCATCCATATCTCTTTAAAGAAAAAGGTTTAAGATCCTTTTGAAGGTATGCAAGCACAAACAGGCTCAAAAGATTAAATACTGGAGGAAGTTTTTTCCAAGGCACAGAGAAAAGTTAAGTACTTATCTCTATACGTGTTTGTCTTTAATGAATCTTGCCATGAACCAGTGCAATGACATTTACAGCAGGGTATTCATGACACGGTGCTAGCTCATGGCAGCCCGATCTTTGGTGATGGAATTCAAGTAACACGATAGGAGCAGACAGATGGAGAAATGGCAGTTCCTTTCTCAGCATCTCAGCTCTGGGAAGTCATTCCTGTCTGTATATACTTCTGGGGTGACTGCATGAAAATAACACCATCGGGATACTACCGGCACGCTGTAATCATGCCATAGTGTAATATTGGATCTGCCAGAAATATCACAGACTGATCTTGTCTCCTGACAGTCAGGAGAGTGAATTCCACAAGGCTTCTAGTGCTGAGCTGCATATTCAGTCAATTTGCCGTTCAATACAAGAATGAGACAGTCACACAGTGATGAGTAGCAACAAATAACACCCTGTTGTCCTTCAGTCTAGGCAATGAGGCACTTTGTTTTTCCCAAGGAGCCAACACTGCCCTCTCTTTAGCCTACCCATTCACACCTCCTTTTTGTTTTCTCTCTTTGCTAAAAGAACCACACTAGGTCTTCCTCTCCCTCTGAGAACACAAACATTCGGATTTTCTGGGTTGAAAGCCTATATAAATACCAACAACTGGAGCCATTGGTCTCATTCTCATGACTCATGGTTTCCATGCAGTCTGGGGCCAACTCTTAAAATACCCACATATCTCTTGAGGATTCAATCAGGTTACAATATTTATGCTCTCTGATGGTCCTCTTCTGGAACCGTCATGCTCTGCCCTCTTCCCCAGGAAGAGCAATTGGATGTGCTTCTCGTATCACACAACTGCAAGACCCAGGCTGCACTACTTCAGCATGAACTGTGCCAGAATACTATTTTGTTAATACTATTCTGTAATTTAAACAGGAGTTTTACTTTTCAATTTTATTTGTTTTCTTACATTCTTATTACATCTGTCCAGAAATACTTTTGCCCTGCTGTTCATCTGCACTACTACTGCACTGTCCTGGGCACAGTCAATATACCTGTCAGCGTAATATCTAGATACTGGTAACGTAAGTCCATCTGTGAAGAAATAAGAGGTTGTTGGCAATGAGATTTCTGTCTGCAAGAAAATTCTAGGAAGTCTGGCTTGGCAACAACAGGATATGTGGTATCTCAGACTCTGCTTTACTAAATCTAGAGAGACAAGAGGAAAAGAATGGAATCAGTGGGTATAATGAGCAACATGCCTCCTAAGGAAGGATTAACTTCAGAGAGCTTAAACTTTAGGAAATGTTTAGCAGTCTTCCAACTCCTCACCCATAAATGAGCAATTATTATTTTGAAACCTGTCACTAGACAACACTTACTCATGCCCAATTCTAATATTTAAAAAAAAAAATATAACTATTCACATAGTTGTACATTTAAGTACGATGTTTAAAGACCAGAATTTAGAGAAATACAAAGATTCCAGAGCCACTTAATATGTGGCTTTATTAATTAGCAGCATTATCTCCATTCTGATTGTCGTGTGGTTATTGTACATTATAGTAATGGCAAGAGAACATTAAATAGTCACCACGACATAGGATACATCTAGATTAATATTTTAGGTTGGAACTGTAGTTCAGCTTTGAAGCTTAGGCAGTCCTCATCACATCATTTGCCACACACTGGTCTAGACTGCAAAGCAACACTTTTGAGCCCATTGGACAATTGTATTGCCTGCTTAGAGTACCTCCAGCACACAGACACTGAAGAGCCAGAAAAAGAAAGATAGATAGATAGATAGATAGATAGATAGATAGATAGATAGATAGATAGATGGCAGTGTTCAGCTCTACAAGGTTTTTTGTAGATCTCGAGATGTTTGGCACTTTCCCAAAACGTCAGTTCACAGAGCTATGTTATTACATGAGAGTCTCTGGTTTCATTAGAAAAACACAAACTTTTTGTTCTCAGTTCAGAGAAAAGCTTAGCAATTTTAACTGTCATGACTCTAAAACTAATCTCATTATTTGTCAACTTTTCCGTTGATTTTTTAATGCTTTAAGCTAGCATCTTCAAATTATTTTCTCTAGTGATGGTGATACAGAATAATCTGTGTCAAGATTGATTTTGACAAAAAATTGAATTGACACCAATGATAAACAACTATTTATATGTCTATGCCTGAAATTATATGTGTTATATATATATGTGTAGTTTTGTAAAATGTGGCAGCATGCACAAAATAGCTTACCACTGACGAGCTAGTTATTCTAGCCTTGTTTCAACACTACTACTATTTAGTGAGAAATTAGCAACATTTAAAATGCTTGCAGAAAACGTTCTAGATTCAAACTGAAACATCCAAATTTACCTACAAATGAAATTGAATTGTGCTGAACATTCTAGCACTGTTTACTTGACCTCTATTCTCTGAAATACCATCTTTTGATGGTTCATTTATTAATAATATTGTGCATATGATAAGTTCTAAGGTTCTCAGCTTTCATCTGAAAAACTAAAGCCATTAGAACTAGAATTAATACATGAATGGGAAAAGAGCTTGCTCTCTCTCTTCCTTTTTCTTGTACATGCATGTGTCATACGAATCCCATACATTACCTATTAACCCATGCAGAAAATTCTGAACTGTGAAACTGAAATGATTTCTAGAGTACAGGCTCCTGATGATTATTTACATTCATATCGATTGATACTTTGTTTGAAAATAGATGTAAGCTTGTATGCTTTATTTATATTAACTTTTTGACATGGACTAACTGATCTGAATTTCAGAACATTAATATAACCTTATTATAATAAACCCATGATATTTTAAATGGAAAACATAATTAACCTAAGGGGGAAAAAATCCTTTCTTAATTTAGTAGCTCACATAAGAGTCAAATGTTGCTAATAAAATAATCTAATGGAAAGTCAGTTTGGCTTTGAATACAAAAGAGAATCTTTTGTATTCAAATGGTGAACATTCTTCGTGAGTCATACATGTTTTTCATTAAATAAAAGGCTGGTGTAGTTTAAATTGCTATGTGCTTTTTGTTATACAAGCCTGTTTGTACAAAATAATATATTTTTCCCAATCCAAGATGGCCAAACTTGAGTCACGTGAGCCTCAAGCAATGCGAGGCCTCCATACAACTGCTGTATTTTCTTTCCAGGAGACAAGGAGTAGCTGATATGGCATTGCATAGGGGTCCAGTGTCCAAATGGTCCAGTACTTAGTCCTGAGGTACTCTCTGCATTTAGGGAAAAGCGCAGATCCATAACACCTCCTCTGAATTCATCTGGCCCAGGAGCCATGGATGCTGAATTAATGCAGCCCACAAGGGGCAGGGAGATGTCAAAGCATGCATCCTGTCCCTGTGAACCTCAGAAATTGTTCTGAGATGGCCACATGAACTCAGAATGATTTTGTGTTATCTATGTTGTCATCTATGATCAAGATATCATCAATGGAGACCAACTCCAGTATTGACAAGGGCGACTAATCAGTGAGCAGCCTGAGACTGTGGCATCCTCTGCTTCTGCTAGCACTGTTGTGCTCACTCTGCACCACAAAGAAAGAGCGAGCACAGGAAGATCTTGTCTTAGGAAATTTTTCATGCTGGGTAATGTCTGTGGCCAATTAGTTTTTCTGGGAAATGATGTAGTAATTTCTAATAGTGAGAGCAGATGCAATATACAGCTTTACCTACATGAAGCCTGGCAGTCTTACTGTAAACCTCTCCTGACCTCGTGCTTCTGAGGTGGCAGCTGACATCAGTCAGAAGAGTTAATTCATACTCCTCACATGAAATTTTATCAAACCTGTGAAAACTTACCCAGATTCAGCCAAGTGATAAATCTCTGGAAAACATCCAGTCCAAGGACTTTTTTGCTCAATTTCCTGTCTCTGACAGCGACCAGTAGCTTGAGGAGAAGTATCAGAAAAGGGCAAGTATGTGGTACTCCTTCCTTGGCTTGCATCCAAGCCTTGGCCAAGACATTGAGGTTATGCTTAGAAAGTGATCTTGATCCACTCTTGATTTCTGAAAAGCAATCACATATGTTTTGGGTGTTCATCTAAGGTCTCACAAATATCAGCTGAACAAAAAATATGAAGAAAAGAATACTTTTTTTTATTTTTTTTACAAAATTTGAATGACTTGAAGGAGCTAAAGTACAATCCAGACACATAAGAAAAACGGAGTGGGAGGGGAATACAGAAAAAAAGATAAAATATAATTTTCTCATAGGATCACTTATCACATAATTAATGACCATATCACCATATGCTTTCACAAGGAAACAAATACAATTTCTATATACAAATTATTAGGAGCAGCTTCCCAATTATCAGGTGTTTTGCAATGTACCCAAAATATTGTTC
This sequence comes from Athene noctua, assembly GCF_965140245.1. Taxonomy (NCBI): domain Eukaryota; kingdom Metazoa; phylum Chordata; class Aves; order Strigiformes; family Strigidae; genus Athene; species Athene noctua. The sequence goes on along the minus strand of NC_134039.1, from coordinate 58,367,604 downwards.
CTTAATAAGGAAACTTGGTTATCAACCAGAAGTTAATATACAAACATTAAATGGTACACAAAATAAAGACATCTAGAGGTTTAAGACAATTTGTTTTCCTTTTGTAATTGATGATGGTTAAAAAAAAAAAATAGAAGAATATTTAACGCCAATTTAATATGCAATCCTGATTCCAGTTTATTAATGAGAGAATCATTAAATGGTTTGGGTTGGAAGGGACCTTTAAAGATCATCTAGTTCCAACCCCCCCGCCATGGGCAGGGACACCTTCCACTAGACCAGGTTGCTCAAAGCCCCACCCAATCTGGCCTTGAACACCTCCAGGGAGGGGGCAGCCACAACTTTTCTGGGCAACCTGTTCCAGTGTCTCATCACCCTCACATTAATACACCTGCAGTTTTGAAATGGAAAAAAGAAATTATTTTTTAATCAAATAAAAACTGAAAAATCAGACTTTGTTTGTTAAGGTCCTGTCATGATATACGAGGATATAAGACATCTCTCTTCTTTTTTTTCAAACCCCACATAGGGATTTGATCCATGTTCTGTACGAGAGCATACAATAACAACATACATATAAGAGTTGTATGGACAAATTCTGAGAAAAAGTTAGAGATAATTCTATAGTTCCATCTTGGTGATCTGTTTTCTTCTTTTGAGAATATAAGGACAATAAATGTTGTCTTTTAACGATTTAATAACACATATGGATCAACTTTTTAATACAGAGAAAAGAAATGCCTCCTTCGTATACAGAAGTCCATTATGCCTTGAAGGCTTGTAGAAATCAAAGTAGTGGTGATAATGAAAGGTTACAATTTAGATGAAGCCTAGCTATATAATGTTAAAATCCAATAATGAAAACTTAGAGAAGTGCTCAAGATAAACCTAACAGTTATAACTCTAACTAATAAAAAAGTCCTTCCAAGTAGCTTCTTCAACATTAAAAAAATTAATATAAATTTTGTGTTTGAGATAAATTCTTAAGTCTGCTCAGAGAGATAACCAAATTACAAACTTATTAAAAGGCCATCTGAGCCTCATACCCATGCATGACTGCATATTTTAACTGGAATTAAAAATGGTCACCTGATCTCATTTTCAGTAAATAAGTTGAAAGTAATTTTCCTGGTTAAAGTGGTGCCCACTAATGTTACTACATATAAGGGTCTGACAGCATTTTCATTATGTAGTCCTATTTTTAGAGATTTAATGCAAGTTGGCTGTCTAATCCAGTTCATTGTTGAAATAAGAAATACAGTGATTCAGACCAGTGAATGTGCCCTAATACAAGAAAAGAAATCTTGTATTTAACAGTATTTAAGTTAAGAGATGCAAACTAAATGTCTTTAAAGCAAAGGTTAACTACTGAGCAAACATTTAAACTCAGATAGGTTTACAGGACCCTGGGGTCATGTTATGCCTTAATTTAATAATTACATTTTATGGCAGTCTTCATCTAGTAAAGATCCTAATGGTCTAGGTAACTTAAATGTATGACTATTCCTTGAATGCTTAAGGCAAGTCACACATAGAAACAGTTCATTGGATCAGAGAAAGAAACTCAAAGGTCGTTCGGAGTGCCAGCACCAAGGATGGAAAAAACGTCCTCAAAGTCATATGAGTAAGGAGCTATCTATGCTTAAGGAGTGAGATGCTTAGCTACCGTGCCTGACTGACTCTCTCCACATCCTCCTGCAGCTGGGATCCTGTGCAACTGATTCTCCTCTTGCAAAAATGTCCACAAGAGACTGCAAGACAGAGTTGTTTGAACTTTGAGCCATTTTGTATGCTTCCCTGGGAGTGGATTTCAAATCTCCTTCCTGAATCAAAGTAGAGATACAAGCTCAAATCTTTCTATTTAGTACTGCTTCACTTCATACTATGGTAACATGTTCATGGGGCTATTGTCAGAGCTAAAGGTAGAAGGGAAGTTCGAGAGGCTGATTGACTTAGGGCACTACACTAATCTCTTTACATCTCTTCATTCAAGCGTCTTTTTTTCACATACAAAAGACTTTAAAGCAAGTTAGGCATGAGTTCAAATATAAACCAGTTATTTATTGGTCAATGCACACAAAAAATATCTAAGATTTATGATCTCACCACCCTGATAAAATATCTTTGCTGGACAGGTAAGCATTAGTTAAATGACTTCCCGGATTTCCCTTGGTCCCAAGAGCAGATCCTTCATGTTACTGACTTGTCATCTTCCAAATTCAGGGTTTTTTCCTTCTGAACCCTCAAACTGCTAATGAGCCCAGTCTCAACAATTTCACACCCCTCTGCAGTTTTGCCCTTTTGGTCTTACATGGCATGACTCCATGGCCTTTCTTATGCCTCTTTCTCACTTCACATTTCCCTGAGAAGTCTGAGCCAAGGTTATGCATATGGACAATATCAGAGCTGGACTTTGTATTCTTGGTCACAGATAGCTGAATCCTAGTGTAATAATCAGGTTACGGTCCCCCCAGGGCTGTGGGACAACCAAATTCAGGTTCCTCTCTGATTAATATTATTAAACTGGAAGAGCTGCAGTAAGAGAGGATGAGAAAGTACCATTCTGGAATAACTAATAACCGATAGCTTAATTATTATGCATCCTCTTGGAATAGAAAAGCTAACAATCTTAGAGCAAAATTAAGATGAGTAAGGATATGAAACACCACGCTGTGACTCTCAGATATCTTTTGTTTTTTGGTCTCAACTAAGCACTTTCATCATTAGTCTGAGGGACTGCAGCACAGTCAGAACTAGTTAACACGGAGAAGAGTCGCTGTTACTGTCTATGTGTCAGCCCACAAACAAGATTCAGGCACAGTGTTAGGCAGCACAGCAGTAGTTCTGCAAGCATCAGTAACACAGTTCTTTGAACAAAACGCATTAAAAGTCCGGGGACCTGCAAGGACACTGAAGCCTGAAAGTTTGTCATATAGCATCCTGAATTAATTACATAAAAGATATCCAGCACCACAATTCTTTTTCTTTTGTATGCGCTTGGACCTACATATATGTTAATCCATTGATTATACTGAGAATGGCTGGCAGAGTCCATCTGGAAGTCTAGTAGAAGACCTCATTTTCCATTTTTTTGCCAGGCAATGAAAGGTTTTGTTTCAAAAAGATAAGGGCAGCTCTGGGCATGTTCAGAAATTTAACTGTAGTTCCTGGGAGACAATAAAACTAAAATTATAGTGCCTGTGGAGACAGAGAGGTGACCGTAGTGGAGCAAGGATTAGTCAGAAACATAAATATATAAAGTGCATCTTAAACTCCTCCTTAGGTACTTACCACCTGCTTCTTTAGTATATTCTGTCCTTTATCTAGAATATTCAAGTGATAAAATCAGGGCACTGGATATAAATGAGCCCTTCATTTTCAGTATTCATGTTGCATTCTGTGGTAATGATTTAGATCCAAATTCTATTTAGAGCTAGGGAAAATATCTTTTATAAAGAAGTCATTGTAAATTTTGGCAATTTTTGCATCACTTATTCACAGTCCTTTATTAAGCCAGCTCTATAAATGGCTAAACAATATCATATAAATAACATCCATTGCAGATTTTTGCGCTTTTTTTTCAACGAATAATTATCTATTCTGATATTTTCTAGTTGCTCAAACAGCTCTTATTCTCAGACATACAGATATACCACTACTAATACTACATCTGGAATATGATGAACATCTAAAGTATCCAAGACTACATTTTCAAGCAATATGTAGACATTACAGAATGCAATGCCTTTTAAGTTTCATTAGAATCAAGCTGTTAAATCCACATTCCTCTATGATCTTCCAGAGTATAGAAGAGAGAGTCATTCTTTGTATTGAATCCAGTGTTAATCTTCATTCTCTCTCTTTTTCACGGTGGATCTCAGTAATTCCTCTCAGCTCCCTAGCTCACAGACAAGCTTGAATAGTTGTGTTTAATGCCATCACCACATAAAGTCCCCATAAATCCTCCTACTGGACTAGATAGCTATGAAATGTGCTGCAGGCTGTATTACATTCCCTGTTTTGAAAATTTGGGAGCAAATGCTTAAAGAATGCTGTGATTAAGTTGGGTGTTTTGACTAACAATAAGATGGAGCACAGAGGTGCCATGATTTATAAGACTATGAGGAGTACCGAAACTGAACTGGGTATTTCTAAAGTAAAGTGAAAAGATGTATGTTATAACATCAGCCAGTTCTTCATTTGCCAGGAGAAAAATGCAGCTCCTGGAAGCATCATCCTTTATGGACTTACTAGAACTTGGCATAATAATTGGAACTAACACATATCTAAAAACAAGTGGTAAAACTGAGTTTCCTTAATCACAACACTCTTAAATATTAAGGAGTTGTGCTATTTTTCACAGGTACTTAGGACAACAGCTTTTGCAGAATTTCCTGCTGCCTCCTTTGTGGAAGACCTCTGGTAAGTCCTTGGCTGCTGCTGCTGAAAGAGCAGGCAGTGTGTGGGATGTGGTGATGATGGCTGATGATCTGCCTTTATCTAAAGCAAGCTGATCAGCAGCTCTGTTTTTTCAGTGTCCTTCTTCCAGCACTTGCCCCATTGTGTCCTGCCTTCCCCTTCCAGTAAGAGGAGGAACCCAAGCCCGATCTAGCCTTGGTTTGTCATCTTTTAGACTGCAAAATTCAGTTCTACTCACTGTCCTGGTAAGTCTTCAAAAGGTTCTACTTAGAGGAGCCTTAAAATAGAAGGGAATCAACCCTGACACATTTTTAGCTGTATATCTAAACAGTGCTGTATTCAGCAGAGATAAGTCATTTTTACTGGACCCATAGATTGATTTCCATTTCTGTACCTAGGAGGCAAAATTCTTGTCTTAGCAGAGGCATGGAATAAAGGCTGTGAACTGTTTATGCCACATCTTGCTGTTGGTCTTTCATACCTGTTTAGATATGTTTATAAGTACCTGCAGAAATGTGAATTTCAATCAAATCTAGCTTAGGATCAAGTTCTAAAAATAATAGATGCAGTTGCTCATTACAGGTCTGCAGTAGAAGCTGTATCTTGGTGTTTTAATGATCATGTTCCACATAAACATAAACTAAATGTAAACCCTAGTGTGCTTAATTTGAATCAGAAAAGTGATAGGAACTCACAAAACTGAAACAGGGCTGGAAGCAGACACTTATGGAGTAAACTTGAATACAACCTTTTAACCTTTTTTATTTGTCTTTAAAATTTTCCTTCATGAAAGCATTATAATTTAATCTACACAAGAACTTTAAATTATACATAATTTATGAGGGATAAGAAAATTTCCTTTTCAACTGTTCCACTCTATTGGATCTGACCACATTAGAGAAACACTCCATTTCTTGCATCAAGCAGCAGGTATTCTGAATGAGTACTTATTCAACCATCTTTTTAATAGGAGCTAGTATTTGTTGGAATCTGTACCTACACATTGACCACAGCATCCTGGAGGGTTTGGAGGTCAAACTGGATCTGTGGGGAGCCATGGGGACAAAGTTTGATGCAGCTTCAGGGTCAGGCTCCCTGCAGCAGCCAGGGTTGAGCACCAGGGCAGGGCAGGATCTCAGCGAGGAGCTGTAGCCTCAAGTCTGCAAGTGAAGTCAAGAGGAGGCAGGGATCTGGGGCAGCCACCATCCAGGGCGCAGCCAGGTAAACTCCTGGAAGGGGAGGGCATTCAGGTCCCTTACAATATTAATCTGACTCGTGAACTTGAATTAAAAAGATTTTTTGGTTTGTTGGTTAAAGCTGGTTGGTCAACATTCATATTAAAGAAAGAACTACAGTGATAACTTTCCAGAACTTAACTACTGCATAAGAAGAAACATTTTTCAAAGTATTTTTAAACTTCACATATATATTCACATTAAAAATATTATTTTAATTTTTTTAAAAAAAGAATTCTTCACTCTTTAAGAATCACTATGAGTGGTGATTTGTGTCCTCAGTGAGGAAACTGCCCCTTTCCTGACACTTTCTATCCTTTGGGTTGGCTTTCAGATGTGAAAACAAATCCTCCCATTTGGGTCAAACAGCAGGAAACAGCTGTGCTTCACAGAGCCCTGACTGATCAGATACTGCCAGTCTTCATTTTCTGGTCAAAAAGACCATTTTTGTATCAATTTCATAATAAAATTGAAATGCCTGTCAACCTCACAAACAGGAGTACAAAATTGCTAAGTATTTCTTAAAATGCAGGGAAGGACGTTTTTGGTACAGCTGCCATCAGTGTAAAAGCTAAGGCTAGAGCCTGACTCTGCATAGGAGATCTTGGAGTATGCAAAGCACATTGAAATGAGCTTGTGACCAGAATGATAAAATTTCCTGGGGGACCTGCTCTTTCCTTCCCTGGGATCCATGGCTTAGTGCTTTTCATGCCAGTGACATTGGCATAATGTTAAGAGTCACCACTTTTTTTCTAAAATCCCCTAATTACCAATTTTGAATTTTAGGGTAGTCCTCAGTCCCCCAAACAAAATTATCCCCAACTGACTTACAGTGGAAACTTGAAACCCTGTGTGATTTTGTGTATTTGATGCAAATATCTGATTGTCCTAGATTTGTGATTCTCGAGGTGTGGAATAAGTAATTTTCAAGAGGAAAAACGAGGAGCAATATGTGGCAAACAGGAAGCCTGGGTCATTGGTTCAGACTGTTTTATGTGTAGTGATAAGAAACAAAATCATCATGAATGGACATTCAAGAAAGTGTTTTTCAGGACTCAAATTCTTGAAAATTGGAGTGCCAGATTTAGTTAATTCAATTTGTCTTAATAAAGATCTTTGTGAAGTAAGCAGTTCTCAATGTTATATCTTGATAAGGTTTTTGCATGTCACTATGGAGCCAGAAAGGGATTTTAAGAGATCATTTATCCTGCCTACAACACAGGGACAGCTGCAGCTATGTAATTCAGTTGAAAACTGGCAGATGGGGAACTGAGGTTACACCAGTGCTATCGCACTGAGCGTTGCCAATGCCCATGCCACAGAGCTGGCACAGCAGTTTCGGGAATGGCTGTGCCTGTGCCAGCCCATTCTCTCCCAGAGAGTTTCTGGCAGGGTTTAGGAGTCCCAGCATGCCAGGGACTGACCACATCAGATTCACTGCAGGTAGAAAATTAATATTTTAAATTCTATTGATAGGCCAATTACAATTCTGCAATTTTAGAAAATAAAAAAAAAAAAAAAAGTCTTTTCTTATTCTGTCATGATGATTAATGCAATTTAAATCTACAAATTAATTCATGGGCTTATGAACAGAAATAAATCATAGAGTCATAGAATGGTTTAGGTTGGAAGGGCCCTTTGAGGTCATCTAGTCATACTCCTCTGCAATGGTCAGGGACATCTTCAACCAGATCAGGTTGCTCATAGCCCAGTCCAACCTGACCTTGAATGTTTCCAGGGAGGGGGCATCTACTACCTCTGTGGGCAACCTGTTCTAGTGTCTCACCACCCTCATTGTAAAAAGATTGTTCCTTATATCTAGGCTGAATCTACCCTCCTTTAGTTCAAAACCATTATCCTTTGTCCTATCACTACATGCTCTACTAAAATGTCTGTTCCCAAATGTCTTCTCATGGTTAAAAACACACCCTTCTTTTAATTATCAAGATAAGACAACTTCAGAAGTTCACAACCATTGTTGTTCAGTAACTAATAGAATTAAAATATCATCTATGGTTTTTCTTCTTAATTATTCTGTGGTATACGAGTCAATTCAATTTAAACAGTGTCAAATTTTGTTTAGGCCCAAGTGATTTATAGCAGATTTTGTGACCTCACTTACTCAGAAAACCACTTTGCAAAGAAGGGCAATTTCACTTTTAAAAGCACTAGAATTATCTAATAAAGGTCAGTATCAGAAAAATGTTATTGAATCAAACTCTTCTATCAGGCACAACCTACCTTTTCCTCTAGGAAAATATATTTCACATTAGTTCTGTGGTTTTATATAACATGTAGATATAGGAGCAAAACTTATACTTTGATAGCAAAAACATCATACCACCTGGCGAGTATCTAATCTTTAAAAGCAAGTAAAGAATTATATTGCATGATTTTCAGTAATGCCAAGAACTGCTGGTCACACAGCAATTTTCTAGTTGTTTTCATTACTGATTTGCCAGATTAACGTCTGTTATCTAAAAATGTACTGGTCATAAACTGTGTGGCATTGACCTTATTTTAGTAATATTCCCATCAGTGTAGATATTAAGTTTTAAACTACAAGGATTAGACAGTAATATGTGAACAAAATTTAGGAAAAAAAAAAAAGTAAAATATGTAATTTCAAATTTTTGCCTCATTTCTGTTGTTGACAGCTCTTGATTTATTTGCAAAGAAATTTATCAGCTATGCTCTTGAAAATTAATTTCTAAAACAGGTAAGCTAAATTTCTTATCAACAGGTTATCTGTCATCATTTTGCTCCAAACTCTTATTACTACCTGTAGCTGGTCATAATGTTCATCAAAATGGATTTGATGGAATCTGTGCGATAAAACTATTTCATCAGAAAAGAAATAGGAGAGAAACAGCTTGAACTTGAAAGGAATGGAAGAGGTTTTATATCTCTATTAATCCACATCTCCCTTAATATTATATGTTATAACTCTATGAAAATATAATAAAAACATGTAGAAAGAGATAATATTTTTCAGACATTTTCATTAAACTAATTAAAATTTACAAGTTAAGTTTTTTGAAACTCCGCACCACAGGAAATACTGAAAATATTTTTGATGTTTCATGAAAACAAACTTCAAAATACCAAAACTGCTCACAAGTCATAAATTCAGTGTAATGGTCAGCTCTTCTCCCAGATAAATAGACTCAAAATGGAGAAAAAGAATAGAATACTATTTATTAATTTTATGAGTCAACCAGCGAAGACTGGAAAATGAACCATGAAGTAACTTATGTTCCTGTTCTTCATAGGCAAGGCAGCCAGGAGAAACGAAACAGTATACTGAGCTTCGTGCAACTTGCCCATGTTCTGTCAAGACTCCCACCAATATATAGTAGACATTTCTTCTTGGTTCTTGGTCCACACATTCTGCTGGGGGATTTGAGTCTTTCTTTGCAATTAAACAGTCCCATTTGGTTACAGTTAGATGGCCAGTAGCCTCTGTTCATTTTGTGAGAACATCATCTATTCTCTACCTCCATTTTCTCCCTCTAATAGTCTGGCTATGTGCATAAAGCTATGCTTTCCCAAGTTGAGGTCTCAATTAAAGAGTCAAAAATATATGCCTTAAGGATATTTATGGTCTTTCTGTATCCATGGAAACATGATGTGTGGAGATTGTTCCAGAAGATAACGGTTTCTCCAGATGTATTAACACATATGGTTGCTAGGAACATATCTTTTTTGGTCTTTGCCAAGTTTTCTTATCACTCTACCTTACAGGGCAGAAACCCTTAACACTGAATGTGAGTACCTGTTTTTCTTCTGTGTTTATGGGAATTCCCATTTTTATATCATCTCCAGGCTACCCAAATGCATTTGGTCATTCTTTTAAATAATTTATGGAGTTATTAAATATATTTATTTTCATGTAATTTGTAGTTGTGTATAAATTGTATACTGACATTTGTATAAATGTCAGTCTAATCAGTCACCATCTTAACAGTTTCTCTCATTTCAATATGTCATAATTATTATTTTTTAAGTCAGATGAAAAATATAAATGCAAAAAACACACTAGCATGTAAACGAACACTGAAATTCATTTGTACTCAGAGTCATACACTCACTGCTCATTTACTTACTGTGTTATTAATAGATAGAGGTTCTATTTTTGTTAAAATAGGCTCAAGTCATATATTCTTTTCATTACAATGTAGCTCAGAAACACTGTAAGATGTTCAGGAACAGGATTAGAATAATAGACAAGCAACATTGAAGTGCATTGCACTGAGACTTTATTTGTCATTATCAAGTACTAAAAAGCAGAAAAGGAATGCTTCCCAGAAAACTGTCTCCTGCCCTGAGACACTCTCACAACCTAAATAGCCATCTTAGACCTTTTCCACACATGAAACACCTTGCTAACAGCAATTGCAAAAACAGTCAACAGACATGAAGAAAATATGTTCGAGTTATATCTCTAAAAGCAGTTATACTTCTTGACCTCAATATGCTTATTGGAAGACTTCTGACCACCCACCCCTCTTGTGATCAGAAACTATTAGATAATTTTAATCCAAAAAATAGCCAATTAAAGACTACTCAATCTTGAGGCTACTTTGTTCTTTAACTCAAAGAACTCTTCTTCACTTCTGGTGTCTACTTCCATTGCACATTTACAGACACAGTTCTGTCTCTTTTCACCTTTTGCTTGGCCAGATTAGGCAAAGTAGAGTAAGATTACTTGAGCAAGAACTCATGGCTTTATATATCTCATTAGCCACCTCATGGAAGCTGCCATAATATTTCTCCTTGCTAAGTTCAAAGACAGTTCTCTTTCAGTGAGAATGAAGAAAAACTACCTTGAATTTGCCATGAGACAAGTGCAGGCAGGCAAACACTTAGTAGAGACTACTTCATGATACCTAGCAAACCTGCATCCTTCTCAAATTTACCGTAACTCATTCACATATCCAAATCTTGAGACTCCTCTTTCATAGCAGTACCTATTCAGTTTAAATTTTTTTTAGGGAGATATTCAAGCACATACTTGAATATACGCTAAAAAATGTCTTTTTGACCATTTGAGTAATGTTTTTGTCCATTTCTAGAATCACTGGAAATACTTTGCATGCATTTTTTTGACAATCATCCTTTAAGTGGTTCACAGGCATTCTGTGATTGACTTATACTCGCAAAATTGCCCTTTCTCATTTGCACATGTTGCATTCCCAGTTTATGGCAGTCATTCTTCTTCTCAGTCCCTGGGTGCATGACCCTGCACTTGGTACTGCATGTTATCCTCCTGTTCCTATTACTCCAGTCTTCAAGGTCATCCAGCTCCTCTTGTATGATATTTCGATGCTCCTCTGTATTGATTGCTGCTCCCAGCTTTGTGTCATCAGCAGATTTCATCAGCACACAGGTACTCTTTGTGCCAAGGTCACCAATAAAAACATTACACATAATTGGCCTCAAGACCTATCCTTGAGGAATTGCACTAGCTACCTTCTTCCAGCAACACTGTTCTCTTTTTAGCAGTCTCCCTGTTAGCCCATTTTTCCCTGCTTTACAGCTCTTGTACTGTGTTCTATCATCCCCAGCAAACTATATTTAGGGGCAGGTGAATTTATCCTTTAAGGTTTTGCTCTCTTTGCCTGTAATGCTTGCTATGTCAACAAAGACAAAGATTAGGTTGATCTGGCATGACCTGTCATATATTATCCCCTATTGCTTTTTTTTTTTGCCTATTTTCCATCAGTCTCTCTGTCTTTTCCTTCAAATGTTCTAAAGCTTTACAGACTATTCTAAACAGACTGTCTGGTATATAGTAGAAGAGGAATATATGACTATGAGCTAGCTTATAAATAATTAGCAAATGCAAATTCAGATTATTTCCACGGGACACAGTGGTAAAGCCAATTCAGAACCATCTCTTGTTGTTATTCAAACAAATCCCTAAGGCCAGGACTTAAGTCTCTTATGTCTTCATAAGTACCCTAGCTACCAGTCTAGTGGTTAAAAGAACATTAGGACTTGCTCTTCCAGTTGTGGAACAAAAATTTCACTTTGAATGCTGAAAATAAGTAAGCTCAGTTCCTTGTCATGAAAGAGGTGCCCACCTCTGGCTCAGAGAAGTTAACTGCCTGTCATAGGCAGGATGCAAACACTTATACTTTCCTTTGTATTTTTGCTTTAGTAAAACCCTTTTCTAGGCTTAAAGCCTTCTCCTTGCATTATATAAGAGAGCATGGGTGCCTCACTCAGGATTGTGAATTGCATTGGGAGCCAAGGAACCTGAAATTACTCATATTATTATTGTTTCCATTTAAGAACTCTCCTAATGTGATCTAGAAACTAGATTCTTTAAAACAGCACAGAGAGTGTGCAACAGCAAGGGTTTATTTTATCATGATCTATTTTTTCTTGCTTGTAAGCAAGGAGAAATGGATAACAAAATATGTTCTCAAGATTACAAGCTCTCCAGGGCAAGTGTCAAACTCGGTGTTTGGCATCATCTCAGTTCCAATATACTTTACCAAGCTCACTTTCTTTTACTTTTGCACACAATACCAAGATTCTCACTTTGCTTTTATAGTATTTCGCCACACATATATTTTTAAGGGATTTCAAAGGCACCCACTAGCGTAAAGCAGGCTTCAACATTCATGGACATTCTTTTTTGCTTTCCTGTTCTCACATCATGTGCTCAGAGATAGGCTAATTCTTCCTCCCCAAATTAGCTATAAAGAAGTGTATGATACTAAGATGGCATTACTTTATGCATGATGGGCTTCCTCTATCTTGTTTCTAACATTTGTTGGGTTATTTTGGTTGATCAGCCCCTCAGAAAAGCTCTCACACATTGATCAGATGCAGCTTTATGATCTTTTTGCATGTTCTCAAAAAGAAAATAATTTTAAAACTTCTAACCTTCTTGCTTCTAGACAGAGCAAAAAATAAAACTCATAAATCATGTCCTGCAGAATGACACTATAATAGATGCTGTGGAGAGTTGCCACAGTGGCAGTAAAATATTCATATTTTCAGAAAACCAATTATAAGGTACAGTAAATCACTTAAATGTGTTATTGGTGATATTGAGAAAGCAGTGAGAATTTCTTCCTGTACACATAATTACCTGAGGCAACCACTTCTTTTCATGGTCAGTGAGGGGAAAATGACAGTTGATGGTGAAAAGAGGAACTTGTTTGCAGAGACACTTTCCGGCTTAAAAAAGTCACCATTTTTCACCCTTGACTTCAGCATGACCTGAATGCAGACTTCACCACAGCAGTTAGCAGAAATAAAGCTCCAGAGATCCCTTTTAAAATCTTGCCAATATCCTATTGAAAGTACAATTTTATTACTCTGACCACTCCTGTAGTACCCCTGTCTATTTGGTCTGTGCTTCCTGTGAAAACAAGACCAATGACATTTTTCCTAGCATTGTAAATGGATATAGTTACTTTGCTTTGTGACAGTGGTCCTTATTCTCAGTAGTATTCCACAACTTCAACATGAATGTAAGTTTATGAGAAATAAATTCTATGCCACCATTCCTCATGGTCTCAACATTCTAAATCCCTAGCTCACAGCTTTTCTAACCACAGTGCTGCCAGGTCACTGGCATGTGGCTTGGGGGATGCTGGGTGTCATCTGTGGTTTATGCGACCACTTTATATGTACATGAGGAAACCCAGGGTTATTGTCACCTTAGCCCCTCCCTGAAGTCCTCGCCCCTTATACACTTGCATGCCTTTTGCATCTTAAAATCTGGACTGCTGGTTCTCTGGATTGGAGAATAGCTTTTTCCTGTGATTTTGTATATTTTATAGCCAGGAAATCCAGGTGCCACCTTGACAGAATGCAGTAACAGTAGGAAAAAGCCCCACGGCTGTGTATTTTTAAACTGCTGCATACAACTTAACAATGCTGGGTATGTGGCAGTGTAATTGTTGAGCAAAGACTGCGCATATTTTCTTTGCCTGGATTCTGCTAATTGTTACTATGGAAATGTAAATTAAATAATTGGCGATGTGTTGGACTATAAATACACCTGTAGATGTCATCTGCAGTGCCCACTTTTTAAAGCAAAAGAATTTTGTTAGATATAAATGCGAGAAATGTTTGCCTGAAACATAGCACGAGACCTTCTGTCACCTTTACTGAACTGCTCTCTAGACAGCACTCCCAAACCTGAGTGAGAAGATATGTTGATTTTGGCAGAAAAAACAAAATCTGCCTCTACTTCCTTAACCTCTTTGGTTTATTCCTTTTCTTCTTTCTGTCTTTTTTTTTTTTCTTTTTGTTTCTTTTTTTGTTTCTTTTTCTGTTGGATGGTTTCATTTGTTCTTTTTGACATCTTTTTCTCAAATATAATTCCTTTACTCTTGTCATAGAAACTTTGTGGAGTTAAACTGCAAAGTTGATAAGATGAAGAATTATTTCTAAGCCCTGAGTTCAATTGCTTTTGCTTGGCAGTCCTTCTAAATCTCCTTCCTGTGCTTAGACCTCTTTCCTTTGTCATTAGTGGCTTGATCTTCATAACCATCTTCTCTTGACCTCCCAGTTCTCCCAGGAAAAATATGGATGCTTCAAGACCTTCTTTGACTACAGATTGCTTATGCTGTGCCCTCCAGAAATAAAGTGTCACCCAAGAGCCAGAAGACAGTAACCTTTGGTTGCAAGCAGGGTTATCTCTTGTGTTTACACTGACACAAATTGTAAATAATCCCACTGAAGTCAGAGTCAACTCTGTGGATTGGTATGTATCTGAAACAAGAATCAGACCTCTTATGTTATTATCTTCATATATTGATGAAAGCTTCCAACAGACGCACTGCAGTATAAATTCTACACATAGCAGCTTTAATACCCATGGGCACAGTGCTTACTTGTAAAAGTTAAATGAAATTAGGTGTCTAAATAAAGGCAAGTTCTTTGAAGATCGAACATAGTTTTCCATTGCTTCACTTTTGTTATCACTATTGCAAAGAAATACTGTGATCACTATTAGTTGTAAAAAGGTACACGACTGCTTTTATAGATGAAGCACTCGGAACAGGCGCTTGGCAGCATGCTGACCATTTCTGTTTCTTATGACAGCACTCTGTGATAACTTTGTAACATGTTAGCCCTCCACACATACATAAATATAACACATTTGGCTTGTAATTGCACTATTCATACACACATAATTTACATTATGTATAAACTGCACACATGCTTTGCACTGGCCTACAAAACTTGAAACGCAGCCACATACTCACTCCCTTAGCACTGACTAGATGGGCATAAATCATGACATCATACCTCCTATTTGGTAAAACGGGTAAAATTATTTCATCAGAACTTTTTCTACTGGTGTGCGTGCACAATTATATACACACATACACAAGCGCACGCACAAAGACACACAAACACATGCATTCTTTACAAAGATTTTGTTATTGACTTCAGTGAGAGCAACATTTCATGTGTGAAGGTAAACTAAGACAGACAAGAAATAAATTACAGTTTCTTGCCCTTTGACTACCTTGCTTATGCCTATGCCAATGTATCTCTCTTGGGAATGCTTGTGACGTAACAAACCTATGGGCCCTCTGAAAAACAGCGGAATGTTTTAAAACAGCATCCAAGAAAAATCTTTCCTCTTTCTTCAATATGGTAGAATTTCAACATCCAAATAACATTCTGCCTAACAGGTAAAATAACTTATTTTTGTTATACCTTGAACACTACCATGAACTTTGTTGCACTTGCTACTAGATAACTTTGTTTAAATCTTTGTCTTTAAAACAGACAGGATAATGTATGAGACTGTATACTACAAAGACATCAATAGCTACTTCATAGTTAAATGGTTTGAGATTTTCAGGATAAAAATGTCATTCTTTCACACTTTAAGAACTGGATTTCATGTCCAAATTTAACAAATTAATCTTTCAGAGGACAACTGAATTAGTATACTATTTCTGAACTTGATACTCAGCGACTGCTGCAGCAGAAACAATTAAAATGAGCCCGATGGAACAATTTAAAAATCAAGAAATGAACAACTGTAATCCCTAAAACTTTCAAACATCAAACATGCATTTATTGTTACAACATCTCACAGAGTATTTGTTAATATTTAAACATAAAGAGAAACTATTTCCAATTCTTTTCATAAAATGTCTTTTTACAGAAATACAGCTGGAATCTCTCATAATCATAAACAAATAGACATCAAATTTTCTTAACTTTAAGGTACTATGGTTTTTCTCTGGGGTTTGAAATGAAAGTAGGTGTGTCATTGAATGCTTTTAAACTTACACTTAATCTGAATTAGGGCTATAAAAATCTGGATGTGCCAATTCTATTTACATCTTCATGATGAAAGGAAACTCCTACGGAAGTGAGAGGTATGCAGCTACATTTGGGTATGTTTGGGTATAATCTTTCACCAGACAGGAAGACACAGGAGCAGTAGGTGGCCTTTTTATTGTGATCCATAATGCCATCTGCACTGAATGATGAACATGGTTAGGAAATACCTTGAATTACAACGTTAATGGTTAAGTAGTCATTAGTATTACAGATGTTGCATGTGTTCTAGGCACCAGTTAAAATCAATATTAAAATAACTATACATTTTCAGTGACGAGAGTATAGTCCTTGACAGATGGAACACTGGTAAATTTACCTGTCATGATTTGAGTTTTTTGAAAGAGTCAGAATGCAATAACTGCAATGAAGGACCCTGCCTTTTCCCTGAAATTCTGTTAATTGTGACAAATCCATGGAACTTAAAATTGTGATATAGGGAGAAAATTCAAGTTCCTGTTGCAGTGTAGCTGGGTTTAAGGGCTGTGCCCATGCACACACCCAGCACATTTAGGCATTATTTGCCTGGGTGGCCCAGGAACACCTCAGCTAGTCCCTGTACAGTGGAGACAAATTGTTCAAAGAGCTTATTTGATACAAAAACTGATTTGAAAGAAGGTGATTGACTGAACTCCACAACAAAACATTTGACTAACCCTTGCAGGAACTCTCCATGTAGGAGTTTTGGACAGTCACTTTGCCCAGGCAGCTCCTGTTGTGCCTAGTCCAATTACTATACACTATTTTTGTGCTTTAGATGTGCTGATTAACTCACTGGGTGGAGAAACTGAAAGTCCCAAAGACACCCCCAGGCAGTCGAATTGACAAAGCTCTATATAGATTATTTTAAATAGTCAGTAGCAACTGTTCCTGAAGATGCAGAAATGATCACACAGGACAGTATTTTGTATTTAGTTAAGATGGGACACTTTTTTATACAGAATTCAAGATAATCAATAGCAATGGTTCATGCATATGATGAAGTAGTCACCTAGGACCAAGGCCCAGCTGAATCATAAGAATTCACTGGAACAGTTCAAAGAATCTCATTTGATATACCTGAAATTGTCAGTGCTAGGTTTGGTTGTAATAAAGATTCCTGTCACCTTCTGGACAATGACTGATCATCCCATTCAGGAAATGTGATTACACACATAAACATATCCTTATGGAAAAGATTTTAATAAATTAGGATTTTTAAAAATGCTCTGTCCATGACTATCTGTGCAATAGATGGGTCACTCAGTACACTCCTTTAGACACTTTGGAACCCTGTGCATCGTGCATATATTCAGAATATTATTTCCTATTAAGGTGTGAACTAGCCTACAGTCTGAGTTGGTACTTGCAGTGCTTAAAACCACATTTTCTTACCTTTCACCTGGTATTTTCTATTCGGTGTTTCAGGAGAGGCCACACAGACAGAGTCCAGAGTATCTGCTTACAATATGTCCTGGTTTAAGCCCAGAGGGCAACTGACCACCATGCAGCTCACTCCTTCCCCCTCGGGAATTGGGAGGAGAAAATATTAAAATAAAAGGCTTGGGAATGGACACAAAGATAAGGAGGGATGACTCATCCATTATGATCACAGGCAAAAGACAGACTCCTTATGGGAAGAAAACAGGAGCTCAATTTAATTTGAACACCTCCACCACCACCACTTAATTTACCAACCAAGAAGAGTAGGAGAGTGAGAAATACAACCACATCTTAAAAAAAAAAAAAAACACCTTCCTTGCATCCCTGCCTTCTTCTTGGGCTCAGTTTTGCTCCAGATTTCTTTTCCCTCCTCCCTGCAAATGGCACAGGGGGCAGGGCATGGGGGTTGCAATCGGTTCACCACCTGCTGTCTCTGCCACTCCTTCCTCCTCAGAAGGACTCCTCACACTCTTTGCCTGCTCCAGTACAGGGTCCCTCCCACAGGAGACAGTCCTCCATGAACTTTCTTTGACATGACTCCTTTCCACGGGCTGCAGCTCTTCCCAAACTGCTCCAGCGTGGGTCCCTCTTGTGTGTTGCAGTCCTCCCAGTGAAGAACAGTTCCAGCACAGGCTGCCCTCCAAGTCCCAGCCTCCTTCAGGTGCATCCACCTGCTCTGACATGGGGTCCTCCACAGACTGCAGGTCAGCATCTGCTCCACTGGTGACCTCCATGGGTTACAGGGGCACGGCCTGCCCTCTCACCACAGGCTGCAGGGGAGTCTCTGCTCCAGCACACCTTCCCGCCTCCTCCTTTCTTCCACTGACCTCAATATTTGCATAGGTGTCTCCATCACAACTGCTGCTCCTCTCAAGTTCTCCTTAAGTACATTATCACAGAGGCACAGCTACCCTCACTAATTATCTCAGCCTTGGCCAGAGGCCGGTCTGACTTGGAGCTGGGGGAGCTTTGAGAATCATCTCACAAGATTCACTGCTCTAGCCCACTCCCCCACTAGCAAACCCCACCATACACAAACTCAACACACAAATTCTGTAATGACTTTCCCTAGCTAAGAATATGCATACATAAATATCTCCTGGACAACAGAAGAATGAGCAGCAGTCTTCAAAGGACTTTTAAATTCCAGTAACATTAGAGCTTTGCAGATACACTTAAAGTATCAGAAAGTGTTGTTTAAAATTAGCAAGAGAAAGCCCTTTAAGAAAGAGAAATGTGTATGGAGCTGCAATGCCAGGAAGGCAAATGGATCGAAATCTTGAGATTTGCTGCGAACATCTGCAAACCCTAGTAAGGAAAAAGACCTTCCTTATTCTTGTCCATGATAAATATATCAGGATAGTAGGTGCCAAGTGTGGAATAGAGGATTTAGGAATAAGAATGGACAAAGGCTACATGAGTCGCTCTCTTTAAATGTAGAAGGGAATTCTGAGCCAAAGAAGAAATGAGACAGTTCCCCACAAACTCTTGTGAGGGAGTCTTAACCTGAGGTTTCAAAAGTATCCTTGTAGTAGCCAAAGAGGACAGTTCATGTATCTGTTAATACTGGGGAAATAAAGGCAAAATTAATGAAGTTTTGCAAATAATTCAGGTCCTAAATGCTCTCAACCTCTGTATGACAAGAGTTTCGTTGGGTTTATTGCAGCCATTTTTTTATTTGTGTTGCCATTTTACACACCAAGATTTCACAAAAAAATACAAATGGTTAATCACAGAACTGGCTACCACTTCTGTTTCCTTATTCAATTTAAAAACAATGATCTTCAAGAATATTTAAGTAAGGTATTGACAATAGCAGAAAGAAAAATAAGGGGCAAGAAAAGTAATTTTTCAGTGCATTCTATTATCTTCATTAACAGTGATTTCTCCCCTTCAGCTGGTTCACTTAACTTTCTGTTTTAATCACTCATTTTAACAAATTTAATTTATCTAGACATAATCATGTAAATTATAAGCAGTAAATAAGGTAACGAGTAATAAAGACAGATAATACGTTCACTTTATTTTCTTTTCCATGCAATACAATGATACGGCTTTATCAGGGAAGGAAAAGAGAAACATTACCTGATTTGTCAGTGGTCTGTTTATATATGCAACAAACTGGAGACTGGGTTTTGGGTCATAAATTTGTTTGTTCCTATAGAGACCAACAGTGTCTGGAAGAATTGACCTCAGAATCTTGAGACTGGAAACAAAAATTAGCACTGATCAAAATCTGTACACAAGAACCAGGGCCTATTTGGTTACCTGAAAGTCATTTGTTCTAGGAAGCTGCAATAACTGCACCTCTGAATTCCTTTGCTCTAGACTTTGCCCAGCCCACAGCTGTGTACCTGAAAAAGCCATAAGAATGAGAGTAGGACTGCACTTCTGTGTGCATGGGTACACATGTACATAATCAGAACAAAGTCAAGAAAAAGGTCTGTGAGTGTTAAGATGCTACGTTAACTTGGTGACTTCGTTAAAAAAATTTTTTGTTGGTCAAGTACCTAAAGGAATTTCATCCAGCTGTTACAACAGTGCCAGTGATTGGATTTAATAACTCATCCTGAGCACCCTGTTCTCCCGCTGTCTTGACAAGCTTATTCTATAAATATGTACCTCTCCACTTGTGAATACTCAGGCATGTGATGTACCAATTCTGGACTGTTCCACGCACAGAAATTTGAGTACTTGAAAGTCTATTGAAAACAAATACAAAAGGAAGACTCGCAGACCCAAGGCAAATGTTTCTTTTAAGATCCAAGACACAACTGTGTAGCCCATACTTTTTAAAAATGTGCAGAATTTGCACACCTGTAATACCTATATTTTGTACTGAACATCAGAATTGTTCAGGATGATCAATTCATACCTGTCTTCCTCTCTTTTCCAACCACATGATGACATAAAATAGTTGCACAAGGCATAAAAAATGTCACTTCTGAATAAATGTTTTTAGAAAACAAACAGTGAAAAATAGGCAAAGAAAATTATTGTGACAATGTATAATAAAACCCGTAGCAGCATCTAGAAAACAGTTGATAATTATCTACTTTAAGAGAACATTACATTTAACTGAAGTAGCAGTCGCTTAGTCTCATCATTATATTCAGTTCCCATACACACAATACATAGAAATATATGTTTGAAGAATGAAAAAGGCCAGCTACAAGTTTTCAGAACAAAATCTTCAGTTTTCTTCACAGAAGATGGTCAAGTATATTTGAACTTTTTCAGTATAACTGTTCACCAAATTTTATTTTTAAAAAATTCAGCTATGACTAATTTCCTGCTTTGTTCAGTGAATTAACTTTTTTTTTTTTTAATACACAGACCTTTGCAATCTAAAATTTACTTTGGTATTTAGAATGGCAGCCAAGAAAGAGTAAAATAATTTTAAATGTCTAGAAACAAGTACAAGTTTATAAAGAGTCACTTTTCATTCTTCTACCTCTATCAGATATTACATTTTGCTCTTCACTTCCCTAGCATAGTCCCCTATATAAAGCACATTTTTCTACACGTGAATTTTCATTTCAATCCTGCTAGTTGCAGGAATGTCCACATAAAGCCCCCAAATACTGGCTTGAGAACATTTTGCCAAAATAGGCTGAAACATTTCTCTACCTTGAAACCCCTGACACACCCTAATAACCACAAGAAAATCAATTTGCTGATGATATTCCAGGAGACTTCACTGCACACCACAGAGAGATGTTTAATGCCTTTTAGGGCTGTCAGAAATATTCAACAGAGCATATTTCAGCCCAGTTCTTAAAATTACTTCATGTCTGTCTGTGGTTCTGAGACTCATTTGCTAGGAAAAATCTGTAGCTTCTTTGATAAAGCTTTAGTCACGTCACTCTTCTGATGATAAAATAGTGGAACAGGATTCCTGGGACTAAGAGTCTTTTTCTGCAGTTTCTTCCATGAAAAATAGATCTGAATTTCAGTGTCTGCTTCAGCAAGTCCCTACACAGTCCTCAGAAGATACAACTTCTGCTCCTACCATCTGTTACTATCTCGGGTGTCCAAACAGCAACGAAATTGTGAACATGTTTTCTTCCGGTCACTTCGTTAAAGACATTTTAATTAATCCATCTTGTGCTAAGATGTGTTATGTTCTTCATAAATAATTTCCAATAGTCCCCCTTCTGATATGGTCCTTTTCATCTCTTATTCAGGACCATAAACAGAGAACCATCCTTAGATCTTTCTTTGGTTCCAAGGCTACATCTAAATAATTCTTTCTACATAAAAACATTCAATACAGGTCTCATCCAACCACCTAATTGAAAGTCTTGCCCAAACCCTCATCATTCCATATTTCTGTTAATGGAGTCTGTTTCTTTGGTTCTTTCTGTTGTCTGCTTCTGTGGTCTCGATGAATGCAGTTTTTTGCTGCTCATGTCCATTAAGATCAGCACTGCAAAAACCAAATTTCAACCTAACTCTTCCACCCTTTCACCCCTCTCTCCACTAGCATGTTCTTCTCTTCAGACTCAAACACACTTTAGTCATCTCCATTTTCAAATTCATTCTCCACCTCACTTTCTTGACACTATCAAAATGCATTTGCTGGTTTACTATGACGTGAACTACTAGGCACGCAGTCACAACTGCCTCTTAACTTTTACACCAAGGGTCTTCCTTCCTTATTGCTCTTTATGCTTGAGAAGACCTTCCAATAACTGTATCCAAATCTACTTAATTGTTGTCCTTCAAACTCCCACTTAAATCCTTCCATTCTCTCATATTTAGAAACACCCGACATGACTTAGGTCTGTTTAACACATTCAGTAACTGCTGTCTAAACATTTCCTTGTGTTACTCTTTCGTCTGTATCATATGTTGTCATTTGTTTTAACTTCAGATTACAATTACTCTAGGACAGACATATTTTTGCTTTGTGCCTTCCCACCTCTTCAGACATTACCATTCTATCCATGACTATGAGCTAAAGTAATAGAAGTAAAAATTGCTAATATTGAAGTGGGACAGTTGCTGCATAAAACACATATTAAATCTGAAACTTATAACAGAAATCTTTATTTTCATATTCCTTTTTCATGCCTCACCATTCTCTAATTTCTCCTCATAGATTTTCTTTTTCACATTTTTGTCTGCTTTCATTTAGGAAGTTCTCTTCTTCTGTCTCTTCCACCATTATTGCCTTGTGCTTGTTTCTTCATCTGCCTCAATCCAGTCTTAATTTATGTCTCTGTTACATATACATACCTTCTTCGTGCTCTCTCTGCTATGCCTCTCTTTCCCTTCCTCTCCCTCTTATCTTCTTTTTCTAATTCTTTTGGAAGATTGAACAGCTACATCTGCATAAATGGAAATAAATTGAAGTTATTCTTGACCTTAATGAAAACATGGACATTCAGAAATAAGTAAGCTATTTTTTCTTTGCCCTTTTCACTAAGTGGTCTGTGGTATATGTACTGGAATCCAGTTTCTGCACCAGTCTTACCTTATCAAAATGCAGACTGTCTCATCTTCCAGTTTTGGTCTCCAAAGAGTCAAGTCTGGAAAATCAGATACAATTGCATGCTGGTAAGTGTGCTATAAAATAAAATTCTGAGAAGGAGGACAAATTGCTTCAAATCTATTTCCTTTTGCATATCTGAAGTGAGTTACCACAGCATTACATAAGGTGCACCACTACATTTTTCCGAGAGTTAGATGGGTGTAGGATACTTCATGAAACCCCATCCTTCCCCATCTATTTTCCTAGTTTTGTTTCAGCCTAAATTTATTTATTTCAATAGAGGGAAACTGGGTAGAGACAGTTTGAAACACCTTTTTCCCTCTGGAAAAAAATGCAATTTTTTCTGTCTAAGACTAAAAGCAATATTTTTTTTTTTTCTACAGTATTTTTAGCAACACACTAGAAGCCTCTGCTGTTTGCCAATGTAGACTTTATGATCATAGGATGCTTCCTTTCTCCAAATTGCTCAGAACTCAATAGCTAGCTCACACTTTTAACTTCATTTAGTTAAAAACACCATTCTTATTGAAAAAGTCCCTTCAAAAGATTTTTTTAAATCTAATAATGATATCAAGCTACCAGACCAGATGAAGAATCAGGCTGTACAATGTTTTCCTGCTGATGGATTTTTTCTCAGTTTTTACCTGAAAGAGTTTGCAATCACAGTTATAATATCTGATCAGAAGGACCACTGTGGGGGGATACTGAGGGCTGAGAGACAAGCATTGCAGCAGGTGAAGTAGCTAAGAAAGTGCTAGTGGAGGAATGTTTATTGGAAATAGCACAATAAATCTTTAGAAAATCAGGGGGTTTTAATGCAGCTTCCCACAGAAGAGCTTTTTCCTTCTGTAGTACAATGTATTGTGGTCTGCAGGGGGCTTGATCTCTAGCGGGTGACTGCTGGTAACTCACTGTGGTGGTTCAAAACATTACCAACCTCAGATGTTTGTTTCCTTGTCTCTGTTGAAGGCCACCACTCATGAAGCAAAGGCATTAAAAAGCAGCCTGTTCCCACATCAGCCACTCCAATGCACAGGGCTTCTAGCAGCCTAAACTACCTCTGAAGGGATGCTGAAACACTGGTTTGCAAACTGCACCAGCTAAGGTAAGTTGGCTGCTTCCTGGCAGCCAGCACAACTGCTGTGACAACCTCCAGCAGAAGGTTTTTCTACTCCACCGGACCACCGTATCCTCAATCACTACAACTCCCTGCTCAGTGAACATGATTCAGAGCCTGTAGACCACATCCACCCCAACAGAAATTACCTTGTGGTCAAGGTGTTTGTTATACTGGCTGCTGTATATTTTGTCACAGAATACTTGTATATAAAACAGTACAAAATAAGAAAAAGAAAATTACACAAAAATGCACTGGACAGGCTTCACAGTGTGTGCTGTGTAAATCAGTACTGTGATTACAAAGTGTTATGAGAACATAAAACCAGTGCAGGGTCACCATAATAATGATACTACTTGTTCTTTAATTGCTCTGTTTTACATTGATTCAGAAAGTGGTTGAATTGGACCCTCATGCTGCATTGTGAACATCTGCAAAGCCATTTCACTTGTCTTACATCAATTGACATAGCTGAAACACTCTCTCTGCAGAGAGTCACAGCGTGCCCAAGAGCCTTCAGTGCCACCTATGGCCTCTGGAGAATATTTGTGCTTGCTTTGGCCCATGTGGTGCCATCTCTCAATGCTGTCTCCATGGGTCCCTCCCCTCCTTTCTGGCTACAGGGGAGGACGTGCAGGGGAGCTGGGCACTTGCTAGGATGTTCCAGGGTCCTGTTTTGTAGATTTGCCATACTCCTGAGTAAGCCATGCTGTGTCATTATGCATCTAGCCTTAGAAACACCTGTCTCCAAGCAGGTTAGGGCAATTGCAACACGACATAATTTCCAAGGCAAATCACCTGAATAAAGGAAAAAACATCTACTGCATTATTTGATCTGAATAGCACAAACGTAAAAGCTCTGGAATGCTAAAAAGGCTTTCACAACATTTTAAGGGATTGCTGATCTGAAAAGCAAGTTTGGAAAACTTTTTCTTGCAAAATAAAGGCTCTCCATTGCCAGCATGCTGACAGTTTAAGTGAGCTTCTTCCTATGGCAGTTTATTGCTAGTGGCACTAATGGTTGCTGATCCACCCGTCAATATGCACAACACGTTTCTCTCCTGAAGTCGCAGCCACATAAAAATTTGGCTCATGTATGAATTTTTACAGTAAACAGAAAAAAAAAATCCCAAACTACTCTATATCCATCTTATACCTCACTTCAGAAAAGCCAATATACCAAAAAACTCTAAGCATTATCCAGTACTGGATATTAATTAATAACCAGAATTAATTTAAAGAGAGTTATTTTCTTCCATATTATTTTAAATGAAATTACTATGAAGAAAATAGCTTACTGCTCAAATAACACTTTGTCACCCAGAGGAGAAATAAAAATTGTCTTAATCTCTATTCCATCTATTGAAAACTTGAAAATATTTGTCCTTAATTCTCTAGATATTTTTGCAGCCCAGCAATGAATATCTTCATCACAACATACCTAGATTTTCACGCTTTTTCTCAAGCCATGACAGGTCCTTCCTTTAGCTCCAGAAGTCCTCTGCCCTCTGAGTCCAAGACTACAGTACTCCTGCACTGCTGACACTGTGGTAAGGTTGCAACTACAGATGTCCATCATTTCTACCATGGTCTGAGAGTGAAAATGGCAGCCCAACTTGACACTGCCAAACTCAGACCAAAATAATTTTCTGGTTGGTAGCAAACACGCAACACCAGCAAGCAAGAGTAAGGGGAACTAGAGCCATTACTTTTTATGCTCATCTTTTTCTTCTTTGATCATTAGAATAAGCAATATTTTAATATGGGTTATACTGTCTTGCACCACAGGACATTAAATCATGCCTATGATTAGCTGATAAAGAAATTATGTATTTAAACAAAATTATATTAAATAAATTATGTATTTAAACAAAAATAAATAACAAAATATGTATTTAAAGAACAGAACCCACTTTTCCTAACTGGAAATCTGCATCACATGTTTCAGTGATGGAAAACGTGTCACACTATCCCTGCTTTCAGTTACTGTGGCAAAACCCAGATACTTTGAAGATAATCTACCACCCATTAAGGAGAAAAAAAAAAAAAAATCACTCACCCCAGATGACTAGGGGAGTTGAATTTTATAAAGATGACTTTAATCTTGAGTCACTCACTTTTCCCTTTTTGACTACTCTATGCTGTCCTAATTTATGTGGCCTCAGGCCTCTAGTCCATCTGGCCTACAGGTGAAACTATCGCTGCCATCTGTCACCTGTGACAATTTTTTAAAAGTTTTGGTATATAAAGAAAGAGAGAGAAAAACAGACAGAAGCAAATTCTGGTTGATCTTTCCTTACTGGAGAATCAAAAATAACTTCATTAGTGACTCTTCCTGCTTTCTATAAAGAATAAAGAGAAACAAATTAGAAACATTCATTGCTTGTTCTGCGAAGACACATTCCTGAGCATAGTAAATTCATTGTTAAAGCTTGGAATGGGAAACAAAAATGGCACTTGCAATATTTAATTAATTATTTATTGAATTGACCTTGTCACCACCAGGAAGTCGTTTGCTGCATTCCACAATTTTACTTTTTCTCTTGTGTATTTTTCTGCTAGGAGTCTCTCCCAGACATCAATGAGGAGTGACTTAAAATGCATAAATCTAAAATAAAAAAGAAGAAAAGCTGCCACTTCAGTCCCCAGACTCCTCACTTGATATTCTCTAGCCCCCTCTAAGCTGGCCATCAATGCCACTAGCAGTGAAAGTGAGAAGCACAATGTTGCTGATGCTAGCACCTCTGTGTCAATTGTTGTAATATCCAGTGCCCTTGGGATGAGAAAATTTCTCCAAGCTGCAAGCTATTAATGCGAGTGTTAAGTGTCCTCCTCCAAGAGCCATTGACAGAAAAAAGGAAGTGCTCTTCCTATAGACAATAAAAATAAAATACAGCATAGGGGAAATTCAGGTAATTGCAAGAAAACAGAGGCACTTTTTAAATATGATTTAACCCCTTGGACATCCAGCATAAGTAATAGAACCTGTAATTCATCTGAATTTGTATAATTTCAAAGTACTTGTCAAAAATACTGTATAGAAATGGGCACATTTGAGGTACTGTTTATGCAAACTCTCCAACACATATAGTCAAAGCCTCTCTGAAAAGGATATAGGAATGGATTTTCTGAGATTTCCAGATTTCATGGTCTTTACTGAGATGCTCATAGCTTCTCTCCTATTTGGTACTTCAACCCAATATCTTGCTCAGAATCAAAAACTATATTAAAAAAAAAAGAAAAAAAAAAAAAAAGGAAGAATAAAGAAACATCCCAAAATACTGGTGCTGTTATCTATGCTTTCCTGTGATAATCTTCTTCATTTTCGTCTTCTAAATCACCACAAGCAGGGCAGAATAGACATGCTGATATCTTTAGAGTATCTGTAGTCACTTTGAGGATAACACAATCTCAGGTCTTCTCCTTTCACTGGAAAATCTCCAGGATGGAGTGGTGAAAAAATATAGCAAGAGAATCTTTCACACTGCTGGTGAGAGGCATGTGGGGTTGGAATTACCTATCCTCACTGAGATTTAAGTGTACTTGTTGCATGCTAATGCACAGTAACTCATTATGCCACAGTACATTGACCATAAGAATAGTCTTGATTTTGGAAAAACAGCAAAATTGCTTCCATGTTCCTCCAGCAATATAAGGTTTACAGCCATGATAAATTGCTTATCTATCTGAGCCTTCACTTAAATCAATCAGTGGCCATTTCAGTTATTTTAAACATTGATATAAATCAAAATGCAGCTGCTATTATCTGCAGCCAATGCTACAGACACAATGTTGATAAGCACAATATACAATCTAGGTTGAACAGCACTGATTCCTTCCTCCCATTCTCACTTTTCCCTGAGAAAAGACTCAAATCTTGCTTTCTGTACTAAAAATAGCAAATACAATAAGGTGCATTAAGAAAGCCTTTGTCAGAATATCGTTATGATTTATTAAATAAGGGATGCTTTGATCTGGAATACTGAATAATAAAAATGCGTTTACAAACATAAGGATTTGTTATTAATGGAATGTATATATTAGAAATTAATGAACAGTAGGATTATATAATACAATATGAAGTTACAAGAAGACATTACTTGAGGAATAAATATAAAATTAAACTGAGGGATAAATTGTATGATGTAGTTTAAATTAAACTTAAAGCCCCTAAACAAAGGAAATTAATATCCATTATGAACTGAACATTTTAAAATAAATTTAATAAGAAAATGT
The DNA here is from genome assembly GCF_965140245.1 of Athene noctua. NCBI lineage: Eukaryota > Metazoa > Chordata > Aves > Strigiformes > Strigidae > Athene > Athene noctua. The sequence continues at coordinate 58,339,346 of NC_134039.1, read as the reverse complement.
ATTCTGGACATTGAATAAAGATTTTTTTCAGTGTTGGTAATGTAAATTTGATATACATTAAAGAGCTCCTAGAGAAAAAAATACTAAAATTAATGTTACAACTCATGAATCCAAATTCTACTATACAAATAAAAGTACCTCTTTTTTCTCTGTAAGGCATTCTTAAATGAGCCATTTTTGTGAAGAAATTTTCCTTTGCATGGATTGTCCTGTAATTTTCTTCTTCAAGGTTTCTTGCACATTCCTTTGAAACATTTAGAAAAGACCATTATTGGAGGCAAGAGGCAAGTCTTGATAGTCTATTCCTTTATTGACAGTTCTTTTCATCTGTGCTCGATCAGTTCCTATCAGTGCATGGGATAACACTAGGAAGTGTGGAATGAACAGGGGATATATTTCTTGCTGACACTCCATCCGTGTCCCACCAGAAAAGCTGTCTCTGCAACTGCCTGTAACACAAACCTTCTATATCACATCTCTTACTTGCTTCTGCATTGGTCAAAACTATTACTATACGTGGCTAGTGGGATGTAGCCTTATGGAAAAAGCTCTCACAGTGAATAGCAGAAAGGAGGCAAGACTCAAATATGAGTCTCAAATCTGTGGTTTGGGCCATCTCTCAGATGGATTCCAGGATTCCTGGATGAAGGAGGAGCAATGGCAGTATAAAAAACATTATGATCAATAACAAATCAGAGTAAAAGATTCCTAAATGGGATTAATTGCAGCACTGGAATCTATATGGAAGAACAATCATCGATTAGGCATATAAATGGTATGATAAACTGCCCCAGTGCTTGTTCAGGAAAACAACTTACTTTTCAAAAATATTACTGGTTGGAATTTTCCTGTTTTAAAATTAACTAAAATTTTCAAAATCAATTATTACTCACCAACTACTCTGCAAGCCAGATGTCCTAGGGAAAAGGAAACATCCATATTGTTCTGATAAATCAGGCAATAAGTGCAGGACTGACAGACCTGATGGAAACCATCATGATTAGCCTCATCTATATTTCCTTGTTTATTACAGCCATTTTCTGTTTCAAGAAATACTCCCATCTGCCTGCAGCATAGCTTAGCAATAGATTAAAAAAAATCTGGTTTTTTTCTCACCATACTCAACAACCATTGCACAGAACAGACATGGAGAAGAGAATCTCAGAATGTCACATCAACAATGTACATTCTCAGTTCCAGTAAATCCTTTAAAACTGGACTTCTGCACACATCAAAAATAGCCAGGCAGGGGGCTTATGTCACCCTTTTAAACCACACACATCCTAGTAGCTCCTACTTTTTTCTACCCTATCAATAACTGGACAGCTCAGTTATTGCAGTGCCAGTGTATAATAAGCATTTACAATGGCATTGGGTTATTGCATATAGGTACCTCAGGCCAGAATATTAGCAAAACTCATGGGAGAGGAACAAAGAAGAAATCTCTTGAAGATCTTCCTAACATCACCATCAGGAGGGGTGTGTGGTAGGCTATGCTCATTATCTGTTCCATGGCTTTAGCATGCCTGTCTACCAAGGCACCTTACCTCCCTCAAAGGTGCTGCTTTCCTGAGCCATCTCTATGAATCCAGTATGTTTGCAGTCCTCTAGCACTCCCATTTTCCAGCTCTTTTACCACTTTCAATCCTTCAGCAAAGCAACTATATCTTTCCTGTATTTGTACTCTGAAACATGTACAAACTCTTGGTCTTCTACTTTGATATACAAAAGGTACCTGCACACGCACTTAATTTTTCCCTTCCAATTATTTACATGTATTTAGCTTTTCAACTCTGATAGTTAAGACTCTGATTATTTGTCTCTTTCTGTAGCCATATTTCTCTTAAATGTCTTTAGTTGATTTTTTCCCCAGATGTAGTTGACCATGTTACTTGACTCTGCAAACTTCATTGGCTAAAGTGATGTCCATTTCTTTCCGCTCTAAATATTTCAGCTACAGTTGAACTAAATTTATTTAGAAGATAATTTTTAAAATTAATAATTTAATAATTAATAATTTAATAATTAATGAATACTTTAAACTTGTATTTATTCAAAACTGTATGCTTTTTTGATAATTTTCCAGCCTTACTGAGTCTAAGAAAATAGTGAAAAGGGATGGTAAAGGTTTGATTGCCTTCTTTGACCAAAAAAGCCATAACTAACCCCATGTATTGATCCTGACCAGGAGACTATTACACATCTGGGAGCTAGTGATTCACATAGCAGTTAACCTGCACAGGGACAGGCCTGCCTTGTGCTGCATAAATCCTTGGCCACAAAATGAGCTCAGCTCACTGTAACAAGGCCATCTGTGTGGCCTTGCCTTTACCTAACAGCGAAGCAAGAAGTTTTCATTAGAATATCCTTTACAAATAGAGTTGTCACCCTGTGTCCTCAAACCTCCAAAAAATCCTAGGATTATTTTTTTTCCATTAACTATTCCTTACTAGTTCCAAACTTTTGCTTTGTTTTCCAGTAGTCATAGTTTAAACATTATGAGATACTCCATTGTTTTATGTAATTCAATAGCTGGAAGCAATTAGTATTTTTATATGACCAACTTTTGTGTTTATTAATCATGTTTCAGAAAGAGCTTTTGTATAGGTTTTTGTTTTAGGAAGACTGAAAACTCTCAATTTTTCACAAAAAATACATGAAGCATTTCCTTGAATATGAAAGATGACACACTTTTAAATATTGTTTTATTCTGTAACATGATTTGGGAAATAATCAGCCACAAATGGATACTGACTGTCACAGTCTCATTTCTGCTGGATTAACTTTCACTGATTTGAATAACCCTGGTTCCTACTGAAACAAAATGGAGCTTCAAATGTTCAAATCCTTGAAAAATCCGGCCACATTTAAGCGCAGGGTATTCTCCTTTCCTTCCTGTGCTTGTTTGCTTCTTTAATTCATACAGGGTATAGCAACTTCTTTGAACATACTCTGTAGATTTTCTGATTAGTTCCCTATCACAGTATTTCCTTCGGTCATATGTCAACCACTGACTAGATCTGAAGTGGAAGTACAGGAGTGACAAGTAATAGAAATATGTGGCAATGTTTGGCATCCATAAAAAAAAAAAAAAAAAGTTTAACATGAGTGGTTGAAAAGTATAAGATTTGTTAAATAATTTAAAGAATTCTCAGGTATTAGGTACAGAACATCCTTTCACCAAAAAAAAAGTTAAACCCAGGACTGAATACTCTATAATGGCAAAGCTTAGAAACCTAAAGTTTCTAAATCTAAAGTTTAGAACCCCAGTGTTTCTGGAATTGTCTCATAATCTCACTTGGGAAACAGTAGAATAACTCAGCTCAATAGTAATTTTTACATCTTAATGGAAATTTGTTCTAACTTCATATCTTGATATATCATATGGTTGTCAGGATAGCATGTGGAAAAAAAAGTCCTTGTCAAATATACCTTCCAATCTTTTCATCAAATTTAGAGCAAAATACTACAACGTCTAAGGAGTCCTGGATGAAACACACACTTCAACTTCTGTTTACTTTTTTAATGAACTAAATTTTCACGTTATTTACTTGAAGACAGAGATATGATTGATGTCAGTCATTCTCAGATTGGGTGTATCACCTCAAATATCTCCTGCTGCAATGCTTTCTTGTCTATTGACATGATGCTCACCCGATAAACATGAACTCTGGACACCACAGTAATGTCCAAAAAGCCATGTGAAAAGCCAAAGAAACTTGCTACTGCAAAAGTTGTGTCTGTGCCATCATATAGTATAAAAAAGGAATTAAGAGATATCTGCATTGATAATATGAGTACAGAAGCCCTGAATATCAGCAATCATTAGTTAATAAAAAATTCTGAGTTTTGTTTTGAGCCCACTGGAAGCTGAATGACAGAAGTTATGACAGCAGGAAGAGAAGCTGTCAAAGGAGCACCAATGTGTAATGAGAGAAGACATTTCAAAAAATAGAATATGGCTCCATTTCTTCTTGTCAGGATTCATTGAGGCTGAATAGCTCCAAATTCACTGCTCAAAACAGACAGTGTACACTGATGACTAGTAGCAACCAGCCATTCTTCAAACTAGAAATCCGTCTTGGAAGGGAATGCATGCCCAAGCACTTCCAGAGCACAGTGTCTGTTTGCATAAGCCTGCTCTCTCACAGTGATTAATGTGATTGTCAAGCATTTATCAGTACTGGCACTTCAGCCCATTTACAGTGGCAAATGTTTATTATTGAAACCTGATTTCTTCCATTCTTATAGCATGTGCTGAAAAGGAGTTAGTGCTTCCTTTCTTTGGCTTGCAAAATTTATGTGTACCTTGGAGTAAATTCATTACTGGGAAAACAGGAAAACATTAAAAGAAATACATGGAACACTTCTTAAATCTAGACAGCTATAGATTACTATACATGTCAGGAAAGTGCTGTTTCTGTTAAATATACTGTAAATACAATTTAGTTTTGCATTGTGTCTTTCAAGCAGAAATCAAGAAAATACATATTCTTTTATCTTTATGATCCTTTGAAAGACCTGTCTCTAGTGAATCAGAGCTAGAGATTCTTGGAAGCTGAATGTCTACAAGCAAATGTGTAAGATGCTTTCTTCTGGAAGGAAACCTCTGAGGCTAATTGGTCCAATGTGCTGAATGACGTTTTACAGACACAAAACAAGATGAATGTCCTAAATACACTGATACAAGAGAGTTCCTTCTCAAATCTCACACAAACCTGAAAAAGATGTTTTCTTACCAAAAATTCTTTACAGTCTGAGTCCTGCTACAAAACATACTGAGAGATAAAGAGCAAAACTCATGCTGATTTTGATGTTGACCAAGCTCTAAGATCAACTTTGTGTCTTGTCTCCACCATGAGAGAGGAAGCCCCTCTGCGTTAGGTCAGAACCACACCTAGAGGCCTGTGCAATATACCAAATCAGCTCTAACCCTGTTAGTTCAGTGCTGTTTCGCTGATTAAGGATACCAATTAAACTTGGATACCAGAGTGAAAAGAGTAGGCATATTTTACTAGTAATAACTAAATAATGTAACAGACTAATACAGAAACATGCAGTAAGAAAAGACAGAATAGTGCACTTAAAGCAAACAAATAGGAAAATACAGGGTCATGCATCAAATCATTATAACGTGAGAGAGAGAACAGTGATTAAGAAAGACACATCACCACTTGCACACGTTACCATCATCCAGCCCCGCAGTGGCTGGGCAGCCCCGGTTACAGCGAGGGTTTGCAAAGTCGCTGCAAACAGGCTCAGCCTTATATACCAGAGATCGACAAGCCAGAATAGCTGGCACCTTTGTTTTGAGCAGAAAATTTCTGGTTTCATTCTCCTGTTGGATTCCACCCAAAGCCTGGCCAGGGCTCGGGGTGGGGGAAATCAAGGGAGTTTCTAACAAGGCCAAATACGGGTGTTCTCAGCCTTGAACAAGGCTAAACAAGGGAAGTTGGATACATTCTCTCAGCATTTCATCCACACTACTGATAATTGTCTGTCTGAGCTGCCTCTTTCACTAGGAGTTTACATACCTTTTTAATGATTACAGACTAAATTAGCAGCTTCAGCTTGGGGCCTGTTGTTCAGGCTTCAGTATTTCAATGCTTTAGCACTTTTTACATCACCATAGGTGGTTTATTATAACTCAGTACAATGCCTACTAGCACAATGGTTATCAGTTGCAAAATATACAGGATTCATCTATAGGTCAACTCTGGCCTGGGCCTGTTGTCCAAGCCTTAGTACTTCACCTCCACAGAGCTACATGGGAATTTGGAATTGGCAGCTAAAGGTAGATAAGTACCTCAGCTTGATTAAAGGACATACTGCAATCTCCAGCACAGTCGTCTTCTACCCCATGGAGAGAAACAAGATATAGAAGAAGCCCAAGCACTCTGGGGAGGCCAAAGATTTCTCTTTTATAACAAGAGGTAAAGGAAACGGTAGACTCGTAAACTGCAGATTGGGTGTAGATTTGGGTAGCCATATGCTCTCTTTCATCAGTGATAAATGAACATAAGCCAAGCAACTATTTTGTTTGAGGGATGAATAATTGTGATTCCTTTGGGGTTTAGAATAATTTTAAAGAATAAGTGTAAGGGCCCAAGGAAGAGAGTTAGCAGTGACTAATAAACCTTAAACCTCAAAGGACTGCAAGTTCAGAAAAGAACCTGTTAGAAGTTAGCATGTACCTTCTAACAAGCCTACACCTGCTCAGAAAAATCTCCAGAGCTCTTCATGAGCTGATCCTAGAAATTGCCAGACACTCCAACATGAAGAGAGATTTGGTGAAGTGTGACTCCTACCCCTCTGAGATATTTGGCACTCTGCAAACAGGGGCACAGCTCTTGGCTCAGGCTGCTGAGGAAACAAGCTTGAGGAAGAGCACTGAGAAGGTATGTAGAGCAGAAGCAGGTAAGATAAGAAAGGTAAAATTGTTGACACAGAGATGCACAGGTTGGTAGCAGCTCAAGGAGGAGAGTTCAAAAGGCAAAACATGAACCTTGGAAGGTGTCCTGGTTCAGCTAGGATAGGGTTAAGTTTCCCCAGCAGAGAGAGGGAAGGGATCTCCAGCCGGGTTATTCATACCATGCTGATGTCAGGTCCAACACAGCAGCGTGGGAACTTTTTCCTTTGTGGCTTTGATCGCAAAAAGCACGCGCGGTGGGCTAGCTGTATTCTTGCGATATTTCTCTGTATATCTTTTGTCTTGTTTACTGTTATTACTGTTTGTTGTTGTTACTATCGCTATTGTTGTTGTTCAGATTGTTTTATTACACTGTTGTATTAAATTTCTTCTTATTTTAACGTGTCCGAGGGTGGGGGAGGGACAACGGCAACGTGGTCTCCGGTCCCAGGAGGGCTTAAACCATCACAGAAGGTATAAAATTTTAAAGGGAAAACCAGGGATTTGGAAAACAGCAACTCACCACCACTGAGGAGGAGCACTTCAGGGAGCAGAGAAGTCCATCCCTTGTCCACATGACTGATGACCAGCGACCTCTTTGTGGTGAGCTCAGTAACATTTACCTGAATAGCACGGCAATCATTACTATCTTGTATTTGTGTTAGCCACCACATAATATGCTATACTTGTAAATTGTTTATAACCTAGCTGCAGAGTCTCTTTGCATATGGTAAAACGTGCCTGAACAAAGTGACCTGGAAAATTACAACTGACACAAAGAAAATGAGCAATAAAAGAAAACTTAGGATAAGGAATAGGCACAACTGAAAACAAAGTAAATAAAATATGACCCTGATTAAGAGATGGATGTGTGCCCACAGCTTATTTAGCAGAAGCTACCAAGAGAGAGATTGTTGTGACTCCCTGCTGCGCAAGTGCTCTGCAATACATGATATTTATTTAAAAATAAGTATGCTCCATCAGGAAGTGGATTTCTGATGAGCACCACTAATATCAAATAAAATCAGCATTGCATTTCAGCTTTTCACATGCATGAATTGTTAATCTGATATTTTCTATCGCTGCACTGCAGTTGCAGACTGACATCATTGTAGGTCATACTTTACTAATATTGGTGGCAGTCAAACCACAGAAGAAAAGAGGGCTTCTTTCCAGCACAAGCAGACAAATTCTGCCTACTTCCATATGCTGAGCACCATGATACTGCAGCCAGGCTTTTGCAAATGTTTTAACAAAGCCCACACTGCTATATCTACACTACAAATAAACTATTTTGCTCAAAGAGGGGGACAAAGATCACCAAAAAGAGTAAAAATAAACCACTGAACACATCTGAGAACACCACTGATCAATAGAAGGTGGCTGGAAGGAAAGGCTTTTGAGGTAGACTGCTGGAGCCCTGCAGAAAATTACCTCAAGGAGTGAGTGCCACAGTGACAGAGAGAGGCCCAGATGCCACTTCTTGTCCCAAACCTGTGGCAGAGGAAGGAATCAAGCTCTTACCTGACTTCAGAAACTTTTCTGAAAAGGTGAAGTATTGAGCCAGTGTAAGTCTTGGGTTGCAGCCCTAAGCAAAAGGCTTTGCATGATCGTGGTGTCAAGAAGAAAATAATAATGATCAACAAAACTTAATACTAAAGGAAACTATGCAAGTGAGATGAACAAATGGAAGTCAGAGAAGTAGAATGACTACTGAAGCCAGGTTAGTTGAAACTGGCTCAGACAGCATGATTACCTTAAAAACTAAACCAAAACCAATATATCCTACTTCATTTTTAGTAACTGCCCCATTTTCCCTTCACCATTATGATACTTTGAATGATTTTGCACAATGATTAGCCACCGTGCTTTCACTTTCATCTTTGGACCTGGGTCTGGGTTAAAGAGTGTTTTTCAAATGCTTTCCAGACAAACCTGAGATCCAGTGCTCCTTCCTTGTTCTCTTTGACTAGTCAGACCTCTCTGGCACTGTTTTGTCAGTCACATGTTTTCTTTAGACCTTTCTCACATCTTGTAGATTACAACCTGTTGACCTCTTTAGATAGTTAGATAGAATGATGAAATGCTCTGGAAACAGTAAATGTATTGTTTTAGTGATAATCTCTGTCTGGCACTTTCTACTAAGAAGGAAATGAATTAATAACAGTGTTTTCTCTGTAAAACAAACCTGTTTTCTGAGACAAGAGTTTAATTTTCTTTGGCAAGAAGACAGGAAGAAATATACTCATTTAAATGTGGGTTCTCACGAAATAAGGAGAAGTTTTTGAGAGGAACCATATTTTAGGTTTTTCTCTCTTCTACAGTTCTCTGTTATTCATCACTCACTGTTTCAATTCTTGTTAAGCTGTCACTTAGCATTTTTTCCCTCTGGAATGACAGCAGGGCATGCTGTTTACACTGGCTAGACAGATGCCTACCCAGAGAGTGAGCATATCAGCTTCTGGACTGCACAGCCTGTAATAACATGGCATGTGTCCTTGACATCAGATCTTTGGCATTAACGTATGTAGGTGACAAGCTTGTTAGCAAGTCAGATGGTGCAGAAGTTATGCAATTCAAGTAACAGCTAAAGAGCTAATTTTACCTCCTGAAAATTAAAAAAAACCCAATAATTCTGGTTACTATATAAATAGTTGTCTGATAATTAAAATCAAGTTCCTGCAGCAATATTTAAATGGTTAAAATGTGCCTGTAAACCCAGAAATACTAAAAAATGCTTGCAGTTGATCCTGATTTTGAACAATATTAAACAGGAGCCCAATTATTGCTGTTGAGCTGTCTAGAGCACCAGCACAAATGGGGCTTTTGTTGTGGGAGGCAATATAATATCTTCATAAGTTTTCATTGTTCTAGAGAGCCTTGGAGGAACATTTTGCAGGGCTGAAACTTTCAAAATATGCAGTTAGCCTTTACACCAGCATACAAGACACCAAAGAGGAGGTCTCCTCCCTGCCATCATTCAAGCTGTAAGGGTAGCTGCATTAATTCCATCCTAACTTGTCTGTTCATAAGTCCAGACAATACTATTATGATATCATGTGTCCTCATTCCCCACTTTCACTCCTGCTAAGTCCATCCAATGACAGATTGCCAATATCTTGACCAGGTCTAAATGTTTCTCAAAAGAAAGGAGGAAGACAAAATCATCCCAAGATCTTCTGAGGGGCTGTTTTGACAAAGTGCAAGTGATTATATGAGATCTAGAAGAATTTAAAGCAAAGGGTTCCAATCCATGCTCAGAGTAACTAGATCAGGAGGGATTCCAGCACATACAGTGACTTTATTGTAGATTAATACAGTGTGAACACAGATATTTCAGCTAAGCCACCACCAGTTTAGCTGAAGATACTACATTTACATAGACATGGGGTTAGATCCATCTGATTCACCATTGTAAAAGTTTACAGTGTAGACATCTGAAATTGTGTTGTAAATTTTACTGTTTATAGAGCAGAAATAGGTTCTTTTGTAGTGTGACTCCTCGCGTCCTAAAGTATGAACATAAAATAGATCAGACAACTCAAGACTTGCCAATGAGTCTATTTCTCTCTACTATCACAGAAGTCAAGGCTGACTACATCAGATATAGTTGTCTACATTATTTATCTCTAAAATCAGGTGTGACGACCCCTCATCCTGGTGTCCACAGAACATCTCTGGGACTTCAAACATCTCTGGGACTTCCGCTGCATTCATTCAAAAACTTGACACTTCTGTCAATGGAGAATTAGAGAGGTAGATTTGCATAATGGTTTTCTTTTGCATTTCCACTTGGAGAGCAGACGGCTTCAGATTTTTTTTATTGCCTCTACCACGGCCAACCAGCACTATCTGTGTGCCATGGCAAAACACACCATCCCAGCTTACTGTCAGTTGCAGAATGTGTGAATGGAACATTTTCAGACTTTAGAGAAAGTACGGTGTCAGTTTCAAAGAGCAAAGATTTGGCACCATTCTCATTTTATCCCAGTTGATTCTTTCCTCCTGAGGCTCAGGTAGGTTGTCAGCTTTCAAGTGGGATGAGATCCATTTAAAGACTGTGACATTGCAGGTGTCAGAAAAATCACAGATTCTACTTGAAACCAACATTTTTAATTACATTTGGCATTCCCATGCATATTGCTGTCACTTCTTCAGCACTGATGGCAATAAGCTAGGGAATGTCCAGCATAATTAAAAACTTTCATTTTAATATATTCCATGACTTTTATGTACCTTTGAACCTTAGGTCTCCTGTACTGAGCAAAGTGGAATGGAAAATATAGGAGTCTGACACCTCAAACACCACTTACAAGTAAGATCCTGCCCAGGTATTGCCAAAAAGTGATTGCTGAAACAAAGCATCAGGAAGCTGCTGACTTTATTCTCCCACCCATCTACGGAGACTGAGTCCTCTTCTATAGTAACTGCTTAATTGGTCACATCTGCTTTTGAAACCCGGACTGGAGGAGAGGTAATTACATTGGTGCTGCTCTCTACATTCTTCAGAATAGCACTGTTGTTAGGCCACTCACCTAGAAAGTGGAAAATGCATTTAGACTATTTTCCAGATGACAGGTTTCAAAGGTCCCCAGAAGACAAACACAATAGGCTAAAGTTGCTGGGCACTCCTCCTGCCAAAGCATAAAAACAGGCAGCAAGAGTCATGGGATCAAAAGTTGAGCAAATAAGGAAGATGACAGCACTGTGACCTTGTGATTAGGGCACTAATTTAGGACAGGGTAGGAATGAGTGGTCTTGATCCCTACTCCCAGAAGAGGTTGTGCAGCTGAAAATAGGTGAAAAAACTGGCGTGATCCAGAGTGCAGAGTGTGGAAGTTTTCAACTTCTCTTTTGAATTACCTCACTCAGAAGAGAAAAAATCAGCAGCAAAGGCTTTCAAGATTAGCTTCAGTAAAACCTCTTCCAAACATAAAGTCTTCAATTCCTCCATGATTTTAAAGACAGCATACTGACAATCTTCTACAATACAATATTTCTTTCTGAGCAAAGCTTCAAATCATGAGGATATATATTGCAATTTGGTTTCAGACACTAATTCTTCCTGCTCCACAGGACACCTAAAGGAGAATCCGCTTATGGTTGCTGAAAGTGAGTAGTAACTTAAGCACTACGTCTGATCCCTTCCTGAAGGAATTCATCAGAGATATGATCTACAAGGTCAAATGGCACTATGGTATCACTCACAAGTTCTTCTTACAATGAATTAGGGAGAAGGACAAATTGGAATGACAGTGCAACACATAGCTACTGACCCATAATGTGACCTTCATGAAGCAAAATTTTAGAGAGGCCTTAACTTCAATATCCAGTCCAGACCAACAGTACAACTTCATATTTTGCCTGTAGCATTTCTAAGACAGTAAGTCAAAGAACATCCATCTTGTAAGGGAAAATTGTTGCTTAATATGAAGAACTGTACTGAAGATCAGTCAAGGCATTTGAGAACATTTAGCCGTTGCGTTGTCATATGTTTCTGTAGTTTCTCTTATATCAGTATGTCACAGAATCACAGAATTGTCTAGGTTGGAAAAGACCTTGTAGATTATCCAGTCCAACCATTAACCTAACACTGATAGTTCCCAACTACACCATATCCCTATCCCATGTCAAACAAATCAAAATCATACTTGTAATGAACATAAAAGTTCCCTCCATGCCACTGGTCTGTGAGCCTGGGGACATTTTCTATTTCCTCTTCATTCATCCTTTAAAATGAATTGCAATGGTTCTGCCACCACTGGACAAGAAGTCCATAATCAGAGGAGTAATCTGTCTCAACTATGGCTGCCACCAAAACAAATAGTGCTAGACTTGGTGTTGACTGAGCTTTACTATTTCAATGGATGGAGTTTCCACAACAGCAATCCAGGACTAGCCTGAAATTTTACAAATCAGTGATCTAGAGAGTTAAGCAATTGAAGCATAATTCTGAATCAACTTTGCACCCTGTGATAAAAGACTGAAGACAAAAAAAATCATGCTTGACTTTCAGTGGTGTATTTATAACAGCAATACATTAACTGGTAAGGTTTCAATGCAGTCTGCAAAAGCTATGTGTCAGAAAACTAAAGGCAACCAGTTATCTGGCAGGACATTCAACAAAGTTACAAAGTACTAATGCAGAATGAGACTGTGTTTTGTGTGTTACAGTAAGCTTTTTAGAATATGCACCATCAAGATTAAACTGGATCCAAACTAAACAATTACTGACATTTTAAGTGCATGGAATACAAATCTCTCCAGCACATATAAAACCAAGCAGTTTGGTGTAACAAATGCTGTCAAGTGTCTACAGTTCTAATAATATAATGGTTCACATGCTATAACTTAGAAGTGAAATGAACAAACAAATTTTTTCCACAATGCTCTAGATTTATTTCATATGTGTAAGTGATGATTCTCAGTCACCCTAGGTCTATATCCACAAAACTAAACAAATACTCCTAGTCTTTTTTTTATATCTGCTTTGGGGAAGACTTGTCATGGAGCACTAACAGATCTCATCAGAAGATGTTTCTTCACTGGTGCTTTACTGGGTTGCTTTAACCTCTCACAGTAAAACCTCTCTCCATTTCTAACAAAGAACAGTAAGTGGTGGAGTTTGTCATCCAAATGTAATATTTGACTGGCTTTTGTTTTAGCAGACAAACCCTTTCACAAGGTTGTATTGCCTTTTACAATAGGAATGCTGGAACCCTTACTGAAGAATCTGAAGACATTGAGTGGCCACTAACTTCTGAACTAGCTGGTACAATCCAGAAGCCTCTGCCCAGGCTGGAAATATACACAGTTCTGAAAGTAGTAGGCAATAGTATGTATCAAACCAAGATTCACCTGAAGAATGTCAAACTCAGGTATTCAATTCCTCACATAGATGTATCCTAGGCTCAGAAATCAGCAAGCTTCTAAAGCATTTTAAGTAAATTGGGGTAGTACAGAAAATGCTGATCCGGTATCTCACACTAATTCAATAGCCTGAGGCTGGTTTCCTGATGTAGAAGAAACATTAGCAGTACACAGTATTCCATCTGCAAGGTATTTCAGACAGCTTCTATCTACATTCAGAATGTTAGCATCTGGCAGAGCAATTTCATTTGTTTGTTGGCTAGACTGAGAACTATAAAACACCTTCACAAAATGTCCAGTCTTTCTACATGCTTGCATCCCATGTTTTCTACAGAATTTCTAGTGAAATGTGGTTTACTGGGTATGTTCACAGTGAGATGAGCTTGCTTTGTGTATTTTGAAACTTCATATTTTTTTCTTAAGCTTTGCTTTCAGCTACTTTTGTTGTTTATGTGATGTGAACAGTGTCTGAAATCCCTTGACTTAATGTTTTATGTTTGCCATCACCAACTCCATTTGGCTAGTAAAGGATTTAGCTTTCTGTAGTGTCAGGTCTGATGCAAGTAGTAACTGTTCTCTAATAAGAAATGCATTTATTCCAAATAACAGGAATTAGAATAACAGAAATTTCAAATAATAGAATAACTCTCATAAAGAACAAACTGGTGCCTTAAAGAAAGTTCTGTAGAGTCTTCCTTTTCTTTTCTTCTGGGAATGAAATTAATAGTGTTTAGTTATAATAACCAGTTTAAGGACCAAAAAACTTCTTCAGTCTGTAGCATATTCATTTTGAAAAGGAGTGTAAAATATATGCTGATCTCTTCTACCAAAATGGTGCATAAAAAACACACCTCACACATTGCAGAGCTTTTTGACATTCATATTGAATTTTTGTTTTGAAAGACTTTCATTCAAAGACGAAAAATAATTGAAGGCTTACCCAGATTTTGCAGAAGCAGCATAGGCAGATTCAGGGATGAGTGAGCCATTCTTATTGGTAATTTACTGCACAACAAGAACAAAAAAGCACACCAAGTTTATTAGATTATTAAACAAAGAAAAGCAAATGCCTGAGCAGTGGCAGAGCCAAATGCAGGACAGCTCCTGCATCTCCACGATGGCCATGGCCCCTTCAACCCTCCCTCAGCACAGCCAGTTCCTCTTCTGTCAACTGAGTCATGGACATTTTCACCATGTGAAGCAACTCTTGCCCTCCCTTTCTTCAGTGTAATCTTTCTCATCTCTTAAATACACCACAGTGGTCATTACATCTTTTTGCTTCACACATGCAAAGCACCTTATGCAACCAGTGCTATACAACAAGCGGGATATGCTCCAGATCTTTTCCCTTCTTTTTGTAGCAGGGAAGACATTAGATGCCTCAGACCAGATTCAGCTTCCTGAAAGTAGGACCTGGCCACCATTAGAGGTGTTTTGGTGTGGCACCTCACTTCTCATTGCCATTCCAGGAGGGCATAAAGGCTGTCTGAGGTAAAAGCTCCCTGCAGATGTATTGGAAATGAAAGGTACCCTAAATGACCACAAATAAACATGTTTAAGAAGCTGAATGCAGACTTTCACTTAGGAGTCAATGTCAGATTGACATCTAAATCTCAATTTGAAAGGGCAGTAAGATCATGTATGTAGGGCACCTGCTAAAAGTAATGCCGTGCCTATTATACTGGCAAACTCCTCTCCCATTTAAGGACTGGAACCTTACAACATAAGGAAATAAGGAATCATCATCACCTCTATTTTGTAAAGAGTGAGGCTGAAACAAACAGGATTAAGAGATGGACTTTGATTTCATGCTGGAACATTATGTGATTAACACTTCTGAAAGACAAGTTCCAATGACAAGGTCCACAGAAGGCACTCTTGTCTCTAGCATCAGGTAATTGTCCAAACTTTTAGGACTCTAGACATAAACATAAAAATTTCTGTGACAGGGTTACAACATTTGTGGATAAGGGGAGAGCAACCGATGTCATCTACCTGGACTTGTGAGAAGCATTTGACACTGTCCCACGCATCATTCTTGTCTCTAAATTGAAGAGACATGGATTTGGTGAATGGACCACTCTGTGCATAAAGAATTGGCTCAATGGTCACAAAGAGTTTTGATCAACGGCTTGATGTCCAAGTGGAAACCAATGACAAATGGTGTTCCTCAGGGGTTGGCATTGGGACTGGCGCTGTTTAACATCTTTGTTGATGACATGCACAGTGATTGAGTGTACCCTCAGTAAGTCTGCTGATGACACCAAACTGCATGGTGCAGATGGCACGCTGGAGGGAAGGGATGCCATTCAGAGGGACCATGACATGCTCGAAAGGTGGGCCCATGCAAACCTCTTGAAGATAAAGAAGGCCAAATGCAAGGTCCTGCACATGGGTCAGGGCAATCCCATGCACAAATCCAGGCTGGGTGATGAGTGTATTGAGATCAGCCCTGTGGAGAAGGACTTGGGAGTAGCAGTGGATGGAAAACTGAATATGAGCCAGCAATATATGCTTGCAGCCCAGAAAGCCAACTGTACCCTGGGCTACATCAAAAGAAGCGTAACCAGCAGGTCAAGGAAGGTGGCTTCTCCTGCTCTAATCTGCTCTGTGGGATCCCACCTGGATTACTACGTCCAGCTCTGGGGACTCCAGCATAAGAAAGACATGGACCTGTTTGAGTGCGTCCAGAGAAGGGCCATGAAAATGATCAGGGGGCTGGAGCACCTCCTTTATGAGCACAGGATGAGAGAGTTGAGGTTGTTCAGCCCAGAGAAGAGAAGGCTCCAGGGACAACTTATAGCTGCCTTCCAGTACTTAAAGAGGCTACAGGAAAGATGGGGAGGGACTCTTTAACAGTCAGTGTAGTGATAGGACAAGGAGTAATGGCTTTAAACTGAAAGAGAGTAGATTTAGATTAGATAGAAGGAAGAAATTCTTTACTGTGATGGTGATGAGACACTGGAACAGGTTGCCCAGAGAGGTTGTGGCTGCCCCCTCCCTGGCAGTGTTCAAGGCCAGGTTGGACGGGGCTTTGAGCAACCTGATCCAGTGGAAGGTGTCCCTGCCCATGGCGGGGGGGGTTGGAACTAGATGATCTCAAAGGTCGCTCCCAATCCAAACCATTCTATGATTCTATGATTTATGATAACCCACAAAGTCCATGACCAATCACTTGGTGGTCTAGCACCTATGGATATCCTGAATGTTTGCCTGATAATTACCAGCAAAAGTGTTTACTTCATTTCTACGCAATATTGCTGCTCTTTGGACCATTTAAGAATCCATGCTTTTTTGAAGCTTGCTGTTAAGATCTAATCTCTAGGTGTATTTAAGTGCCCAAACCCCTCATTGCACTGGGTTTATACGGTGAGGTGCCGGCAGCGGGGGCCGCAGGGCGGCCTCTGTGGGGAGCGGCCGGGGCTGCCCGGTGCCGGACACGGCCGGTTCCAGCCGGCTCCGACCGACCCCCGCAGGGCACAGTGAGCCCCTCGGCCGAGACGGTGTCGCCTCAGGGAAAGCAGGCTTAAGGACAGGCAGAAGTGCCTGACAGGCAGGAGGGGCGGACAAAAGGGAGCGAGAAAGCCCTGCAGACACCCAGGTCAGTGAGACCCACATTGGAGAAATTCGTGAAGGACTGTGTCCTGTGAGAGGGACCCCACGCTGGAGTAGGGGAAGAGTGTGAGGAGGAAGGAGCAGCAGAAAGGAGATGTTATGAACTGACCACAACCCCCATTCCCAATCCCCCTGCGACGCTCGGGCCAGTAGAAGGTAGAGGAGATAGGAATGATGGAGTGAAGTTGAGCTTGGGTAGAAGGGGGGAAGGGGAGAAGATGTTTGAGTGTTTTGTCTTTTTTCTCACCATACTACTCTATTATTAATTTGCAATAAAGTAAATTAATTTTCCCCAAGTGTAGTCTGTTTTGTCTCTGAGAGTAATTGGAACGATCTCCCAGTCCTTATCTCAACCCATGGGTTTTTCATATTTCTCCAACTGTCCTGTTGAGAGGGGGAGTGACAGAGCGGCTGGGTGGGCATCTGGCTGTCAGTCAAGGTCAATCAAGCACACATGTTTATAGCGAATGGTAGTGACACTGACTTCATTTAGGAATTTGATCTCAGCAGAGATTTTGTCCAAGCATGCTCAACAGGGCAGCTGCAAGTCCCCAAATTATAGTGACTATTTGTGGTTGTTGAAAATGATTCTGTATGTAGTAGAACAAGTTTCATGCACGTTCCACAGGCTCCCCTGCTATAATCACAGTTTGATGTACATTCATGGGCCCACTTTCCACAAAACTCTGTTTTACCCACACCATGCAGGCTGCTGGCCCTGTAATGCCCTTGAGTTTTTTCTGGTCCCCAGGCACTGCACTCACAGCCCCTTCAGTTCCTTTGCCTCACTTTAGCTCATGTCCTCCAGTCCCCAGCTCCCTTTTCTATCCTACATTAGCACTTCTTTCCCAGCTATTCTGCGCTTCAGCCAGGCAGACCCGTGCACAGAATCCCTGGCCAGCTAGAGCCCAAACCAAACAAATAACTGTACAGATCACATATCAGCCAGTGCAGGCATTTAAATGGGTGTTCACCAGTGTGGACTTTTATTCTGGTGTCTTTCCTCTATGAAATCATTGCTTTTTATGACATTTTTAGGAGCTTATGTCTTTGAGACTTCGGTAAAATTTTGGGGAAATTGTCCAGTGACTTCAAAATGTGGTGGGGGAAATGACTGACAGAGAGAGACAGAACGATCGCAAAAAAGGGAAAGCAGGTTAACAGTCTATTGAGCTATGAGTCTTTTAATCTTTAATGAAGAGTAAAAATCTGCAAAGACTTCAGAGACTACAGGTGCCATCACATAGCATTTCATCTTGATTTAAACAGCATGAAATTGTAAGTTTGTGTATTTGTACCTGTGACTCCTGCCATCTGCCCCTGAGATCAGGCTGGAGCATTATATGCTGGGACTGCATATCACATTATGAAACATTAGATCCAGCGACCTTCAGTCTCCAGGGTCCACACTTCAGTTATTAAAGATGAAAGAGGCAGCAGTCTTCTCCATTTGATTCCTGGCATAAGATCTCCCTATGCAAGGGATTAATATTAATTTTAAAATTTTCTATAGCTGTTATGTACATATTATGTCAGTTTAGTGGAATCGTTTTTCTTAAAAAGAATGGAACCATGAATCCAAACCATGTTAAAAAAACAAATCTGAAAGTTACTTTAAAATGAATGTAACAGTCTTTTATGCTAGGGTGAGTAAATAATAACCTTAACACTAAGGTTTCCTTGGGAATCTATTAAAATATGTAACTGTCATCATAGTGCTTCTTCTTCCACATTTGAGCCAAGAAGCTATCTGTGCTCCTTAGCCAACTCATCATGCCTTCTCTAAGAAAGTATCTTTCTTCCTTCTGAAATGAGAAAGGAAGATTACAAATAAGAACAGACTGTACTGACACTACATTTCTATTAAATGCTGTCTGCAAATAGTGGAATAAAAGTTCTTCCACCAGTAAGGTCGGTAGAGAACAGGACATCTGAGATCCTCACTCTGCTCAGGCTCCCTCAGGCCAGTCCTTAAATTACTTTGGATATATCTATATAACAGAACACAATGCTGTGAAGAGACAGCCAACTTAGCTAACACACAGGAGATATGACTAAACATTAATTTCTACAGTATTGTGCACAAGCTCAATACTGTAGACTTAATGCTCATTAACAACAGGATATATCTGCTCTGGAGGAGCCAGAGTAGCATAGCTATACACTTCTGCTCTGCAGGCTAGCACAGATGGCTCCATGAAGCATGTTTTGTGCTGCACAGTTGTATCCTGAGAATCCCAGTCAACAGAAGAGTGAAAAATAGCCCTCTTCAGAAGCTGGTTAGAAGTTAGAAATCCAACCTTTCTTGCTGCAGAAAGTGTACCATTCATACCACAGTGTGAGACCCCTTCCACAATTCTTGTCAAAATGCAAGTCTTTTCTATGGTGACTTGACAGACGTCACAAAAAGTGCAAAATAAGAACTAGCCTTAGTGGTCCTGCAAACTGCCACAGAATTCATCAAGTGGGGTCTAGACCAAAAGCGACCAATTTGCCAATCTCATAGGATTTTAATATCTCAAACACATCCAGCAGAGTTAGCCATATACTCTAGCTTGCATTTTTTTCTAATTGCTCCAACTTCCTCCTCCCACCAGAATTAAAGATTTTCACTTCTTTGTGGGCTGGTAGGACCTTAAAGGAATTACGAGAGATCACAGAGAAAGTTTCAGAGTTTACTTAATGCCCACTAAGTCATTTATATGGTTCCTACATCAGGTTTAGAAATGGGAGTTGAGGTTGAAAGACCAATTTTATCACACATTAAACACTCACTGCGTTGTGAGGTAGCCTGTTCCTTTCATTTAACTGGCAAAAAGAAGACCAAGTCCCAAAAGTAAGCCTGGGATTGTAAACAACTTCAGAGAGGTGAAATGAAATGCATGTAAAAGTGAATTCCATCCAAAAGTTCTCCCTCTTCACTTACTTACTCTGCAATCAGAATACCTGACCACTGTACACAAGGCAGTGAGCTATTATTTTTGAAGGCATTCCGGAAATTTTCTTCCTGCCTCCTGTTTTCTCCTCCTCCCCAATGTATGAGCAGAGGAGGCATATCCTTGATGCACAGTGCCTCCAAGCACTGGTTTTGTGGTGTTTCAGCCTGTGCCTAAAGACACAGACTAGCTCCAAGGGCTAACAACAAACATGTCAGCATTGTAATCAGGTATAAGAAGATTAAACTAATGAAAGAATCATGCTGACTTCACTGTCGGAGCTGAAAGAAATATGAACTACACATAAAAATTAATTTAGCTTGAAAAAATTTTCTTAATGTCACAAGATATTTTTACGCACTACATGGTGTTGGTCATTGCACAGGGAAAGTATTTTTAATATGATTTTCATCTTTATGATGTCCTTTTAAATTCTCATATATGGACTCATCTTGCGTTGTTTCCAATCATTTTGGTCCTTAGGAAAAGTTCTTCAAAGAAAGATATGACTATAAATAAGGTGTAGGAACAAGCAGTTCCCAACAGGCTTAAAACTACTTTTTTCTGTGTCCCCACCAATCCAAATCTCTTCAGATTATGTGTAGCACAGATAGAATTTATAATGTCTTGTGGCATTAATTCTCATTTGATTAAAAAAGCTAATACCTGCATATTTTTGGCAATAAAATAAGCAGAATACAAAAAGCTGTAGGGTTTTTTGTGCACTAGTGTTTTCTAAGATAGGTATAAGCTTGTCTTATCCTGAAACCATATATGCCTGTGCTTACAGAACTTGTCAACTTCGACTACAGTTGCATGAAGATCAGTTACACGAGTTGTTACCTGAACGTGTCCTTGCAGGAATGTATCAAACAAAACTTGAAGAGAGGAAAACTGTGGAAAAAAGCTCAGTGCAAAATATATTGGAGCATTAAAACACTGCACTGAATAGCAACAAATAATAATTTTATTAATATGGTTCAATCTGCCCGTTCTGTACATTTTAAACAACTTACCTTATCTCTCACATTTCTTTTAAGAAGGAAAGGAAAAGAGAGGCTTATCAAGGGCACTTTGTATTTCCCATCACTGCTACAGGCTCTAACACAACCGGCATTGCACTGAAACACTGATACAGGATGCAACATGCCACATAATGAGGATGCCTCTCTTTTGTTTCCAATCCTTTTCAGAATGCCACGAGACAGATGCATTTCCAACACATGTGCAGGCTGTGTGGCATGCCAACAAACGACTTCTGCACAGTTTGCGTTTTCATCTTTGAAGCATTTATTTTGGTTTTCATTTTGAAATGTATTTCTTTCTTGGTCTATGTCAGTCACCATCACAACTGACAGGTGCATGTGGCATATGCCAGCTTTGTGCTTCACCTAAGATCACTTTTCATAAGTGCTCTACTTTTGCCAAACTGTCTTATCTCTTGCATCCTTCTCAGGACAGGTGTACAGCCTCCAGTAGCACTTGAGTGCTTTGGGGGTGTGTGAGCATGAACTGTTTAAAGTCCGTAGACTCCTTCAATTAGAATTACATAATTAAATATACCAAAAAATCCTGAAGTACAACAGGACTACATGTGAAATAAAGAGGTAAAGAGGCTGCTATAGGCATGAATGGTGTGTGACAGGCTGGGTCCTCTGAAGGTTCAAAGGGGAGAACGGGGAATGTGCTCTCTCTAAATTTGAGATAACTAATTCAACATTTGCCTACCTATTTTAGCTTCTGCTGCATATAAATGAATATATATTATTCATAATATTTCCTTCATTATGATTTGATCTTCCCACTCGACTCTTAATAAGTCTTGGTTTTAATTAGGCCACCTGCAACTTGCAATGTAATAGAGGCACAACTTTAAAACTATGAATTCAAAACAGTAAGTGCAGCCTCACACAAAGAAACTTATCATGAAAAATAATTTGACATTATTGTTTGAAGCTTTGCATTTCTGTAATGTGATAGCTGAGAATAATTTCCTCTTGCTGTAATTCTTATAGGACTCAATGTTCATATTATACAGAATTTAATAGAACAGAAAGTGCTCATGCAACGGGAAAAGATTAGAAAAAGAGGTATGCACCATGCATTTCAATGCAACCTTTCCCACACATCTATTATAGTTCACAGAATCATAGAGTAACAGGTTGGAAGGGACCTCAAGGATTATCTGGTTCAACCTTTCTTAAGAAAAGCACAGTCTACACAAGATGGCCCAGCACCCTGTCCAGCTGAATCTTAAAAGTGTTCATTGTTGGGAAATCCACCACTTCCCTCCCTGGGGAGATTACTACAGTGACTGTTATCATTGTGAAAAATTTTCCTTTTGTGTCCAATCGGAATCTCCCCAGGATTAACTTGAATCCATTAGCCCTTGTCTTTTCCAGGTGACTCCTTGTAAAAAGAGAGTGTCCATCTTCGTTGTAGCCACCCTTTAAATATCGGAACATGGTAACAAGGTCTCCCATAAGTCTTCTCTTCTCAAGGCTGAACAAACCCAGTTCTCTCAGCCTTTCCTCATGTGGCAGGCTTCCCAGTCCTTTGATCACCTTTATGGCCCTCCTCTGGACCCTCTCCAGCCTGTCCCCAGATTTTTTGTATAGCAGGCATCAAAACTGAACACAGTATTCCAGATGTGGCCTGACAAGTGCTGAGTAGAGTTATTAATTATTGCAGACCACCTGTTAATCAAATGTCTCACGGGACTAGATACAAGTATCATGTACCAGTTGTGGCTGTGCCACTTTAGATACTAAGCAAGAGTGGCACTTGTCATTCACATCACTGACTTGACAGAAGATAGCAATCCAATTTTCGGATAGCTGGCATGTACCACTGTGAAAGGGTACCCTGCTGAATTGTCATTTGTTATTTAAAGGCACAATAGTTACTACATTTCCTGTTAAAACATTCAAGGGGTACTCTAATGATGTGTTAGTAAAGTCTAAGTAGCACACTGGGATTCATAATGATTCACCGCAAACAAGCACACTTCAGAAATATTTGTTTCCAAAGAACTCCATGTGAACTAAGGCCAGTGAGCTCAGTCCACATTCCGTAGCAATCTTGTTTCAGTTGAAAAAACAAGGATCCAGACACAAATAACAAGAATTCATGAATAATAACAATTCATGAACATTACTAATTAACTATTCATCCCCAAGTTGATAAAATGTAGCTAGAGCTCTAAATTGCAATTTATGTTTCTGAAAATACAGAATTTGGCAAAAACATTTAATGATCTACTGGAGTTTACATTTTGAATTGTCTTTTCTAAAGGACAAAGTTTTTATAAGTTCATGGTTTACCCATAAAAGAATAAAAGTAATGAGAACATGCTAGGTAATAAATGCATTTGTTATTATTTATTTAACAATAGTTTTTTAATGTAAGAAGTAAATTTGGGAGCATGCAAACATGAAACAAGACCTGATTAAGTGATAATACCAGTTTTTGTGAGGTCATGCTAACTGGATTCAGTAAGTAGAAATGTTTAATCTGAGATAAGCCTTTTTCAGTAGCAAGTTCCATTGCTGACAGATTTTAGTTTCCAAAGCTGAGTTTCCTACTTACATATCACACCATTGCATGAAACTGTGGCAATTAATTTTGAAATTTTCCTTCTGCTGTTTTTTAATTACATGAAATAAAATATCAATATGCTACCTATCACTCAATAATTAGAACTGTTAATGTTTTTAAGTTTGCTTGTGAAGTTACTGTGTGCTTACTTCTCACTCTAGCAGAAGAATGTAAATATATTCTACTGTGAGTCTTCAACAAGTCAGAAACTTTGACACAATGTTGTGCAGCTATCGCAAGGCTTGAAAATATATGAAATCATTTTCTTTACCTCTGTGCCTAAAAATTGTTTCTACAGTTAAGATTTTGGCTGTGCATTGCATGATTTCCCTCCCACTCGTGCCTTTCTCCAGTCCAGAATCACTGCATTTCCTGACTGTTCATCCTTTAAATCTGTTACAAGTTCAATAAAAGTCTGTGAGACGTTGCTTCAAGCCCTTCAAATATACCTCAAGATGTGCCAAAGTTTGCCTAGTCTTGGCAAGTCAGAGCATTCTTACTGCCTCATGAACTGAAAAACCTGGTTCAAAAGCCCCCCAGAGACCTATTATCTGTGGATCACTGACACAATAAACCAGAATAGCTTTCAAGGAACCATTCAGGTCAGCGATGTCGCTTTGTACACAGTACCTGGGGAATCTTTAATCTATCACTTATCGACACAGTTCAGAACCATTCCAGACTAGTCAGGCTTTGCTTAAGGAGCGTTAACGCAATAAATCTGTACAAGCCCCTAAACTCAGCCTTCTAAAAATCCTTATTGAAGTTTCCAGCTAAAATTACTGATGAGTCTGTGGATTACCATTTTTCTGTCAAAAAACAAACATGCTTGTTGTTTTAAAGTATGTGCCTGCCACACCATAATACTGTACACCACTCTGGTACCACCTGGAGGCCAAGAACTGTGTCACTTTCCAGGAGTAACTAAAACATGTCCAAGGATTTTGTGTCCCTTATTTGTCATCCACAAATAACCTGCTGTGGCTCAGGGGCACCCACAGGCTATCATTGACCTGACCAGCCTCTAACTGTCTTTCTCCATAGTTGCAACTTTCATTCAGCTCCAGCTCAGATTCTGGCTAATACACAGCTCATGTCAAGGCCTGCTGTATGCTGGGAGCCGTGCCATTAGGTCAAAGCAGCGGCAACATACAGGCAGGACATGGTGGTCAGAGAGGGCTAAAGGTCATTACACAGCCACTGCCACCTGCAGCTTGCTGTCTCCTGCAGCCACAGTCTTTGCATATTGATTGACTGTCGGTTTTCTTCAGAATCTGCTAACTCACAGAAACAGGATAGATCAGACTTCCAAGTTGGAATGTATAAATACGTCAGCTTACCCAAAAGGTTTTTGAAGCAGATCCAACAGCAGCTGGACTGCTGAGGCTTTCATGCTTCCTCATGTTATACAGGGGACACATGAACCATGAGGAGGAGGAAGGATGAACATTCTCACTATTGGTAAATAGCTTACTATTGTGCTCATATGTGTACAAGTTACTAGTTATGAGTTGCAAGTTATGAATTAGAGGACCTGTGAGATGGACTGTGACAGTAGTCTTCCTCCAGGGTTTAACTGACCATACTGAAGCTCTACCCTGATCTGGTGCATGCATGTAACCTGGGATCTGACTTCACAGAAAACAGACAAGTTGTGGAAAAGGGCTGTGAAAAATCTCCTCTGGGGCATCCTCTAAGTTGGGACCTGCACTGAATCCAGGCCCAATCCTTTGGTGCTTGCTGGAGGTACCTTGCAGGTCTGCCTGTGTCCAGCCTTGTGCTCTGGTGGTCTTGATCCTGATCCTGACTTGTGTCCTGGGTTTCCCAGTGGGACCTCAGACTTGCCTTGTGGCTACAGCTCCATGGGGCACTGGGCTGCCCTGATCATACCCCTAGCCCAGCCCCACTCACCCACCAGCCCCCTCCTGCCCAGCCCTGGCATGATCCTTTCCTGGTGAAAGCCTGAAGGGATGTGGTTAGGCAGGAGCATTTTCAGGAGGAACATAACTCCTTCCATGGTCTTTTTCCCTGTGATGCCCAGCAAAAAAAATTTTCTCATGTCACATGCTAATCTGTTCTGAAGGGGTTGTGACAAAATACAAGAGCCTTGGGAAAGGTCTAAATGCAGATGAAAAACCTAATCCTATCCATAATAGGGTATAGCAGAGAGAGAGAGGATGGTGAGTCGATTTGCTAAATGCTCTAAATGTCTGCATATCTTGACCAGATTTGTGAAGCTAAATAAGAAGAGCTGAAAATCCTACTACATGATTAAGGACGTGACTAAATAGTCATAGCATATATTTTGTGGAAAATCTCACATGACTCACTTGTAAATATTAAAGGATATAGCTTTCTCAGCAAGAGTAGGCAAATAAAGAGATGTTATCCTATATACTCATCACCAGGTTAGCAGTTTGGAGACCCAGAATATGGAGAAAGCTGAGCCAATTGAAGGAAGGTTTATTCAAGGTTAAGAAAATAAAAGAGCTAGGTACAGTCATGGGAAGCAGTTGATTACAGACAAGGAAGATTATGCTAAGGGAGTTTCTTACCTGCAGGAGATAATAGTCTTTGGCAGTGGAACTAGTTATTCCCTGGACACCCAGCCTCATGAGCTGGGAGATGGGGAGGGATAGAAGAATGAGGTCAGCACAGCTGAAGAGGAGGTGGTCAGAGACCTGCTACACCACGTGGATGCACACAAGTCTGTGGGACCAGACGGGTTACACCCAAGGGTGCTGAAAGAGTTGGCAGATCTGCTCGCCAAGCTGCTGTCCACGATTTACCTGAAGTCATGGCTAACTGGGGAGGTCCCATTGGACTGGAGGGGGGCAGATGTAACACCCATCTACAAGAGAGGCAGAAAGGAGGAGCCAGAAAACGATAGACCTGTCAGTCTGACCTTGGTGCCAGGGAAGGTCATGGAGCAGGTCATCCTGAGTGCCATTAAAAGTCATATAATGGACAACCAGGGGATCAGGCCCAGTCAGCATGGGTTTAAGAAAGGCAGGTTCTGCCTGACAAACCTGCTCTCCTTCTGTGACAAGATGACCTGACTACTGGACGAGCTAAAATCTGTGGATATTGTCTACCTGGATTTTGAAAAGCATTTGACACAGTTCCCCATAGAATTCTTATAGAAAAACTGGCTGATCATGGCCTGGATGAGCGAACAGTCTGCTGGATCAAGCACTGACTGGATGGACGGTCCCAGAGAGTGGTGGTCAATGGAGCTAAATCCAGAAGGCAGCCAGTCACAAGTGGTGTTCCTCAGGGCTTGGTGTTAGGACCAGTTGTGTTTAACATCTTTATTGATGATCTTGACAAGGACATAGAGTGTATCATCAGTAAGTTTGCAGATGACACCAAGTTAAGCGGGAGTGTCAATCTGCATGAAGATAGGGAGGCTCTGCAGAGAGACTTGGATAGATTGGATCTGTGGGCCAATGTTAACGGGATGAGCTTCAACAAGGCCAAGTGCCGGGTCCTGCACTTGGGCTACAACAAACCCCTGCATGGCTACAAGCCTGGGGAGGTGTGGCTGGAGAGCTGTCTGGAAGAGAAGGATCTGGGGGTTCTAATTGACAAGCAGCTGAACATGAGCCAGCAGTGTGCCCAGGTGGCCATGAAAGCCAACAGCATCCTGGCTTGGATTAGAAATAGTGTGACCAGCAGAAGTTGGGAGGTGACAGTCCCCCTGTACTCTGCACTGGTGAGGCCACACCTGGAGTATTGTGTCCAGTTTTGGGCACCTCAACACGAGAGAGATATCGAGGTGCTGGAGCGAGTGCAGAGGAAGGCAACGAAGCCGGTGAAGGGCCTGGAGAATAAATCCTATGAGGAGCGATTGAAGGAGCTGGGACTGTTCAGTTTGAGGAGGAGAAGGCTGAGGGGAGACCTCATCACTCTCTACAACTACCTGAAAGGACATTGTAGAGAGGTTGGTGCTGGTCTCTTCTCACAGGTGATTAGTGATAGAACAAGAGGGAATGGCTTTAAACTGCAACAGGGGAGGTTTAGACTGGACATTAGGGAAAGATTTTTCACAGAAAGAGTGGTCAGACACCCAGGGAGGTGGTGGAGTCGCCATCCCTGCATGTGTTTAAGGGTTGTTTGGATGAGATGCTGGGGGATATGGTGTAGGGAAGAACTTTGTAGAGTAGGTTTGATGGTTGGACTCAAAGATCCCAAGGGTCTTTTCCAGCCTGAATGATTCTGTGATTCTGTGAAGTATGGGACCTTTAGGTAATGGGACATCTCAGTCTTCTGAATGTCTCAGGAAGCAATCTAGTAGGACAGACTTGTCATACGCAAGTTAGGGAAATATGGTCTTACTCGATCTCCTACTGCATGATGCAAAACTGGTTAGACAACCAGAGGCTAGATAGCAGCTGACAGTACATAGCTGTCAAAAATAGATGGGTGTATTGAAGTTCCACTGTAGTCTCTCCTGGCTTTAGTACTAACCAATATTTTCATTAAGAAACTGAAGATTAAATAGAAAGGCTTCATATGTTCTTTTTATTGAATTATTACAATTATATCTGTGAAAGACAAAACTAAAAGGGGCTGCAAATATCTTCGCTAGCATCATTAGAGTTCAAATATTCTTAACAAACAAGAAATGATCTACTGAAGAACAGGAAACAATTCACCATGAATAAATCCAAGTTGCTATTCTTAGCAATAATTGACTGCACAAATGCAGAATATACAGCATTTGATTTAGGTAGCAGTTCTTCAAAAATTGATCTTAGGGATTACAGTGGTTCACAAACTGAACATGAGTGAACAATGTCCTACTCCCAAGAAAAAAGACAACCAGACATGCTAGGATTTATAACTAGGAATATGTGAAGACAAGTGAAATAGTCCCCCTACTCTGTCTCTCAGCTTAAATATGGGATCCATTTCCAGGATTTCAAGAAAGTTGTAGCACTCTAAGCATAAAACATAAGTTATCAAGAAAAAATTAAAAACTGTGGTTATTTAATCATATACGGTATGACTAATTAAGAAACATGATAACAGTCTTCATGCACACTGAGAGATGCTGCAGAATAGAATGAAATACTCTGTTCTCTGTCCATAATACACAGGACAAGAAGTAAATGGCTAAAGCTGCAGCAATAAATATTCATGGCAGACACTGGAAAAATCTTACTAACAGTAGAGGAGCAACCTTTAACAGGTTGCATGGAGGTTTTCTGAAATCTGAAAGCATATCAAAAAAGGGTTATATACATGCCTTTGTCAGAAAGATATCATATATGTTACAGGACCCACCTTGGATGTGGGAGGTCATTCTAGCCTTTTCCAGGAATTAGAAATAAAGTACCACAATGCTGCAGGGAAAAAAAATGATATTTTTAGTTATTCTTTTTCTCACCATTGTTGCTTTTTATTTGTATTACAAAAGCAGCGTTTGTTATGATGATGTTTGCTTACTTTTCATACATTTATGATCTTGCCCCAAAATCTATTTCTTCCCTTAATGAAGCAGGATTTTTTAAAAAATCATTACCTAGACTGAAGATTACCAGGTATATAACATGTCTGACAGTTAATCAAGCTATATCTTTACCTGCAACAGGAAGACTTTAAAAAAGATATTAATAAGCGTGTATCAGATTCAATACTTAATCTCCCAACAAGACCACAAGTATATTTTATACCCCTGTAATCTTAAAGCTGTATATCAACATTATTAGGTTATATATTGTATATATTCTCAGTATGGTTTCCTCAGCAACTATATTTTGGGTAGCTTTGCTATGGCAACCAAAGATGATTGCTTATTTTACTGTTTCAATTAATAATCCATGGCCTGAACCATAAAAGCAACAGTTAGATAATACATCTACAAAAGGCTAAATAAACATATGTTACACAAGTGCAAGCCTTCTGTAAGAGTTATTTCTCTGGTGTAGGAATAATACATAAGTACATCACTAATTAGACTCTGTATTTCAGTGCTTAAAATAGAAACACTGGGCTCAATTCTAGCCTTATATAGAGGAGGGCACAATAGCGGGTTTTGCAACATATGTGACAATCATCTATTATACGAGAATCACATTATGTCAGAATCAACTCCTTATTTATGAAGGCAGGAGAATGAATTTCCCAGTATGCCCTTCTGCCCCAGCTCTGCCCTCAATTACATGAGAACAAAACTATTAAGTCAAAGGAGTCTCTCTAAAGCTGAAACAGAATTGGGCCTTTGTCAGTTTTGCTTGCAGAATTTCTAACCACACATAGCTGATCCACTGCTTTTGTTATATAATGGGCAATGTATATTTCTGTAAGACTTCATAAAACTGATGACAAAATATCTCAGTCAAAAGCACTTCAGATTTCAGGATGGTAAGCGCAAAAGCTGAACACATCTCTAAGCAAACATGATTTTCTGTCTTTAGTTTGGACAAATATAAAGAGTATCCAGATGATCTTAACCCTTTCTCAACTTCTACTTATATAAGATTTTTTCTTTTTTTTGTAGCTCTCCACATTTCAGCACTTTGTCATTTGACTATGAAGTGGCTCCCTGATTTAATTATAAATACAAGTCTAGAAGCCTGGTTTATGTTACCAGTCTGGATTTGAACGTTGCTTTCATAAGCCATGTCTACACAATTTTTTTTCCCATATCAGCAATGCCCTTACGTTGCATGCAGGTCAAGTCACACACTCTTTAAAAGTAGGTGGTCAACTAGATAAATTAACTTATAAAATTAACTTATGCAAGGTCTGAAAATTAAAACATGATAAATTCTGGGACTTGTTCAGTCTTAGTGTATGTTCTTACTATAATAATTAATTCTATCATCCTTTGATATTTGTTATGTTATGCCGTAACTGTGTACTTGGTGAAGAGGTAGCAAATTCAAGCAATGCATAATGTCATTGCATTTGGATCTAGGTTCTGAAGGCAGTATCCCTTGGTAGACCATGGAAATCCAATGGAAAACCACAAGAATCTACACTATACATACTTGGTTTTTTTTTTTTACGTCTTGGCTCCATTGTCTTGTGCTTCAATCTATCCACAGAAGCATCTCTGCTATCTCAAAATATTTCAGATTTTGAGCTATACATGTGGTGCAGTAGTATCTGAAGGTGTTATGTGTTTACATAAATAGCTATATTATTCTCCACCTCTTTCAATATTTGACTGTTCAACTCTCCCAACTCAGTTAGATGGGAATCCATGATCACAATATCACCCTTCTCCACATAAACCAGAGTTACATAGTTCTAATGGTCTTTGATGCCCAGATCCTAATGCAAATGCTTCAGTTATTCCATTTATTTGGAAAACCAAATAATCCTAGAACAGCAACTCTCACATAATATTTTCTTTTTTATAGCAACTTTGCCAGCTGATGCAGTTTTCTACAATTACCCCATCTCTTTTTAAAGAAGGTCAAACCAGAGTTGTCATTTTTTGAAGAGAACACAGGGATTTTTGAAGAGAACATTAACCCTAAATGAAGATGGAAATACAAATCAAATTCCTCATGTGCAAGTGCAGAAGTACCCACTGAGTTTTCAAAATACAACACCTCCATGAATGAATACAGAAGCTTTCACTGATTCACAGCACCATCACATTCAATGTCAAGATGTCCTTATCACCAAATTTTCCAAGTGCTCTAAAATCCATATGCTGACCTATATTGCCTTGAAAATCTCCAGACCTTAAGGCATTCAGACAAGAATGTCTGAACAAGGCACAGTGCAGACAAATTCCATACACACACAAAAAAACCCACCCAAACCACCACATTAATTGTTTTTTTCCTCCATACCCCAAGAAGCTATGACTCTAATATGTCTCAAACTAGTATGTCAAGCTTTTTTGGGGAAAACAGTCCTTAGAATTTTTTCATGGTGGAAATCTGAAAATCTGCAGACTCCAGGTAAAACTGATAAGTTTTCTGTGAGCAATGGGCTGTTTTAAAGGTAACCTGGTGATACTATAACAGTGTGACTCCCGTTAATCTGCATTAATCATAGAGTACCTGTCATATTCTATGAGCCTGGATAGCCAAAAGCCTGTATACTAGGAACATGTTATTCTCCATCTGTACAGCAGTAAATTTCTCTGAAGAGCAAAACTTCTGATTTAAGAGATGATGGCTAAGATGCATTTATTATAACTTAGACATTTAAAAATTTGGACATCAAAGTTTGAGTTACTTACCCAATGACCAGTGGACAGAAAAAAGATATCTAAAAAAGGTGATTTATCTCAATGAACTTGTCTAAAAGACGTTAAAAAACTTTTAGAGATGCTAATTTCCTCACTTGCAAGTAATTGACAGCAGAGTCAAGCTGATGCATGATTGTGGCACTGATGGGGGCAAGACAAAGAAGAAGACACGGAACAGAGAGAGGTGGAAGAAACCAGAAGTGGGAGCAGGAAGTTATGCCCAGCTGGACAAAACTGAAGTGCTGTCAAGTGAGAAGAAGCTACAATAGATCTGGAGACTCCTGCCTTAAAGAAACAATATCAGCCAGTGAATTTCCTTGTCCAGATACCATTCTCTATAGAATGATGCCCTGGATACTAGTGTTACATCTTGAACTTCTCCTGGATACCAGTGTTATATCTTGATTTTTGCAGATACCAGCACAACAGTAGATATTGTTTTATACTTAAATTGTTTAATTTTATTTTCATGACATTTTCCTTGGCACTTTACCAAGAAAACTTTCTTTCTACTTCAAGACTAAAATGCTTCCACTTTTACTTTGTAAATGTATTTCATCTTTCTTAATAAAAAACACTTATCAAATTGTAAATGGTTAGTTTCACTGAAAATTTTGGACAGAATTACAATTAAATCACTGAAGACAAAACCAAAAGGAAGCTCTTCCAGCAAATATCATAGCAGAATCGCTAAAGAGAAAGGAATAGGAAGCATTTTAGCAACAAATGTAGCTGATTAAGACCTCCTACACATATTGGTTACCTTATTTTGCAATTAATTTTAACACTTGTAGATATTTCAGCAGTAAATGTTACCAATTCTAATCTTTTTTTCATGTTAAGTAGTGTAACTCTGGCTTCTAGAATCGTTTCAAAGGGGGACATGTAACTGTAAATGTGGTTTGAGACTGATGTCCCTGCATAATGCATGTATTTGTGTTGCTTTTCACACCCTAATAATTATCAAGCAACTTGCCAATGTTAAGCTTAATTCTTGCCAAAAGCCCTGTTCTTGTAGTAATCAATAAGCACTTGCTCAACAGTAGTTTAAGTTCCACAGAAACATTCAAAATATGCCACAAAGTATAGAATTACTCGTGAGGAAAATGATGCAGACACTGTTTTCATAGCTAACTGCATGATTCTTCTCCTGTCATGACCTCAGTAAATATGATAATGGTTAAAAATCTGCCTTGAATTCTGCATTTAGAAAAAAAAAAAAAGATATTTTAAAGTGTAATAGGTGATAGGCAGGCAATTAAGCCTTTGAAATCAATTCCCTCACAGTGAGAAAGCAAAAACAAAGGTGAAAATCAGCAAATACTTTCCAGGCAACAGAAGAAATGTTGCCAGCTGAACAATGACCTCTTTAGGGCTACAGAGATTTGGATTTACCAAAGATAAAAGATCCAGTTTAGAATGAAAATGCTGAGAAAGAAGCTACAAAAAAGGAGGTCACCAACTTCCAAATTAGTTATTGCACAGAAGAGCACTGAGCTGAACGTTGAGGAGTGTAGTTTCAAGCAGAGATCCTATAGCAAGGAGCTTGGACTAAGACATTTATGGCCTTGATAGAAAATGCCAATGCATATTGTTTCTTGAGAATAATGAAGATGGATAATAATTTGAGATAGTGTAGTGAATATTGGGAATTTGTTCCTGATGATGTATAAATATATAAAGCTGACCAATTAAATGTTGGTATATCAACAATTATGATTCTGGGGAAAAAACAAATAGAAGAAATAAATATAGGCTAGGGGAGGGGTGTCGTGGTCTTAATGCCAGCTAATGAGCCATCACTAGGAAATTCAGAAAAGCTGACATAACTTCTCTAGGAACTTAAATGTGTTGATGATTTCTAGGTTAGGAAGAGAAGTGACAGCTTGTTAGTATTTAGAACTGGCTGAGCTTAATAAGCAAAACTTATATTAAGCTAGAACAAGGTAGTTTCTATTCAATTTACTTTGCAAAATGCAACATGGGGATTACAATGGAGAAGTTCTCAAACAAATCCTAAAAAAAATAGGGTAACCATGAATATTCAAATGCATATATATACAAATTTCAGAGAATGAAGAACAGGAAAGGAAATGCAGAAAGTTTCAGCAAGTTCGAGTTATCCCAGACTGGTTTGAAATGGACATAGCTCCCCCAAAGACTCAACGCAGTAAGAGAATATAAACAAACTTTAAAACTTTTTCAGCTTCTAACAGAGCACACCGATAGTGGTATCTATGTCAGAACTGCACATGTGAGGCTCACACCCTCAGCAGCTGTAAATTGAAAAAAATAGCCCTATTATTGCCTCTATGTGTTCTGAATTTAACAGCAACAATGAACAAAACTGAAAGAAGATCTCTGTAATGTTGTGATTGTTGAAATAAAACCTATTTCTTATATGCAGTCTTAAGCTATTACAAGCACAGTGGGAGGAAATCAAGCTGTTCCATTGAAAAAATTGGTATTGAAGATCTGGGATCCCTTCAGTGGGTACAATGACTTCTATTACAGGATGAGGTGGCTTCTGGCCATGATAAGCCTCAAATTCTGCTGCTAAAACTTATTTCTAGGAGCAGTTTATTGCTCTTATAATCTGCAGCTAAAGTGTCTATGTAAAGCCCTGAGTAACAAGTGCAGAAGTTTTGGCTTCTCCTAAAACATCTGCAGGTTGTGACTTTTTTGGTGAGGTGTTGTGGCAGGTGCACCCGCCCAATGAGAGCAGAGCTTCTTAGCTGCTGAAGTGTAGCCGTTGGGGCTGCCTTTGCTCTCAGGGCCTCGTGGTAACTGGGGCCTTTGGCCAATGGGAGCCGCTACTGACCACAGGTCAGATCGGGCCTGGGTATCAATGGAGTCCCCTGGGAGCCATTGGGAGCTCGTCCCCTGGAGCAGCAGCTGCGGTCGAGGACTCTCCCCTTGGGTCAGGACGCTGCCCAAGGAAACCCCTCGAGGGGCCTTGGGTCAGGACGCTGCCCTGAGCAGGTCCGCGAGGTTGAGAGCCCTCACTTGCCAGGTGAGCGATAAAGGGTTTTGGGTTGTTGTTAAGCCCTAGGTAGCAGGGCTTTGTAAAGCATTCTGGGTTGCTGTTAAACCCTATAGAGTTCTTTGTTATGTGTTTTGGGTTGCGTTTAACCCTAGAAAGCTGTT
The DNA here is from genome assembly GCF_965140245.1 of Athene noctua. NCBI lineage: Eukaryota > Metazoa > Chordata > Aves > Strigiformes > Strigidae > Athene > Athene noctua. The sequence continues at coordinate 58,304,554 of NC_134039.1, read as the reverse complement.
CTGTTCTCTTCTCACAGGCATTCAAACCTGTAATTTACGTAGAACTAGTTAACTGTTAATAATAATTTATTTTTTTTTTTTGGTGGTTGGTTGTTTACTTGAGAGCATCTGTAACAGGTTGTTCAACACATGGATGCCTACAGTGGGATGCTTTTGGTGTGCCTTGCTACTGTAACTGCTTTTTCTAGCAACAAGTCTAAGTCAAGCTGCAGTCTCTCTGACATGCATTGGTCCTTATGTCACATATGATATGAACCCATACCACTTTGTACAAAACTCCTTAGCAAAGCCAGTGTTGCATACAGGTGCAAAAAACTGTGCCAGAATTTCTCAAAGATTCACCATCCTCTGAGAACTAAGAGGAAAATTTTCTCTCTCATAAAAGACGTTTCGGAAGGAAATAAAATATTTAGCCATCTTAGTGCAACAGTATTATATGCTGTCACTATATCACCTGGGAAGTTAAAGAACAGCATGATATCTTAAACCGTGATAGATCATAAGGGAGACAATCTTGTCTTTGGATTTTTTTAAAAGCAAGAAACTTTCCTCATACATCCCCAATACTTGTGCACCCCATTCCTGTCTGCACAGTTAGATACAGCCACAACCATAGTAAATGCTCCCAGAGGTGGTATCTGGAAAAGAAGAGCACTGAGTTTTATGGGGCTGCTTACACACAACTGTCTTCATGATCATGAAGACTATCTTCAGATTGCTCTTACTTGGCCAGACCTCCACCATACAGTATTTACTGTAACTGAAGTAAAAGGTGCCTGCACAGCTTTGCTCTCTGCAATATGTCTTCATTCATGCTCAGTGAGGCACTGACATAAAGACTAGTACTGCCTGGGAATGCTTTACACCTCCCCTTCCTTCACATGGGGACTTATGCCCTGACACTTTCTGTCACCAATGTCCCCAGCCCATACTATCCATACTGCCTCCTCCAGCCCCTCCTGGCAAGGTGGGATGACACAGGCAGAGGTCTGAGGAGGTCAGTCCCTCCACCAGGCAGAAAAATAAAGCCTCATTTTCTTTAGCAAAATTAACATATTTGCAAGAGAAAAACCAAGACAAGAGGGAAGAGAATCAGGCCTAGATTTGTGCTTACCCACTTGTCTAAAGACATACATTAGAAAATGGTTTTATGGCACTTTGAGAATAGCAAATGAAAACTTCTACAGAGGTACAAAATATTATATCATCATTACTGTATTCTTTGAAAAGTAACATGAAAAATGCCATTTTTAATATCCTCCAAGAGGCCTTCTTTAAAAAAAAAAAAAAATCTTACTTAAGGTAGCTTAAAAATAAGAATAGCTGCAACGAAAACAAGCTCACAGCATCTCACCTGTGACAGACCTGCTAATGGACATACAAAGGAAGCAATGTTGCCCTTGCAGGGAGGCAGCCATGACAGCATAGCTTTGGGAGATGTCTCTGCAGTTGTTAATGCAAGAGACCTACCTGCAAACCTTCTAACAAGGAATTATACAGGAAGTGCAAATCCAAATTATTCAAGTGTGCATTTGTTTTACCAGAACTGAATTAGAACAGAGGCAAAAGCATCCTACCACCACACAGCTATTTAGTGTGCAGTGATCCCTTTGACATGCAATTTATCTTTCAAGACGGGGAAACCACCACCTGCATTTTAAAACTCTTTAAAAGATTATCCAGGCTGACATACCTTTGTGTTTCCTCTCTGATCTGAGGTAGCAGAGTCGACAGTAATGTTCCTCGGTGTCACAATCAGGCTGCAATCATCAAGCTGCCCACTTCCAGAGAGGCGAAAATTTACCATGTTGACATATCCTTACTGGCAGTGTAGCTGTTTCATCTCACGCAGAAGGAACATACTGCCGTGTTAGGTTTTGACAGATCTCCAGAGAAAAAATGCACTTAGCTGGCAACTTCTATGCAGACACTGTGATATCTAACCCACTTTCACAAAGACCAACAGAAGCATTTTCATTATTATTGACAATATAATCAGCATGATATGGATTTTCATTATAGTATTTTCTTGTTAGTAGGTTTTTAGAGAAGCTTTAAGATTAAAAATATTGTTTTACTAGTATCTAATCTCTACCAAGAAATTAAGGCCATCAATTCCAAGTTCTAATGACTAACATTTACTCACAATCATTAGTTCCTTCCTCTATACCAGTAGCTGCCTGAAAGAAGTTTTGATGTTGCTAACGCTGTAGAAGACACTGCCATTTGAAATCTGAAGTCTAGCGTGTTGCTGTATATGACCCCTTGTTTACCTGAGAGAAGATAAATAAATTCAACCTCCTTTGTCTTCATTCTAATCAGAATTGCTTCACTGTTAAAATGGAGTGATCATTTATTCTCAACACAAACATATTCTGTCTTGGAAAAGAAATGCATCTTAGTTCAGCATGGGTTTTATAGTCACCAAACTAAACAGCATGTTGCTATAATTGGGGGATAAATATTCTGCCCTGCTGCATGCCCTTTTCTCACTTTGTTGTTTTTCATGATGTTTTTCTCTGGCTCCTGAGCCAATTGTTTGTCCTAAGTTATCCTTGGTGTGATCTCTAATGCCCACTCCATGCTTTACTGTACTGCCTGTGCTCTGCTTTTGGTTACTGAACAAGTCTGACTCTTGGGTGTTGTAGCTAAAAGAACATATTGTTTATAAAGAGTAATAATAATACATAGACAGCATTAAAAACAGTGAACAAACATTACTAATTAATTATCTAAAGCAATTGAAAGGGCTTATAGACAGATACTTCGGGTAGTAGCTGGGCATAATTATAATTACTTTATGGTTCAGAAGCAAGAACAGCACTGGGGATACAGGGATCTGCCCCACCATATCTAAAAACTTGGTCTTGGCGCCAGGAGAAGAATTGTCCCAGAGGCAGCCTGCAAGGCAAGAATGAGGTGTATATTTGCAGTGACTAAGCAGTATTGGACTACTCAAAGATCTCAACATAGTGAGGTGAGATGGGTCTCATTGAAATGACTCTGTTAAGCTGGTAGCACCCAGATGCCTTTTTCTTACATTAAAAATCCCCATTTGTTAAAATAATGGTGGATTAAATCTTCCCCATCAATAACATTTTCTACTAGATGCTGTTTCTAGCATGCAGTCTTATGATTCCAGTAGGATAGAACTGAATCTGTGGTACTTTTTCAAGATTATGTACAAAGATAATCTTCATTTTTAGAACCACCTATATCAAGGAAAAACATTATTTCTATGTTATTTTGCCAGCTAGAGTAGCTAGGCTTGGTATACTTCTCACCAGTTAAAGAAACCTGGGAAGGGTTTGCCATGCCCCAGAATGGGAGCAGAAGAGCCTGTGGTAGGACAGAGATGAGAGTACGTTGATTTGCTGGATTTCCAGCACATAGAAACAGAAACTTGACCAGGAAATAAAACTCTTATTAATCTGTTTAAGGCCTGAACTAATATAAACCTTCAAGACATCTTGACAAAGCAGTGAAGGAAATTAATTACTTGTGATTCTAAATTGCAGTTTCCAGCTTAAACGCTGCCTGGTATATTACAGAATCATAAAATTGTTTCGGTTAGAAAAGACCTTTAGGATGATCAAGTCCAACCATTAACCTAGCATTGCCAAGTCCACCAGTAAACCATGTCCCTAAGTGCCACATCTATCCATCTGACAACCGCCTTGCTACAACCTCCTCTCAGGTAGTTTCCCCTCAGCCTCCTTTTCTCCAGGCTAAACAACCCCCGTTCCCTCAGCCACTCCTCAGAGTACTTGTGCTCTAGACCCTTCACCAGTTTTGTTGCTCTTCTTTGGACACAGTCCAGCACCTCAATGTCTTTCTTGTAGTGAGGGGCCCAAAACTGAACACAGGAATCGAGGTGCGGCCTCACTAGTGCCCAGTACAGGGGTAAGATCCCTCCCCTGTCCCTGCTGGCCACGCTCTTGCTGACACAAGCCAGGATGCCACTGGTCTTTTTGGCCACCTGGGCACACTGCTGGCTCCTGTTCAGCCAGCTGTCGACCAACACCACCAGATGCTTTTACACAGGGCAGCTTTCCACTAGCATTGCATGGGGCTGTTGTGACCCAAGTGCAGGACCCAGCACTTGGCCTTGTTGAAACTCCCCCAGTTGGCCTCAGCCCATGGCTCCAGCCTGTCCAGGTCTCTCTGCAGAGCCTCCCTACCCTCGAGCAGATCAACACTCCCACCCAACTTGGTGTCATCTGCAAACTGACTGAGGGTGCACTCGATCCCCTTGTCTAGATCATCAATAAAGATGTGAAACAGGAGTGGCCCCAAAACCGAGCCCTGGGGAGTGCCACTTGTTAACTGGCCACCAACTGGATATAACTCTATTCACTGCAACTCTTTGCAGACATTTTTTTACCTAGCAAAAAGTTTGCCCATCCCATGAGCAGCCAGTTTCTTCTCTAGGAGAATGCTGTGGGAAACGGTGTCAAAGGCCTTACTAAAGTCAGGGTTGACAACATCCACAGCCTTTCCCTCATCCACTAAGTGGGTCACCTTGTCATAGAAGGAGATCAGGTTTGTCAGGCAGGACCTGCCTTTCATAAACCCATGCTGACTGGGCCTGATCCCCTGATTGTCCTGTATGTGCCACATGATGGCATTCAAGATGATCTGCTCTATGACATTCCCTGGTTCTGAGGTCAGACTGACAGGCCTGTAGTTCTCCAGATCTTCCTTCTGGTCCTTTCTGTAGATGGGTGTCATATTTGCTAACTTCCAGTCAACTGGGGCCTCCCTGGTTAGCCAGGACTGCTGATAAATGGTGGAAAGTGGCTTGGCGAGCACTTCCACCAGGTCCCTTGGTACCCCTGGGTGGATCCCATACGGCCCCATAGACTTGTGTGTCGGGGTGTAGCAGGTCACTAATCATTTCCTCTTGGATTATGGGGGCTTCATTCTGCTCCCTGTCCTTGTTTTCCAGCTCTGGGGGCTGAGGACCCAAAGAACAACTGGTCCTACTATAAAACCGGAGGTAAATAAGGCATTAAGTACCTGAACCTTTTCTTTATCCTTTGCCACTATGTTTTCCTGCTGCATCCACTAAAGGATGGAGATTCTCCTTAGCCCTCCTTTTGTTGCTAATGTGTTTATAGAAACATTTTTTATTGTCGTTCATGTCATTTCATGATCACTATGCCCAAGACAGCCTCCAACCATCACATCAACCACAAGCCCTTCACAGGAACCAATGAAAGTTCAGTCAGATACAAAAAAACTCCAAAAATCTTTAAGAGTTCTGCAGCTCAGAGCACTGCAGGGTTTTTTAACCACTTGGAATCCAAACTCCTGAATCAATCCCCTAGGCTTCCTCTGCAATGTATAGGGACACCTACAGCCCAAGGACAGGACTCTTTATGGGAAACTGGCTGAGGAAGGACTAGCCTAGCACCAGCCCTTCAGAAAAATCTGTGGACACACACATTTCAATCCCTGCTTCTACCCATATCTCAGGCAATACTGTGCTACAGGAAAGTGCTTCTTATACCATATGCAGATCCGCAGTTCTGCATTTTTCACATGACCTATGTTTAATTTGTTTAATCCAGGTGTAATATATAAACATGTTCTTGTGTGGATGCTGGCTCTAGACCCACTTCAGTGCAAGTGCTGCCTGCAGAAGCTGGGCGAGAGCGGTGAAAGCAGCCTAGCCATCCCAGAGCAGTGTTGCACCAAGACTACATATGCAGACACCAGAAACTGTTTCAGCTTTCCCTTAAAAACTAGATGTGTGAGAAAGCCAGATATAGGCAAAAGATAGTTTGAGAAATACTACCTTAATATAATTTAAATATAACCCCCCACTGAACTACACTTCACATCCTAGGACTCTCGTATATGCTCTCAAAAAATAGTCTGTAGCAAATTTAAATTGCAAATGAAGCTACTGTAATCTTAGCTACTTTAAATACCTTACTACATGGATCCTTCAGGGTGACAGAAGACTAGATTTAGTTTTCTTTCAAGTTAGTCTCATGACAGCCATTTGTGAAATAACATAATCTCTATTTTTCTGCAACTCAGGTAGGCTTTGTCTGTTCAATACACACTAAGGACACCTTTGTTGCAGCTCCTTGATACCTTGCCCAAAGGAAAGCTCAGCTACTCCTTCATTCTTAGTCCAGGCTTTGTGTAAGCCTCTGTCTGTGAAAAAAAAAAACAACAAACCAAACCCTTCCAATCATCAGCATTGTGCAAACTATTGCTGAGTATATGGCAACTACCTCACCCTCCTGGACAATTAGAGCATTTCTAGTACATAAACCTTTCTGGCAGAGATCTTTGAGATTTCTAACACAGGGAAAATACTGTCTAAAACTAAAATCTATTGCATGCTATTTACTGGTTAATCACCAAACAGTAAAATAGTCAGGACAATTTCTCAGTAAAACTATATTAAACTCTATTGAAACAATTTAGGGAAAGAGATAATGCTCTGCGATCTAATATTTTTATTTGAGTGTTTACTATTGCTACATTTTGTGTGGACATGTAATTTCAAGTGGCATATTTCAAGTCCACAAATCTTACACCAACATTGTTCGGAAAAAATGTCCCCAATTATTCCACATCTCGGTAGCTGCAGTGGGATTAAATTGAGGAGCAGAGTTCTAAATTGAACCATTACTATTCTCATTGATGTAAATAAAACAGTACTTCAGAACTAAAACCGTGCAGGGAAAAGTCAAAACCTGATTGTTTTTAGTTTTGCTAGATCACATCATAAAAAACTCCTATATTAATATCAACCTCTAGAAATTCAGAGTGAAGACATCTTTCCTTTTAAATAGTCTGACAGAAAAACCGATATTCATATTCTTAAAGTAAAATTAATGACCTATGCACAAAACCCAGCATTGTTTCCATACATTAGAAATAAATCTGAACTGATGAGTACCTTTAAATAAAATATTCCCAGCTATGTTGTCACAAGGGACATTTCTAAGAGGACATGAGACTGCTGCCTTAGGACAATTGTCATAAGAGTAATTACTTTTATACCATTTCCTACTCCTTCTACAGGTTTTGTCAGGAGAATGAATGTATCTTACACTGCATTCTGTACTTGCTGTAGTCTGTCACAGGAATGAATTATCACTAGATTCTAATGCTTCAATACTGTGCATTTTTATTCTCATTATATTCTCCCTTTTTTCTCAATCTTGTGAGAAAAATTATAATAATAAAGAGAAAATAGCAGAACATTTATCCATTTATTCATTCCCTTGACACCATTAAGACTGTAACCAGAACAGAAAATTATATGAAAATGATTTGTTCTTACACTAAATATAGATACAAGAAATAAGTTTAAAATTAATCAGTTCCCTGAAGACTATGAAACCTTGGTCCATTTCAGTGCCCTAAAATGTACTTCTGCACTGAGCATTGTCATCAATTAAAGCTACAGACAGTGTTAAACATTGACATCTGCTACTGTGATGTGGACTGCTGTGAAGTAAGACTGCAGCTGGATATGATATCCCATTTTGGTACAATGAGGCACAGAGAAAGAAAGGCAGAACACTAGACCTCTGAAATGTTTTATAAAAGCATAGATACTAGGAAATCTGAACTCTGAAAGTCCTTGTCTCTAAACCAAAGAGGGACACATTACTGCTAAATATGCATAATATGTTATATTTCATGCTTTTTGGTCATGTGCGGCAGGCGGAGGAAGCAAGCAGCCGATTCAATGTGAATGATAGAGCAAGCTTCAACTTTATTGAAAGAAATCACACCTTATATAAGCACTCTACAATAATCATGCATACTACTCACAAATCTATTGGATACATGTAAAAAGCTAAATTATAATATCCCAGCCCCCTGTGGCATCTCAGACATGTCACAACATCTTCCCTCTTCTGAACCTGTTTTTTCTCCCAGGGCCGTTCCTTTATCATATACAAGGTCATAATGTACCTCAGTTTCTCTCTTTGTTAACATAACAGTCTGTTGTTTGGCATAACTGTACCCTGGGTTTTTTCCTTTGTTTACCTCAGATGGCTGCAATCAGCTTCTGCAGAGACCCATGGCCTTGCTCTCTGCAAGAGTTCTCCAACAGTCATGTCTTTTTTTAAGACAGAATGAGATACAGGTGCATAAATTGACATTTTCTTGATACATAACATTTTCATACCAAGGAATAAAAAAGCCACCAAACAGCTGTTTATGACAGTAACATTTTATAAATATAACCATACTCTTTCTCACCTAAAGTATATAGATATGTATATATGTTTACATACATATACATCCATTACCGTATCTATGTGCAAACACATATGGAGAGAGCAATCACATCCCAAGTAACAATAGCTGAACAACATTTTTCAGGTGAGTTTAGGATGAGCTTGCAGCTAAGTATATAGTCATAACTCTCTGTTTGCATGTCTTTACCCAGGGACAAATGTAAAGAAAATTATCCTGTATGCCTGCAAAGTATGAGTATACTCAATATCAGTGACCATGGTCAAGTTCAGATTGCATCTTTTTCTGATGTGACTAATAGTCCCAGCGTCAGATCTGTGCTGCAAGGCACTCTACCATCATATAGTGAATAGCAATTCCTATCCCAAAGAGATTATAAACTGTCTCAGTGAGAAATCAGGAAACTGAGGCAAAAAGATGCAAAATGACTTGCATGGAAGGGCATGGAAAAAAAGTCAGTGATAAATAATACGATCCTGGTTTCCTGACTGTCATGCCAGTATCCTTTCTCTTTCTAGGAGGCATAGCATAGAATCACAGAATCACAGAATCACAGAATCACAGAACAGTTTGGGTTGGAAGGGACCTTTAAAGGTCATCTAGGCCAACCCCCCTGCCATGGGCAGGGACATCTTCAACTAGATCAGGTTGTTCAGAATGTTCCCAGGGAGGGGGCATCTACAACCTCTTTGGGCAACCTGTTCCAGTGTTTCACCACCCGCATTGTAAAAAATTTCTTCCTTAGATCTAACCTAAGTCTACCCTCTTTTTGTTTAAAACCATTACCCCTTGTCCTGCTGCAACAGGCCCTATTAAACAGTCCCTCCCCACCTTTCCTGTAGCCCCTTTAAGTACTGGAAGGCCGCTATAAGGTCTCCCTGGAGCCTTCTCTTCTCCAGGCTGAACAACCCCAACTCTCTCAGCCTGTCCTCATAGGAGAAGTGCTCCATCTCCCTGAACATCTATTCACCAACATGAAAAGAAAGATAATTTAATGACTGGAGCTGATGTGAAGATTATTTCTGTGATATTGGTGGAGTACATCCAAATGCACCTGATATTTTAACCACCTTTAGAAAATACTTTGTACTTCACAAAGTTCATCTAAAGAAGCCTGATCATTTTACAAACTACAAGTATCTGCACTTAACTATGAATTCAAATTCAGATTAGAAGCAGTGTGAATTGAGGGGCTGTGAATCACATCGTTTGACAGAGAGAAATTTAGATCCCTTGGGTGATGCTGGGAGGGATGCTGCAGCCTGTTTCCCTGCCCTGATAAATTTGTACATCTGTCCTGCCCCTGTACTCTGCTGGTAATAGCACACCTTGTTTTTAAGGACTGTTAGTCACTAATATCACTCTCTTGCCTGCATTATCTTCCACTGGATTCTAAGAACATGAAAACGTGTTCTCATAGATGACAGAATAACGAGTAAACTAGTCCTCGTTATTGTGTTAACAAATTCATATTGATGAATTCACATTAAAAAAAAATGCATTCCCTGATATGAAGGTAACCCAATGCAACATAAGTGTAGTTGCTTATCATTTCACTTTGGTCATATAAACCTTGATTCTCATGGAAGAATCAAAATGAACCTTTGCTTTGAATCTTAGTAAGCATAAGGATTTATCACATACCATATCTGGCATCCTCCACACCTCCAATACATTGTTTTTGCTTAAAAAGAAGTTTCTCTTATTGAATTTAGTTTAAAAAGAGAAGTGCCTTCCTGGCACGAAATTATATCATCTAATCCAGAATCTGAGTTTAGGAAGGCCATAATAAATTCACTCATTATTGGTCTCAAATGTACATTTGTGGATATAGACCAAAAAAATCTTCTGTTGACAAGAAGCAATTAACGACAAGCCTTAGCAGAGTCTTGTAGTAGTTAAAAGTTCACATTATCTGGAAAACTAATAACAAAGTCTGTTAGCCATGTATCTGCAATGTAGGTAAGCTTTAATAATTTAAAAATCAAATAAGTTCTCCATTATCCCCAGAAAGAAAGTAAATTATTTTCATATTAATATTACAGTGATATTATTGTAGTACCATAGTCAAGGTCTTTTTTCTAATTATGCACTCAATAATGAAAATAAAGGAAGTATAAATCTATCAGTATTCAGAAAGAAAATGGAATAGTATGGTCACAGTCCATGGCACTTGCAAAAGATGTTAGATTTTGTGGACAAGGAAAACATACTTATCCTCAAAGATCGTAAATTATGGAAACATGGGTCACGTGGCCTGAAACCATAGAGAAAGTAATCAGAGCCGTAAGTATCCAGTTCTCTTAGAATTTGCCATGAATCCTTTTCCAGCTTTGGTCTAAACTTTGGCAGAACTACTTCTGCCACAATAACTTCTCCTGAAATTTCAAGATACGTTATGTATCAGATGTGTAATACATGAGAATAGCAGTTCTTGGAAATCTGAAAATTAAGAACAATTAGGCAAATGAAATTCAGTATCTGAATTAAATACAGTAAACCTATGGACTTAAGATTTTCAAATGGAGGAGCTTGCAGAATAAACCAAGACCAATGTTAAGAAACACCTTTGCATTCACCACAAAAAGTAAAAAGGTGATTTAACAACTCCTTCTTAAATCTTAGAAAATGACAAGAGACTTGAATGAAGTGGCAGAAGCAACAAGACTTAAGATCAACAAAAGTAAAAACAAATTTTTGCTTGTAAACTGAAAAGAATAACCTGATGAAGTTTATCCAATAGTCAATAACCAGGGATATCAATGTAAGCATCTTAAATACCTAGCAACATTAATTATTAGTAGCTATTGGATGAGGATGAGTATTAAGACATTTTTGTCCTCTCAGGTACTGTTTAATTCCACAAACCGCTGAAGATACCCTCCAGATGTAAGATATTAACCCTTACAACAAGTAACTAAGTAAGCATTGAAATGAATTTTGGGATAAGTAAGAAAGTAAGATTAAGAAAAAGATTTAATAAGAAAGTGTGGAAAGCCTCAGGGAAAACATCTGTGGCAAATACAGTGAAATTCTGTCAGCCTTGATTGGTGAGCAGTACAGAGTTAAGACATGATGCATATTGTCTATGAATATGAATTTCCCTCTGTAGGACTTTGCAAACTGTTTAAATACGTACCTTTTCTGTACCCTTTAGAGACCCTCTGCAGCTATTGCCATGTAGCCTGAGACAGAATGTGGAGGGTCACTTGGAAGCACCTTCCCCTGGTTTTTCTGCTGTGCAACCAAGAAAAAGGATCCTACTCTGGATTACTAGTATTCAGGAGAAATATGTTCTTAGCCAAAAGAGATACAGTGAAACTGTGAGAGCAGAGAGGGATCTTTCAAGTGCAGTTTGAGCATGCCAGAAGTCTGCCATGCTAAACACACTGTTCTAATACAGAGAGACTTTTGGTATGACTCCTCACTACCTCCTTTCCTGACTGGTGAAAAACTGCTGGTGTCTCCTCTTCTTCAGTTCTCCTCCAAGATAAACTGCTCACTAGGTCTTCCTGATTCTCCATAGCCTGAAGCCTAGCAAATTTACAGCAGTAAATAATTATTTTTCCACACTCGACCTCCAGTTTTTGTGCTCTTGGCTTGTTCCAGTCTGTTCTGAGGGTCAGTTTATCTGGACATCTTCAGTCGGGCACATTCTTTTCAAGCAGGATGTACGCACTTAACAGTATAAAACAGCTACATTATAATGCCTAGCTATTGGGCATTAGCATGCTTACCAGCCCTAAACAGTCTTTGCAGGCTGGGAGGGCTTGTCCTCTGCAGCTGTCTGGAAGGGATCCTTGGTGTTGCTGAGCTGCCATCCCCCACCAGCTCCATCGACACCAATGACAATAATGACTCAATTTAATGACCCTAAGATGCCTGACTAACATTTCACCAACTTCCTTGGGTATTTCTTTTAAGGTTTGACAACTTTTCATGCTGTGTTTTCCTCTTGAATGCTTCAACAGCTAATAATCCTGCCTCCACAATCCTACTTCTATTCATAATTTTACCTTTCTGACCTTCCTGCAGAATTTCTCACAGCTCTATCTCAGCAGTATGAGCCAAGGTTATGCAGTAGGGCTGTATGAGAGCTGAGACTTGGAGCCCTGGACACAGATGCAGGATCCTTGGGTTCATCTGGGTGCACAGGAGCATAGTCCTTACTATTATTTGCCAATTTCTGGATCCCCATTTGCTTAATACACATTCCTAGGAAAAAACTCTCCATCTCTCCCAGAGCTGACATAATAACCTCAGATGACTGCAACAGAGTGCAGTTCCCTGCCCATTATCAGGTCCAGATCAGGGTCAATCACGTGAGATGTCAAAGTCCTAACAGACTTGGAACTTTTAGAAAATGAAAAGTTGCTTCTTTCCAAGAACAAAGGGAGATCTACCACTAGTTCTGGGGCTGAGATTGTGTCTTTTAAGGCCTGGATTCTGAGCAAGGGCACTTTGATGTGATATTCAATGGTTTTTTTGTTTTTTTTCTCACAGTCTATTGTTAAGTGCAGCCATAAAACTAACATGATATAGGAAACATGGCAAGCTTTTAGCAGTATACTTCACAGCTGGTGTTTAATACAGCTGCTTGCTCATTCAGCTGTGGCAGAACACATCACTGACCAGATGCTGCCTTCTGCAGGACAGGTGGGACCTAGGTGGTCAGTTTTCTCTCTGTCTTATCAGATATTTATACTGTCCAGAGGTCTTGGCATGTGTGACCAACTATGCACTCTCTTCACTGGTCATGGGACCTTCATTTTTTCATGCCTGAGCAGAAGAGGGGAATCTACACATTAATCACTGACTTAACCATTAGCTTACGATGGAGAGTTATAATGTTTGTAGCAAAGCTGCATGTGCCAGGCTTGGGTACTGTGCTGAAAAAGTGGTTTGAAACAAAGGAAGCACCTAAGTCCTTCACTCCTATTATAACTAGTGAGGGAATGAGCAAGCAATCACTGATCACTCTGGCTACTTTTTGCTCAAGAAGCACATAGTCAGCATGAGCATTTTGACTACCAGCTGTTTTAAATCAGGCCACAGGATTTGGCATTACTACTGCCTAGAAGTTATACTATCGGGGAATAGGGCTGAAATTTTATCAACTTTATCAAATATATTTATCAAATATTTTCCCTAAGGCATTCACATCTGCAAGAATATGGCAAATGCCCTGAGAAATATTAAACCCTGTTGCACAAGTATTAAACATCTTGGTAAGACGTTGGGTTGGCATTTGGCACCCAAGGCTTTTCACCAGAAAATGTAATGTATTTTTTACGATAAGGCCTGCATGAAGGACATTTTCATCTGAGAAAAAAGTAAAAACAATTTAAACTGCTAAACATAAGCAACATATAATTTTCATTCTGTGTTTTGGAATGAAAAGAAGTGAATAATACAGAATGCCAGGGTATTTCATAGTGATTACCATTGTGCCTGCTTCAACAGAAAAGGAGAATCACAAAGATTTCTTGTAAGAGTCATCAATGTTCCTTTTCTAGCTGTCTGTATTGGTAAGCTGAAATCACAACTACAGGAAGATACACAATGGATACAACATAGTGGTATTAATAAAAAGTTTAGGAAATTACACAAGTTACCTAAAAGAGTTATCAGTCCTAAAGTGCAATTACAATAAATATACAATACTCAATTAATACATCTAGAAGGAGTACTGAAGAAGACCTGTTACAACAAAACGATCAAGATGGAAGGCCAGTGTTAATGCCATGATATTTAACTAGTTCAGATTTTTAGAATTTTTACACTGATTGGCAAAAATGAGGTATTCCTACTACATTTCCCCAAGGTAGCTACAGCTACAGTTAAGTGAGATATTTTTCCTGTCAAATCTGCCTTTGCCAGACATGTTATATCTGACAGCAGTCTAACAATGGGCTTGCAGTTTGGAGGACATGAATCGAAGCAATTTATAATTATATATGTGTCTATATACATGATAGTGAGTCCATATTAATTCCCATTCCAGAATAAAAACTGTTGAAACAATGAACCAGTACCCAGGTAGTCAGTCTGTCCGTCTTGGTTGATACAGAAGGAGAGGGATGCCAGCTACTGAGTCCTCATCATGTCTCCTGGGCTCTTCCTAGGTTGGTGATGACATGCTGGGTTTGAATGTGCTTTTCTGTATTCTTTATTAAAGAAGTGTAATTCCTGTTCCTCCTCAGTTAGTTATTAAAACTTACTCAGTGTCCATTGGCTTTTGGGTGTCCTGAGAATCTGTACATGGATGCACTGAGATCCTGAAGACCTCATAATATCATTAACACATGTCATTTTTGTGTTGTTCCTTCTGGTGCTTCTGCATTTCCATTCACTCTCCACTCACATCAGTCTTTATGGTTTGCTATAATTTCTTGCGCAGATAATATAATCACAAAATTGTATCAATGAATCATGTGCTGACAGGTCCTGACACTTTGCTAAACGAAAACAAAACACCTGCACCATTGTTAAAAAACAATGTCAGTCAGTGAAGAACTGCAGGATGAGAAAGAGACAAACTTGGTTTACAAAAAGGCCTATCAGTATTCTAGGAGCTGCCACCACATCCTGAAAATTACACTTTTCATCTCTATAATGATAAATTACAGTCACCAACAACTGTTTCTTGGGAGGTGGCCCCATGGCTTATGCAAGAGTGATTGTCAGCATGAAAGGCAGACAAAGGTGCTTAGGAGGCTAAGGAAGAGGAAGGTCTTGGAAACGTACCTGAGAAGGCCACAGGCAGACACCAAGTACAGAAAATTGTCTGTGGCACAAACAGGTATCCAGACCTGCTACGCCCAGAAGCAGCCACGCTAAGAGACCTGGGACTCCCATTCATCTAAGAGCAATGCAAAGATTAAATGAACACGGTTAGCACAGGTATTTCTTTGGTTGTTTCTGAATATATTTCTAATGGTGTAATATATTACTGCTATTTTTAATACTAATTGTCAGCAGGAAAATTAAAAGATGACACTAGCAGATACGGCTTTTAAAGACTGAGCTTCTCAGGCAGAAAGTCCAAGTGCACACAGCAGAGCCCTTGCAGCTCCATCCTGCCAGCTGGAGACAAACACAGACTAAGCCTGACCCCTGGCCAGATCCCCAGCACTGCACAGATACAAGCAGATGGTACTAAATGCTTCTTAGACAGTGCCTAACTCTGGGATGTTCTTGGCCATGCCTGGAAGATGATTATCAGACATCTAAGACCTCTGCCACTAGTTCCGGGTCACATTGGAGCATAATTCCACCCCAACATAGCACAGTCCCCGGCCTCTCCTTGGCCCTGTACTGTGTGGGGTGAGGGAAAGCCAGAAAATGGTTCTATGAGATCCTCAAAAGCCATGTAGGACTTGATTACACAGGAAAAGGGTTTGGGCTCAAGATAAGCAGCTGACCTCTCTGGGGACACCACTCATTTCTGCCTGGAATGCCAAATTGTACATCTTTCTGTATCTAAGGACAGTTTGCCTTCCTAAGAGAAAGAGCAGCTTGGCAGACAAGACACTCGTGTCTTAAGTGGATAATGCAAGTTAAAGTCACTCCTTTAAATCAGGTCCAAGTAAAGATTTGAAGCTAAAGTTTTTGGGTGCAAGGTGTTGCTCCATGCAGTACACTATGCCATACACACACTGGCATTTACACACCTGGTTCCTGGGCTGTGATGAAAGCTACATCCAGCTGAAGCAGACCTCAAGCACAGCCAAAGTCTAGGGATATGCTGACGTGGTTGAGACCCCTCCAGCTGCATTGAGGATCCCATTTCTGGAGCTGTCGGTTAAAGTCTCTCTTGAACAATTAATGGGCAGCTCATTAACCACGGAGCAGTGTCAACTCACAGATGGTTCTGTACACATCTGGTGGCAAGATTATAGACACTTATGGATTAAGAGACAGTCAGGCAGTACCAATGGCAGTGGTATTACATGGAAATATGTACAGAACCTAAGTCTGCTTGATGAATTTGGCCCATATTTGCCAAGATTATGGCTTTCAAAGTTTTAAATTTTGAATTGTCTACTGTTTTTCCACCAATAAATTGATAGAGACATGGGGCATTCAGTTACACAAAATCAGATGTCATGACTGGAACACTGAAGACAACACTCAGAACTCAGTTCCATAATTCATAGAAAGAGTAAGCATAAAGAAAAAAACAAGGTGCTATGCCAGACTTCCTTAGATGATCACATGGATGATTAAAGAACATTAATTCTCTCATTAGTTGTCTCATCATAAGGTCAACTACATCTAAAGGCTAAGTAATATGCTTTTCTCTAATGCTGAGATCTTCAGGGAAGCATGATTGCTGCATCTTGTCAACTTGAAAATGTCAACTGGAGGAAGTGAACCAAACAAGTCAGTAAGGTTTATTCTACTTTCAGTATTATCCTAAACTGAGAGAAGATACTTACAAAACTGTCAGAAAGAAAATTAATAATAAATACATTCAACTTCCAGCAATACGTTACAGTTTTAGTATCAGCTAAAAGGGGAAAAAGACTTTGTGCTGAACTTCTTCAACACACTAACTCCAGATGCAGTCCAAAGCACAGATCTCTCTATTAGTCACTCACTAGGGTTTGTAATGCTAACAGGTAGTAACACTTTTCCTACCTCAAACTGACATCAAGGGCTTAGCATTTGTCCTTTATGTAGTCAGCAGGACAACTGACACTCCATGGAGACATTATGAATAAAACCAAACACCGTAAGGTTGAGAACGATCAGAGAGTGTGAAAGCGAGATTGACTGGTGGAGCCACACTCTGATGCAAAGGCAGCAGGTAGAAGCTCTACAAGAAATACATGACTCCCTCCCCTCCTCTCACCAGCAGAAGGAGGGCATGTGGGGGACAGGGGGGAATGGAGTCAGGTCCTTCCTTGGAAAGGCAAGCAAAAACTTTCTCAGCCCCCCTCACCTTCCCAGTTGTCACTGTATAACAGGTATGAGGACTTGGAACTAGATGGCCAGCCGAATGAAGATGGAAATGAGGACCCATCCGGTGAGTCACCCACAACTTGTCCCTCAGCCCCACAACTTGAGACTTCTTCAAGTAAGAAGGAAAGGAGGGTAACTGTAGTGGGCGACTCTGTTCTGAGGGGTATGGAGGGGCCCATATGTCAACCAGACCCATGCCATACAGAGGTCTGCTGACTCCCTGGGGCTCGGGTTAAAGATATTAAAAGTATGGTCACTGCTCAAGTGCAGGCCTCTGATTACTCCCCTTTGTTGGTTATCCAGGCAAGTAATGATGAGGTGGCAGAGAGAAGTCTAAAGTCACTCAAAAAGGACTTCAAGGCACTGGGGTGGCTAACTGAAGGCTCAGGAGCTCAGGTGGTGTTTTCATCAATCCCTCAAGTGGAAAGGAAAAACACTGAAGGAGGTGGAAAACACATCTGATTAACATGTGGCTCAGACTGGTGCCACTGTCGGAATTTGGGGTTCTTTGATCATGGCGAAGTTCATAATGCACCTGGTCTGCTGGTAACAAATGGGACAGGTGGGATGCAGCTGTCCCAGAGGGGGAAAGGATTCTGGGGAGGGGCTTATTGACAGGGCTTCTAACTAGATATGAGGGGGGAAGGGGGGTTAACTGGGCCTGTTAGGAATAAACTCAAGGGAAGCATGCCAAGGCTTGAAGGATGGTGGACCGGTGAGGGCTCTCCCTCTGCCATTTCATCTGAGAGAAGGGATAGGTGTTTAGAAACTGTGGAAGCACCTTTGAAGGGTCTGGTAGGAAATGGGGCCCACACTCACAAAAAGGTGTTGGATTCATTAGCTCATCTCAAGTGCATCTATACCAGTGCACACAGTATGAGCAACAAACATGGGGAGCTTGAAGCCATGATGCAACATGAGAACTGTGACATAGCAGCTATCACAAAAATGTGGTGGGATGCCTCACATGACTGGAGTGCTGGATAGCTACAAGCTCTTCAGGAGGGACAGACAGGAGATGTGGTGGAGTGGCCCTGTATGTAAGAGAATGCTATGACAGCTCAGAAATCAAGTATAGTGATAACAATGTTGAGAGTGTTTGGATTAGCTTAAGGGCCAATAAGGCGGATCTTGCTGTGGGAGTCTGCTATAGACCTCCCGACCAAAGTAGTGAGGTGGATGAAGCTTTCTATAAACAGTTGGGAGAAATCTCGCAGTCACTTGCCGTTGTTCTTGTGGGGGACTTTAACGTCCCAGGTGTCTGCTGGCAAAACAACACAGCAGAGAGGGAACAATCCAGGAGGTTCCTGGAATGTGTGGAGGATAACTTCCTCACACAGCTGGTGAGTGAGCCGACCAGGGAAGGTGCCCTCCTGGACCTGCTGCTTGTGAACAGGGAAGAGCTTGTGGGGGAAGTAAAGGTTGGAGGCTGTCTAGAGTGCAGTGATCATGAGATGATCGAATTTTCGATCCTTGGAGAAATAGAGAGGTTAGTAAAACTGCCACCTTAGACTTCACAGGGCTAACTTTGACCTGTTCAAAAGACTGATTAACAAAATCCCTTGGGAGGCTGCCCTGAAGGATATGGGAGTCCAGGAAGACTGGACATACTTCAAGAGAGAAGTCTAAAAGGCACAGGAGCAGGCTGTTCCCACGTGCCAGAAAACAAGCAGGCGGGAAAGGAGACCAGCCTGGATAAACAGGGATCTTTGGCTGGATCTCAGGAACAAAAGGGGAATCTATGACCTTTGGAAGACGGGGCAGGTCTCTCATGAAGACTATTGTCCTGGTTCAGCTAAGATAGTGTTAAGTTACACCAGCAGGGGGAAGGGATCTCCAACCTGGTTATTCATACCACGCTGACGTCAGGTCCGGCGCAGCAGCACGGGAAGCTTTCCTTTGTGGCTTTGGTCGCGGGAAGCACACACGGCAGGCTGGCTGGGTCCATTGCGGTATTTCTCTGTATATCTTTTGTCTTGTTTACCGTTATTACTGTTTATTGTTATTATTATTGCTATTGTTGTTGTTTAGATTGTTATTTGTTACATTGTTGTCTTAAATTTCTCCTTATTTCAACCCCGGAGTTTATGCCTCACTTCCAGCCCTGCCCGGTCCGAGGGTGGGGCAGGGACAACAGCAATGTGGTCTCTGGTCCCGGCAGGGCCTAAACCACCACAACCTTTCCTTGGCACCCAACATGGGGTTGAAATTGGGTTGAAATAAGGATCAAAAAGGGACAGACCCTGACCAGAGTGTATTGGAGCAATCTGTTAGGTGCAATTTTTCTGTTTGTATTTGTATTGTTTGATAAGAAAATGTTTGCAATGCTGGCCCACTTGTTGTGTGGTGGGGCTGGATTAATCCTTATATCCAGTGTATGATCCCAGTGCTGATGTTTGTTGTCGGTGGAAAATGTGTAAAGGGTCTCTTTTTGATGTACTGGCTCCTGACTGCTTATAATGCGCTTGTATCGCTGTGTGTGGGGGCAGGCCGGTACCTGTTTGCTGCCTGGGCTTTTGTTAGGGGTCTCACTCCCTCTATGGGTGAGCCAGGGGAAGAGATCCTCTCTGTTTTTGAGAGTTTCAATTACCCTTGGAGCCTGCAGGCCAGTGTGATTGTGGCACAATGCTTTCTGAATGTCTGCCTGATTTTGGTTTTGGCCATGTGGCATTTCTCTAACAATAGCAGTGCCCGGAAACCTGCCCCGAGGTCAGATAACGGTGAGTGGCAAGGGGTGTGGGAAAAGATGGGCAAACGCCTGAGTCGGTGGGCACCTCCAATGCTTTGGAATTTCACTCTCGAACAAATGCAGAGCCCTGATAAACTGGCGGAGTGCTTAGAAAGGGTGTGTTACCAATCTGGCAAAACCCAGGAGACACAACTTGCTGCAATGTGTTGGGGACTTGCCCATGCCTACCGTGTCCTCTTTAATACCACTCACTGCCCTCAAGGGGGAGAAAGGCCTGCAGGATCTGAGAATGAACTTACTGGTACAGCAGCTGGGCCGAGGGGACAGGCAGAGTCAGTATCAGTCGCCTCCACCAGCACAGCGACTGAGCCAGAGAGCCAGCCAGTGCTGGTATCAGTCGCCCCAGTACAGAAAACCAAATATACCAGAAAGTCAGCTCGCAAAGTGGGGGATGGGGATGAGCCAGGCCCAGCACAGAACAGGAGGAAGGGCCAGAGGTGATCGTCCGATCTCTATGCCCGACCAAGTTGCGAGATATGCGGAGAGATTTCGGCTGCCTGGGAGGCGAGCAGATTTGCACCTGGCTGCTCCGATGCTGGGACAATGGAGCCAGTGCTTTTGAGATGGAGGGGAGAGAGGCCAAGCAGCTGGATCTTTGGCCAAAGAGGCTGGCATTGATAGGGCAATAGGGAAACAGACTCAAACCCTCAGCCTTCAGAGGCAACTCCTGCTCAGTGTAAGGGAGAGGCACCCCTACAAGGATGACATCCTATGTCAGCTAAGCAAATGGACCAGCATTGAGAAAGGCATCCGGAACCTCAGGGAACTGGCTGGGTTTGAGATGATCTATGGTGATCTGAATAATGAGCAGTCACCCATGGACCCAGATCAGGCCCCGTGCACACACCTGATGTGGCGAAAGTTCCTGAAAGGTGCACCAGAAGCACACTCGAAAGCACTGGCAATAGTGTCCTGGTGGACAGACACCCACACTCTAACAGTGGATGGAGTGGTTGGCAAGCTCCGGCAATATGAGGGAAATCTCCCTTCATCTCAGCATTCCTGGGTCTCAGCTGTGGAGGAACTGTCTCAGAGGGTCCAGAAAGTGGAAGAGGATGTGTCCTACATTCCACCTTCACGGGCTGATGTCTCAGCCATTAGAAGTAAATGTTTTCCCACCCAAGAGAAAGGTAGCAGAAGGTACTGTGTGGTTTTTCCTCCATGACCATGGAGAAAACATGGGGAGGTGGGATGGACAGCCCACTGCTGCCCTAGCTGCATGAGTAGAGCAGCTGAAAGGGAAGACCATCACAAAAGGGGGGTCCTCCAAGAAAAGCACAGCTCCAGTGCCCAGTCGGAAATCCCCCAGACAGAATAGAATGGCGAATGTTGTCTGACCCTCTTGAGGGTACCAGTAAATCATTCTTGCAGGGGACATTCTTACAAGAAGTGAGTGATGATGAGCAGGATTAGAGGCGCCCTGCCTCCAGCCAGGTGGAGGAGAGGGATAATCGGATTTACTGGACAGTGTGGATCCGATGGCCTGGCACGTCAGACCCACAAGAATATAAGGCCTTGGTGGACACTGGTGCACAGTGCACCCTGATGCCATCGAGCTACAGTGGGGTTGAATCCATCTGCGTCTCCAGAGTGACAGTGGGATCCCAACAGCTGACCCTACTGGAAGCTGAAGTGAGCCTGACTGGGAAGGACTGGCATAAGCACTCCATTGTGACTGGCCCAGATGCCCCGTGCATCCTGGGCATAGACTATCTCAGGAGAGGGCACTTCAGAGACCCAAAAGGGTACCGGTGGGCTTTTGGTGTAGCTGCCCTGGAGGAGGCTGAACAGTTGTCCACCTTACCTGGCCTCTCAGAGGATCCCTCAGTGGTGGGGCGGCTTAAGGTTGAGGAGCAGCGAGTGCCGATTGCTACCAGGACGGTGCACCGGCGGCAGTACCGCACCAACCGAGATTCCCTGGTCCCCATCCATCAGCTGATCTGTCAACTAGAAAGCCAGGTGGTGATCAGCAAAACTCACTCACACTTCAACAGCCCTATATGGCCAGTGAAAAAGCCTAATGGCGAATGGAGGCTAACTGTGGACTGCCATGGCCTGAATGAAGTTACGCCAGCGATGAGTGCTGCAGTGCCGGACATGCTCGAGCTCCAGTATGAACTGGAGTCGAAGGCAGCCAAGTGGTACACCACGACTGACATTGCTAACGCGTTCTTCTCCATTCCGATAGCGCCAGAGTGCAGGCCACAGTTTGCCTTCACTTGGAGAGGCATCCAGTACACCTGGAATCGATTGCCCCAGGGGTGGAACCACAGCTCCACCATTTGCCATGGACTGGTCCATACTGCACTGGAGAAAGGGGGGGCTCCAGAACACCTGCAGTACATTGATGACATCATTGTATGGGTGGACACAGCCGAGGAGGTCTTTGAGAAAGGGAAGAAAATAATTGAAATCCTCCTGAAGGCCGGCTTTGCCATTAAGCAAAAGAAAGTCAAGGGGCCTGCAAGGGAATTCAATTCCTAGGGATAAAATGGCAAGATGGGCGTCGCCACATCCCAGTGGAGGTGATAAACAAGATAACAGCCATGGCCCCACCAAACTCTAAGAAGGAGACTCAGTCTTTCCTGGGCACTGTGGGGTTCTGGAGGATGCACATCCCGACCTACAGCCTGATTGTGAGCCCTCTCTACCATGAACCTGTAAGAAGAACGATTTTGAATGGGGCCCTGAGCAACAACAATCCTTTGAACAGATTAAATGGGAGATTGCCCAAGCAGTAGCCCTCGGGCCAGTCTGGAAAGGGCAGGAGGTTAAGAACATGCTCTACACCACAGCCGGGGGGGGAGAATGGCCCTACCGGGAGCCTCTGGCAGAGAGCACCTGGGGAAACCCGAGGCCGACCTCTAGGCTTTTGGAGCCAGGGATACAAAGGCTCTGGAGCTAATTATACACCAACTGAGAAGGAGATACTGGCAGCGTACGAAGGAGTTTGGGCTGCCTCAGAAGTGGTCGGCACTGAAACACAGCTCCTCCTGGCACCCCGACTGCCGGTGCTGGGGTGGATGTTCAAAGGAAAAGCCTCCTCCACACATCATGCAACAGAGGCCACGT
Source organism: Athene noctua (assembly GCF_965140245.1). Classification (NCBI taxonomy): domain Eukaryota; kingdom Metazoa; phylum Chordata; class Aves; order Strigiformes; family Strigidae; genus Athene; species Athene noctua. The sequence goes on along the minus strand of NC_134039.1, from coordinate 58,281,528 downwards.
GGAGTAAATGGGTTGCGTTGATGACACAGCAGGCTCGAATAGGGAACCCCAGCTGCCCAGGGATACTAGAGGTGATCATGAACTGGCCAGAGAGCAAAGATTCTGGGATGTCACCAGAACAGGAGGTGACACGTGGTAAGGAGGCCTCACCATATAACGAGCTGCCGGATGAGGAGAAGCGATATGCCCTGTTCACTGATGGGTCTTGTCGCACTGTGGGAAAACATTGATGATGGAAGGCTGCTGTGTGGAGTCCCACACGACGGGTCACTGAAGCTGCTGAGGGACAGGGTGAATCGAGCCAGTTCGCAGAGGTGAAAGCCATCCAGCTTGCTTTGGATATTGCTGAGCCGGAAAAGTGGCCGAGGCTCTACCTCTACACCAACTCGTGGGCGGTGGCAAATACCCTGTGGAAATGGCTGCAGCAATGGAAACAGAGCAACTGGCAACATAAGGGTAAAACCGTCTGGGCCGCTGAAGTGTGGCAGGATATTGCAGCCCGGGTGGAAAACCTTGTTGTGAAGGTGCGCCATGTGGATGCCCATGTACCCAAGAGTGGGGCCACTGATGAACATCGACACAACCAGCAGGCGGACCAAGCTGCTAAGATTAGAGGGGCTCAGGTGGACTTGGACTGGCAGCGCAAAGGTGAACTGTTCATAGCCCCGTGGGCCCATGAGACCTCGGGCCACCAAGGTAGGGATGCAACATACAGGTGAGCTCGAGATCGAGGGGTGGACCTCACCATTGACACCATTGCAGAGATCATCCACGGATGTGAGACATGTGCTGCAATCAAACATGCCAAGCGGGTGAAGCCCCAGCAAAATGGAGAGCGATGGCTGAAATATAGATATGGAGAGGCCTGGCAGATCGACTACATCACACCGCCACAGACCCGCCACAGGAAGCGCCACGTGCTCACAATGATGGAATTAACCACTGGATGGTTGGAAATTTACCCAGCACCCCACGCCACTGCCCAGAACACCATCCTGGGCCTTGAAACCCAAGCTTTTTCCTTTGTGGCTCTGGTCATCAGAAGCACTCGCGGCGGGCTGGCTGTGTCAGTTGTGGTATTTCTCTGTATATCTTTTGTCTTGTTTATTGTAATCACTGTTTATTGTTGTTAATATTGCTATTGTTGTTGTTCAGATTGTTTATTACACTGTTGTATTAAATTTCTCCTTATTTCAACCTCGGGGTTTGTGCCCTACTTGTGTCCGAGGGTGGGGCAGGGACAATGGCAACGTAGTTTCCAGTCCTGGCAGGGCCTAAACCACCACAACTATAAAGATGTAGTGAAGTTATGCATGGAGAACATTGGGATAGCCAAGGCACAGAGAGATCTCAACCTGGCTACAGCTGTTTGTTAAAGATAATAAAAAATGTTTCTATAAATGTGTTAACAACAGAAGGAGGACTAAGGAAAATCTCCCTCCTTTATTGGATGCAGAGGGAAACATGGTAACAAAGGATGAGGAAATGCTGAGGTGCTCAACGCCTACTTTGCCTCAGTCTTTAGCAATGGAACTGGCTGTTCCCTGGACACCCAGCCTCATGAGCTGGGAGATGGGGAGGGGAAGCAGAATGAGGTCAGCACAGTTGAAGAGGAAGCGGTCAGAGACCTGCTACACCACTTGGATGCACACAAGTCTGTGGGACCGGATGGGTTACACCCAAGGGTGCTGAAAGAGTTGGCAGATCTGCTCGCCAAGCTGCTGTCCACGATTTACCTGAAGTCATGGCTAACTGGGGAGGTCCCATTGGACTGGAGGGTGGCAAATGTGACACCCATCTACAAGAAAGGCAGAAAGGAGGATCCAGGAATCTATAGACCTGTCAGTCTGACCTTGGTGCCAGGGAAGGTCATGGAGCAGGTCATCTTGAGTGTCATTAAAGTCATATAATGGACAACCAGGGGATGAGGCCCAGTCAGCATGGGTTTATGAAAGGCAGGTCCTGCCTGACAAACCTGATCTCCTTCTATGACAAGATGACTCGACTGCTGGACAAGGGAAAAGCTGTGGATATTGTCGACCTGGTTTTTGAAAAGCATTTGACACCATACCCCATAGAACTCTCACAGAAAAACTGACTGCCCATGGCCTGGATGAGCGAATGGTCTGCTGGATCAAGGACTGGCTGGATGGACAGTCCCAGAGAGTGGTGGTCAATGAAACTAAATCCGGCTGGTGGCCCTTGATAAGGACATAGAGTGTATCATCAGTAAGTTTGCAGATGACACCAAGTTAAGCGGGAGTGTCAATCTGCATTAGGATAGGGAGGCTCTGCAGAGAGACTTGGATAGATTGGATCTGTGGGCCAATGTTAACGGGATGAGCTTCAACAAGGCCAAGTGCCAAGTCCTGCACTTGGGCCACAACAACCCCCTGCATGGCTACAGGCCTGGGGAGGTGTGGCTGGAGAGCTGTCTGGAAGAGAAGGCTCTGGGGGTTCTAATTGACAAGCAGCTGAACATGAGCCAGCAGTGTGCCCAGGTGGCCAAGAAAGCCAACGGCATCCTGGCTTGGATTAGAAATAGTGTGACCAGCAGAAGTCAGGAGGTGACAGTCCCCCTGTACTCTGCACTGGTGAGGCCACACCTGGAGTATTGTGTCCAGTTTGGGGCACCTCAACACGAGAGAGATATCGAGGTGCTGGAGCGAGTGCAGAGGAGGGCAACGAAGCTGGTGAAGGGCCTGGAGAATAAACCCTATGAGGAGCGATTGAAGGAGCTGGGACTGTTCAGTTTGAGGAGGAGAAGGCTGAGGGGAGACCTCATCACTCTCTACAACTACCTGAAAGGACATTGTAGAGAGGTTGGTGCTGGTCTCTTCTCACAGGTGATTAGTGATAGAACAAGAGGGAATGGCTTTAAACTGCAACAGGGGAGGTTCAGACTGGACATTAGGAAAAACATTTACACAGAAAGAGTGGTCGGACAGTGGAATAGGCTGCCCAGGGAGGTGGTGGAGTCACCATCCCTGGATGTGTTTAAGGGTTTTTGGATGAGATGTTGGGAGATATGGTGTAGGGGAGAACTTTGCAGAGTAGGGCTGGTGGTTGGACTCGATGTTCCCAAGAGTCTTTTCCAACCTGAATGCTTCTGTATTTCTGTGATTCTGTGATATGAATAAAACCAAACACCATAGGATTATTAAATAGTCCAGGTAACTTTCCTCATCTTCCTAAGAGGAGATTTTGCACACTGTAACTTTCTACAAATATATTACTGTTACAATGACAATGCTGTTGAGATTTTTTAGTCCAAGCACAAATTAAAAAGTGATCATTTGCAACATGAATGACTACAGCATGAAGAACTTTCAGTAATAATTACTGACCTTTCACTATAGAAAACTGTTAAGAGCACTGAAAGTAGAAATGAGGATTTCTCAGTGGCTGCTAAGGGGTTATGCAGCCTTTAATTTGTGTACTAATTCAAATCCCGCCTGAACCAGCATACTTCTTTCAGCCATACTCAGCTGACAATTACCCTGCTAAAGTTAAATGACTGACATCAGTTTGAATGTGGAAAACCCAGTGTTAACTCTTATCCTTCTTTTGTATTATCCAATATAATCCTAGTTCTGTTGGACTTCCCAAGACACCCTCAGGATCATAGCACAAGGCACCTGGTCCAGTGGCAATGAAAGTTACAGAACTGTTCAGAAATTATTGCTTTGCAGCAACAAATTTAGATGGCCTTCATCTGGCTTCATATCTTAACACTTATCAAAACCATTCTTCTGATTTCCTTCCAACAGTACGAAGAATACAACCGCTATCTGTGGCTTGCAGTGTAATCTTCTACCCATACTTTTCTACTAGGCACCTAGATGTCAATAGACCTTAACATATCTTTCTTTTTAAATCAAAATCCAACCTTTTTATATATACGTACTGTTAAAATACCAGTCCATGTTCCTGTCATCTCTCTCTTTGACCCATATAACCTTCTCCTTTATGGCCAGCATAAATCTTTTCTGATGCATCGAAAATAATAAAAAGGCATGAAACAGAAGGACAATGTTTGTAAGGAAAGCAATGTCTAAACAAATCTGCATATAGCTATTGTGTTCCAAAATATGCAGCCTAATGGATATATGTTTTCTAATTGCCTCTAGTCATGGATAAATAAGAGGCTACATTACTACAGGCTGGTGAAGAGAAAGTGTGACTTATTATCTCTATTTGGACTGCAAGTCATAAAAGAGTCAGAATAAATTTTGAATCCCTCAGTGCTTGACACTTCCAGAAGATGACAGATGCTGGAAAAAGGAGTCCACAGAGACGATGAATATGAGCAATTAGCACCACCTATTAAATATTGTCAAGATATTCTGCAATGGGAACAGATAGACAATGTGTTTATAATTTAGTCAAAAGCATTAGAGTGCAGATGCTCAGACAAAACTGGTTTCAAACTTAATAATCTCCTGTCACCTTTTTTTAGGAGTTTACTCTCCACATGCTCGGAAGCATTACACATTAGAATCCATTTTCAAATGTTCTTTAATGCAGTTACCTTTTCTACATGTTTGCATGTAATTACAAAGTTTGTCTGAATGGCCATTGCCGTTTTGTGTGCAGAAGTGTGTGATGGTACGTAACACTGAAGCATAAAACCCAGCTTCTACACACTGGAAAACCAACCTCAATATTTAGAAAAGTCTTATCAAAAAGTGGGATGCCAGTTGAAGGAAATTATTGACTTCTCTGTTTTCTGGGATACATGCTTAGGGCACTATCTGGCAGGGCCCTGAATGTGCTGCTCCTGACACATGAAGCAGTCAACCATGTGGGTAAATTTAAAGAGCTGACTTATCTCATTGACTGGCCAGGTACCACTTATATGCGTACAGGGCAGCACAAGATGAAGCACTTCTCAGGATGTCAGCCAAACGTGCAGACTGTCACACTGCTCGGACTAAGGGGTAAATGAAACATCCTAAATACTTCAAGAGTGTATGTGTGTTTATGCATATGTTTACATACATACAAACACACGTTTTAGTGTGTGTGTTTTACACATTTATATTATCATGGGTATTGGGTGTTTTATCCAAGAAGTGACAAAGTTTGAGCCTTGCTCTGCTCTGATACTGATGAGTTCACAGCCACAGATGAAACGATTTCAGACCATATTTATAGACACTTTTGAAGAGAATTAACACTTCCCTAATACAAAACATATCATTTTCCCTACTCCTTCTCTGAAGAAAACACTGATTCTCCAGAGTGATTACACAAAACAGAAAATAGCCCTCTAAGTGAAGCAGCCTCTATCCCATCTGAATTTGAGCACTGGTACAATAAAACGTTTTTTAAGATGCTACCAATAAATTTTGAAAACTGTGACATAAACTATACATCCAAGTTGTACATATCTTTACAGCACCCATTACAGTCATCTTCGTATCTCAGCTGGAACATAAGGCCCATCAGCATGGAAAAGGTTGAACTTTGTCATTGCAAAATACATCTCTGAAGACATTCATGGGCTTTGTAATTTTGGCAGGAAATTCCATACATCTTAACAGAGACAGCACATTTTCACAAAAGGATTTTCCTTTTCTGTTTCCACAGAAATCTGTGGAAATTAACACCAGCTACAATGAGAAGTGGAAAGAAGGCACAGGATCCTTTCCTGACTTTGATGTTGATCTTCCACAAGAATTTCAGGAATTCATTTCATCTTTCCATGTCTTAATCATTCCAGCTGTAAAATGGGGATGACCATTCCTGCCGTTCTTCATAACATGTCATGAAATCCATGCATGAAAGCTAATATTTAAATATCACCCAAAACCCACTAAATTTATTAAAAATAAATTTCAATAACTTTGATGTGTGAATTTGGATTGAGTGCTCTAATATTGATCTTACTACTACTACTATTATTATTATTATTGTTTTATTTTATTTATATATGTATTACTACTAAACATACATGTAAAATATATATAGCTTCAATATTTTGCGTGCCTCAGACTTTTATCACCATGGTCACTGGAGCCATTAAGGTGAAATATGTCAGTTTTAACTAGATGTATTTACAACTATATTTCTCAGTTTACACATGACAAGTGGTATTTCTTACTTCATGAATTTTCAGACTGGTAACAGAAGCTAAATGCACTTTCCTTTAAAAGTTTGTGTAATCTGTGAAACACAAAGGCATTAAGCGGTTATATTTTTCTGAATCACGGTGTCTTTTGTAATGACAGCTGTGTATCTAGTTCAACAGTGAAACTCAAACTGTTTTGCTAATGAAAATGGAGCCAAATAACCATGTGCTGGAATGAATTGCAGGCTATTGAAAACGGACAGTTGGCTCATTAAATGTGCCCCTCATGAATGATGTCCCTTCCCTTTAGACTGGCACTGAAATAATCCAGATTTACTTTGTATTCTACAAAGCCTTTTTAGGGCCTTCTATGATCAAGATAAGATACAGAAAATACATTCCACAAATAAAATACAATTTGTTACCTTGCAACAGCAAACTTCAGCATTTACCAAACAAATCCAGGTGGCTTTTAGGATAAGTAACTTTCAGTGTAATCATTTATAGGATTTCCTGTGGGCTTACCACTACCTGCTGCACATGCACCAGAAAATTTATGAAGTTTTGGTGATATTGGAAAGAATGATTGCCCCTGTTTTTCAGATGCAGGTGGAAACATGGCCTCACTGAAGGCAATGGTAAAACTCCTGTCCATGTCAAGGAGTAGATTACGAATTCAAGCACAGAAACACTAAATAAAGACATCCACAGACAATTTGAATATTAGTTCTCAATAGAGTCAGCTGCAACTGTGACACTTCCTTTGCCTTTAAAGAGTTTAGTTGTATTCTATTCTCTTTGTCTTCAGCAACTCTCACCGAGTTTCACTCTATGTGGCCCAGATCTTTTTACTTTTTCCTGTTTTCATTCTCCAGTTATAGTTCACTTTTATTCTTTGTATAAATTTGTTTCTTGCCTTGGATATACTTCCTTAAAAATCTACAGTCATCTCAACCTCTTGCTCGTCTTGTAGCAGGAGTGCTCACTCTTCATGCATAACAGCAGAGCAGCCCAGTGCCTGCCCAGGAGATTGACACTGGACCCTGACAAAAGGGTTCTGATAGATCTGAGTCAGTCCCAAAAAGTTCCTCTAGAGCATGTGCTGAGCTGATGAACAGAAATACCAAGCTGGCTTTTTAAGGCCCCATTACAAGGACTACAGGAAAGCATGTTCTAATTAGTGCCCCAGAACCACAGAGCATCTAATGAGAGTGTAATAACCTGAACAGCTGTCGGGGGGTGTATAAATTACCCCCAAATCCCTCTACTCCTCAGAGCAGTGTAAAATTTGGACAGCATAGCAGCATTGTAGGGCCATACTGTTTGCCAACAGCATCCTGGGTTGCATTAGGAAAAGCACTGTCAGCAGGTTGAGGGAGATGATCCTTCCCCTCTACTCAGCACTGGTAAGACACATCTGAAATGCTCAGTCCAGTCCTTTGCTCCCCGGTACAAGAGTGACATGGATATACTGGAATGAGTCCAGCAAGGGGCCACAAAGGTGTTTAAGGGTCTGTAGCATCTGGCATGTGAGAACAGATTGAGAGAACTGGGATGGATTAGTTTGGAGAAGAGAAGGCTCAGGCAGGTTGTTATAGCAATACACACACACATTTGATGGGGGGTTAAAGAAGAGAGAGCCAGGCTCTTTTCAATAACATCCAGTGACACCCAGTGACATCCATTTGCAAGAGGCAATGGGTTCAAACTGAAACTGAAATAAAGAAAACTTCATTTAAACATATGAAAAAAACGTTTTTCTGTGAGGGTGATTGAACACTGACACAAGTTGTCCAGAGAGGATGTGGAGTCTCCATCCTTGGAGCTATTCAAACCCTGAGTGGACACAGCCCAGAGCAATCTGCTGTAGCTTACCGGCTCTGAGTGGGTGGTTGGACTAGATGATGTCCAGAGGTGCCTGCCAGCCTCAGCAATTCTGTGATTCTCCTCCCCTAGGTGAGTTTTGGCATGTAGCACAGCTCCTCCTTCTGAATTCTCCCCCTTCTTCTGACAGAGATACACCACCTTGAGCCTGACATTAACATCTCATTTTCCCAAATTATCTTCTCATTTCAGTAACTTTCCTTTCTGGGCACCAATCTTGAAAAAAAAAAAGTGTATTTTAGGCACGCAAATGTAAGGGACAATTTTTATAAAACCAGTTTTCTTATTTATGACTAACACTCAGATTTAGACGGCTAGAACTCCATAAGTAGGCAAGCTTTATTTCTAACAATGCCTAAAGCTGGAAAAAAAGAAAAAAAAAAGACTATTTATATGTTCCTATAGATAAACAGGTATCCAAATACGGACTAAATCTTCACTTGAAAAATATGATTCTACAAGTTTATTACGTTTAAACTGATTTTTATTTTCATGAAGCTTCTCCTACTTATTACAACCATATGCATGGAAGTCAATAAAACATCTGACAGCATATCTTGGAAAAAAACAATGTACTATACAAAACAATGTGGGGATGACAGCTGCTTATTCCCCCTTTAAATCTCATTCTGTCATTCTTGTGTTGAATAGTATCTTCTTTTGCTTACCATTCAGTACTGATGAAGGTGGTATTTTTAGGCCCTCTGAAGCTGAACTGCTTGGGCTGTATACATTTTCCTTGTTAATATTGTATGATTTTTTTTTTTTTCTCAAGAAGAACCAGACAAGCAATACTCAATATTCAACCTACCTGTGGAAAGACTGATGAATAATGTGAGAATATCTCAATAGCTTACATCAATACAAAGACTGAAATCAAGAAGACTGATTCAGGTTTTACTTCCTCAAAGCTGGAGGGAGTTTGGATGCATCATTCCTGTTGATATCTGCCTTTACTTTGTTATGCTTCTATGGAAACCCCAGGAGCCTGCTCCTCATAATCCAGAAAAAGCATGACAGCACTCTCAATAATCGCAGGGAATCCCCGGATTTGCCATTATGGAGGGGTAGCTCTCACATTCGCCTGCAGAGTTCAGCAGGGATGGCAATCAGTGGTTGTTTAACTCTGGCTGGCATGCGCTGCACCCACTCCTGCAGCTTCACTGCTCCCCGCTCCTGCCAGCACCGACTCTAGAGCTTTTTTCTGCAGGGCTGGCAGCTGCCTCCATGCCTCTCCGCTCCAGACAGCACTGCACAGAGACATCTCTGAAGTGCTTGCAAGAGAAATTAAAGAGGTTCCAGCAGGCAGAGGAGATCCCCTGCCAGGCTAAAGGAGCAAAGGACTGAGGGAAAAAGAATCACTGGGTGATTTAATCCTTTATTTTCGTGTCTGTATAAAGGACAGCAGGAAGCATGTGGTACCAAAGGAAAGAATTTTCCATCAAAAAGTGGCATAATTCTTTCTGTAAGCCTTTCTGTGCTCTCAGAAAGAAGTAACTTTTGCTTTTCGGAGGGATCAAAAGGAATCTGCCAGGGGTGACAAAAGAAAGGTAGAACTTAACCTCCTGACATGGTGATAGGATAAGCCAGTATGAAGGAAGATTATGCTGCAAAGACCTTCCAGGGCTGAGAAGAAAATTGTCTTCAGTTGAGCAAAAGAGGAAATGTAACACCAGAGGATTAAGAAGTGAGGGAACACAGTAAAAATGACAAACCAGAGAAAGGTCCCTTCGCACAGCACTTTGAATAAAAAAAAGTGCAGGGATCACAGCAAGAGACAAGAATAATTGTCAGGACACAACTTTAGGTCATACAGTCAGATGAGAACTGTTAGGCCTAGGAGCTGCTGTGCTACATGCAGTAAGAACTCAACACTGTCAAGGGGAATAAAAAGAGACAAAAGACAAAGAAAAACATGAGTTAATGATAGTATTCAAAGTCATATTTGTTAATAAGGGTGGCCAAGGACAATGTCTAGAGAGTCAAGAGGAAAAAACACAGATGGAAGCCTAGCACACTCTCAGCAGCAGAAAATGAGGGTTCAGCACCAAAGATTCAAGAAGCAGAAGTGAAAAACTGGGAAAGGAGGGGGTTTTTAAAAGGAAGGTATGGGGTTTCTACTGTGTTTGGCAAGTTTTTACTGGATTTGGGAAGAGGAATGAGAGTTTCAAAAGGAATTGAGGAAAAGAGGAATGAGAGCTTCAGAAGCAGTCCACCAGTCAAAGAGACAATGACGAATCACAGTCCTTTATGTTAACATGGTATCAACATGGCATCAACATGAACAGCTCCAGCTGATGGAGGAAGGAATGAGCCATACTGAAGGAGATGTAGATGTAACTAGAGCAGTTTTGGACAGCATGTTGGGAAAGGTTAGAGATGACAGTAATAAAACAGACGAAGTGATAGTTAAAGGAAGGGAATCCAACTGGTGTTTTCATGATGGGAAAGGTCTGTGGCTACTACATTTATTTGAGAGGAAACTGAATGACTTTGAGAAATAGAAGGGAAAAAAGAAGGCAGGATGAAGTAGACACACATGATAAGAAGGGAGGGGATAATGAGAGAGAAAGGAAGAGAAAGGATGAAGTCAACATTTGTATGACAGCAGACTGAGAAGCAAATGTGGAAAAGGTTAATGATAGAATCATGCTGTATTTTAACTTTGTTTTTTCTACAGAAGCAAATAGGTAGTTGTGATAGAGTCTATTTCCTCAGAGAAAGAGAAGCACCCAATAAAGTCCAAATAAAGCAAGTTACGTTTTTTTGTAGAAGAAAAACTGGATGTAGATCTGTGAGTGAAGACATGAGGACATAGTAATAGAGAGCTAAAATGTCAGATTAAGCATCACCAGGGAAAAGTGGCTCAAGGGTGAACATGCTGATGTAGAAGTGATAATCATTGCCCCGTAGTCAATGTCTTATCAGTAATCAGAGTTAGCATTTCTCATTACAGCAGTACAGCTGAAGTCCAAAAATTGATCAGAAAGCTTCTCAGATCAGTGTGGCCGTGCAATAAACAAATGGCTCTCAAAAGAAGACGAACCAAACGGGAGGGGAAAAAAAAAAAACAGCAAATACATCCTTCAGGGTGTAGCCTTGCTCTGCTGATTATCTCATAACTTTTTAGTCTCCAGAAAGTGCACTTATTTTCAATTTCCAGTTTCATGTATACCTCCTTGGCCTTGTGCTCAAAATTTACAAAGCTTTAGTTGTCAGCTCTGGGAATTCTCCATCTTTCCTCTGAATATTAGTTACATAATAGCTTGAGCTAAGCAATCAAAGCAGTGATAGGTCAAAAGAAAGATATGCCTGAGGTGATGCAGGAAGTTGATGGCAGAGCTTGAAGCTGAATACACGTTTCTCTGCTATTCAGACAGCACAAAACCCACTAGAGCCTCCCTCACTGTTTAGATTTTGTTGGCTTTTTTTCAAAGCAGCACTGTTTCTGAAGCCAAAGCTACAAAATGCAATGGTATTGAAAGAGCTAATAAGCCAAGGAAATATCCCCAAATGGCACTGCTTTCTAGCTCTCAATGGCACTTCCATGATATTACTAATAAATTATTTATCTTACAGTCAAGATTTTCCACATCTCTACTGTACTTCTCTGTGTCATTTCAATTGCCTGCAACTTAGTACAGTTGTTGAGAAGAGGGGAGAGATAGTAAAATGAGTATGTTAAGTCCAGCCTTCCCCTTGGATTTTTCATTCCTCACCTTCAAAATACACAAGTCCAAAGATGCCATAGCTCTTTGGTACTGACATTTCTAATTATAAAATACAGACTTGAAAGTCATTGTTCAATGCCCCCCCCTTCCCCTCCCCCCCAATCTGTTTTGTGGAATAAATGACTACTATTGAAAATTTTACTTGGTAAGTGGTGACAAGAGCAGACACAGCACTGAAATTTACAGCGATGATTTAAATATTTTTTGACATTGCAGAACAGTGTAGCATTGACATGTCAAGAGTGCAGGATGTAGTAAACAGGACGAGCAGGGAACCAAAAGGGCCAGGACTCCAAGGTCCCCTCTCAGAGATGACAGCGGTGATGACACCTACCTCCTGCACTTCAAATCACCACTCTTCAGGTTCTGTAGGGGTTACGATTTATCTGTGATTCATTAAGGAACGAGCCAGACATCATAGCATTACTTTCCTCCATGCCATGACAACTTTCTCAGAAATCTCAGGATTTTTCTCCAGTGAGTTTATCTGGCATCAGCTTCTTGAGAAAATGCCTTCAGAACTGAACAGGAGGCATCAAGTACTTCAGATCTGAAAAACTGTGAAATAGGTCTTTCATGAATAAAAGGGATGCTTACCAGTTATACTGATATTTATTATTTTTTGTATTATGACAGAATCTAGGCTGCTTATAAAGAAGATGTTTTCATGCTACTTGGTACAAAGAGGGAGCAAATAGACGGTTCCTTATCCCTGGAAGTTTATTGTCTAAGACAACTGACAGCTGCTGGATCCAGATAGACAGGAAAATGATGGGTAAAAATAAGGAATGATGATCAGACTTGACTTACAAAGTTCCTACTGGCATGAAGAATGGTTGCTCAAGGACAATTAGTGAAATTATGTAAGGCAGAGGCAAAGCAGTATGTATGTTGAACAATATATCTGGATTTCCACTGCTCATCAGCAGCTCATAGGAAATTGTTTCTATAAAGAGAAATGTTTACAAAAGCTGTTTTCTTGCACAAGTCTAATGGAACATTGTGAGAACCTGAGTTACCATGAATTAATGCTTGAAGCCACAGATTACAATTTCTAGGTTAATTTTGTCATTAGATTAGCACAGTTTCTTCTCTGAGCACTCCAAAGGCAAACGTATTTTGAATCTGTAATAATTGGTTACAGGTCTCTTACCCAAACTTAAGCATTTTCCACTCGAAAATAAAAACTGAGCTCTGACTAGGATCTTGCTAGTAACCCCCTGCGGCATTTATAAGACAGATGTTTTAAACCTGTTCTGTGTAACAGAGCAGTGCAACGCAGCGTTTCTACAAGCAGCTTTGTCCAAAGCAGAAATAAGATAAAAATCAGGACAAGTTTGACTTAGGCTTTGGGGGTGATCTCAGGCGATTAGCTGGTAACACTTCTAAGTTTTTTTGGCACCATGGTGGCTCCACACTTTAAAACAGCTTTAGCACTTGGTGTAGGAATGGGCTACGATGGCACAAATTAGTGTTGCATGAGAACCTAGATCTGAAAAGAAGTAGGCCCTGCCTGTAGTCAGACTAAACGTAATTTGTGCTATGTGCTTACTGTTAAAGAGTCGGCAACCAGCCCAAGTCGGTATGTTTTTATAATTTTACTTCGATACAGCCGCAGCGCCTGCGTGCTGCCTCTGCTCCCGAGGCCGCGGCTCATCCTCACGCCGCATCCGCACCACACGGCTCCGGCTGGACGCCGCTCTCGGGAGGCGCCTGGCGCCCCCAGGCCGGGGCCCGGGGACGGCTCGGTGAGGCCGGAGACTCCCGGTGCCGCCCGGCCCTACCGCGGCCCGCGGGAACCAAGCCGTGCGCCGGCGGCCGGCCGGGTGGCGGCCCGCGGGGCGAAGGGCGGGCGGCGGCGATGCGTGCCGGGAGCGGGAGGCGGCCCGGCCGGGTCACGCCCGCCGCCGGCCGCGCCCCGCCCCCGCCCCTTCCTGTCATGGCCGCTGCCGGGCTGCGGGAGCGCGGCGGGGCGGCGCGGGCCGGCGCCCCCAGGAGCTGAGGGCCCCGCCGGGCGGCGCGGCGCGGGGGCGTCCCCCGGCCCGGAGCCGGCGGCAGGAGGTGACGGACGGGCGCCGTGCGGGCAGGGCCTGCGCGGGGGTCTGCCCCGGGGAGCGGCCGTCCCGCAGCCAGCCCACCGGCGGTGCGACGGGACGGGACGCGACGGGGCGCGGGCGAGCGGGGGCCGCGCCGCCCCGCTTCGCGCCCGCTCGGGGGAGGCGAGGGCCGGCCGGGTTGCGGCCCGGAGCCCCGTCACCGGCCCCCGCCGCGGGGACCGGCGGAAAAGCCGCTTGTTGCCGGTGGCCCGGGCGGCCTGGGCCGCCGCGGAGCACCTCGGCGCGGTGTTCCGTCGCGTGCAGCCCGGAGTGACCGTCCCCGCGGGTAACGCTACTGCGGAGCCGCCGGCCGGGCGGGTGCCGGCGCGCCTCGGAGGGCCGCCTCCTCCCGGGCTGGGGGGAGCGGGGGGGTGTTGGTCCCGCAGCGAGGGTGTGCGCGGGGGCGCGTACCCGGGACGGGCTGGCAGCTCAGTTCGCATCCCTGCCAGCGTGCGGTGGCCTCCCCGTGCCCACGGGTCCCGGGGATGCCCCTTGCTGGGTGGAAGACGAGGGTAAGTGGCGTGCGGCAGCTGGCACTCCGAAGCACCCGGAGAAGGCGGCCTGTGTGGCCCAGCATGAAGTAAGCCAGGACTGGTGGCTGCAGGGCAGCAGAGCCGGTGCTGACTTACCTCATGGTAAGGCTCCAGAAGGTTAGTTTCCACAGAGTTGCATAACAACTAGATAGCAAACCCGCCGTGACTCCCTCATGATAGTAAGTCATTTACTTTGGTAACTGTGGAGATAAAGCCTTGATTTCCAGAGTCCCACACAGATACTGTAATACACCGATCACATCAGCTGGCTTTTGGCAAGAAAATGCCAGGGGGAGGAAAGGAAATCCCATCACATTCCTTTTGTTTTCCTTGTAGATACCGCTGAAGTACTTGCTTTCCACTGCTTTCCTCGTTTAACTTGCCCTTGGGGTCAGCTGACCATCAGCATGCCTTCTACTGAGAACACCTCAAAACTTTTCTTGGTCCTCGTTTCATTGCTGGTGGTGTTGCCAGTAGTTGAGGCCCTTGACACAGGAGATGCCATCGCCTTCCTACTAGGCCTCGCTGTCAGTGTCGTCGGATTCTGTGCCTGTCTTGGCTTGTACGCAAGGAAAAGGAACGGGCAGCAATGATTTCAAGAAGATGCTCAGATGAATTGAATTTCCAGACACGGAGTGTCTGGGGTGTAAGACTGAGTTTTGGTTCGGGATAACTTTCAAAACCCATGTAGTAGGTATTTCTGCAAACCCCTCTTACTGTGCAATACAGCAGAATCAAGACTGTACCCAGTAAAAGGGCTTTGTAGGATCTGTCCTCATGGCAGTAGGATGTTTTAATATTGCTTGTGATTAAATACTGCCTTAGAGAAGGGTAAGAACTTTCTGAATGGGGAAGGAAAATCATAGAGTGGTTCACAGTGTTTATAAATGGAACATGTGAGGGAGACCATCAACAAGTTCCACAATTTTGGTTTCAAAGGTTAATCAGGAGGAAGCAGCTATTAATATTCCAGTCAGGGTGACAGAGCTTTGGAAGTACTCCTAACTAGCTAGCTAGCTAGCAGACTGCTTTGACTTCCATGCACGTGCTCGCATTCTTTGTAATGACAGTTAACACCTAACAGCTCACTTCTGCTGTCACAGGGATGAGACTTCAGAGAACTAAGAAAATAATGGAAAACTTTTTCTTAGGGTTTTTTTTTTTTTAGAATGTGCCTCCCCTGTAGCCTATGTTCTTGTTACCAAGTAGATATACTTAAGAACAGGGCCACTATTTTTCTTTAACATGTATTGGACAGAAAAGTACATGTAAGGCTACGTAAATCAGATTAGGGATATGGTTTTTGTTTCTTGTTTATTTTTTGTGCTTGGCTTTCCTTTAGGCACAGCAGGTTTAAGGCTTATTTCATTTGGTGCTTCTATTTTTTTTCCCCAAAACTGAAGACTTACCCATTTTAATGAGGAGTTATGTGTGGTATTTCTGCATTAGGGGGTTATTAGAATTATAACAAGACCATTGTGTGTGTTTCTTTTGCAATATGGAAAGAACGTGTTTTGTTAAAACCCTAGTTTTAGTCAACAGGTCCATTATTCTCAAGTGTCTTCCTCATGACCAAGTTATGTTGCTAGCTTAATATTTAGTCTTCTTACCTAACTGATGCATATGAGTTCCACAAAAGATTAGGACCGAAACCAAATTAAAAAATCATGATACAATATGGGAGATGTAAATAGTCTTAATTCTATTCATGCTCAGTCAGATTGCATGGTATATGCTTGAAAGACTCTACTCAGTAGCATATCCAGGACCTATTTCTTTAAGTACCAAAGGTGAAATGGCACAGCGAAGAATGTCTACCCCAAGTCCCTCTCGCTTATTAGAGTATTCCAGCTGTTTGCATGAGACAAGGAGCACAATCTGTGCAGAAGGAGTGGCAGAGTAAGGATGATAGGAAGGTGAGCTCTCCACAATTCACAGAATTTCCTTCTGATCCTATGCTGTGGACACTGCCACTCTTGCTAGAAATCTTGGCTTTTATCTTTCAGAGCTGGGGAAAAAGGTTAAAGATATTGCAGGACTATATGTTTTGATACTATTCCTCCCCTTCCTCTGTAAATCTCTGTTCACTAGAGCACACTGCAATGGCTAGAAGAGTTATGAGGCAGGTCTTATATAAGTAGTTGGGTGGGCAGATCATGTTCTCCATATTCCAAGATTTCTGTATGCCATTTGTGGCTGGTTTGACTTCTCCAGCCTCTGAGAAGACACAAGCCCTGGTTATTTCAGTCTTGCAATTTATGTCCTACTCTTATGATTGATAGAGGGAGGAAGGTAAAGTGAAAGCTTCCAGAATTGCGTGGGGTTGAAACTGTAGGAGTCAACCCAGCAAGCCACAAGAATATAGGTTTCTGCTCCCAAGTTACAGAAATAATAATGGTCACAAGGTTACTCTGGTGAGATGCAAGTCATACCACATAGCTGTTCTTGAACCCTTTCTGTGGCTTCCAAAAGTCAGAAAGGGACATGGTGCACGATTACTATGTACAAATGAAATTTAGAGCCTTAACAGGAGCTTCAGACATTAGTGTTGCCTTTGAAAGCTGCCTGGCAGCAGTAGATGATCCTGTATGTGATTATTCAACTGGGTGGATGCAAGCACACATCAAGTGTGATCTTCCATGTTCCAGCTTGGCTAAACTCTTACCTTTAAAAGGCCAACCATAAAATGACCACTCGATTCACCTTTTTTTTTTTTTTCCCCAAATTAGAGAATTTTGCCATTTTTTCAGTAGAATATTAAATACTGCTCTTTCAATAGATTTTATCACAAGCAGCTTTTCAAGACTCCTTTATCTTTACTTTGGAAAAGATCCCTGGCAACAGTTTCACTGCAGGAGAACAAAATTTTAGCAGAGTAATTAGCGTCAGGCAATAGGGATATGAAGAACTGTGTTCTTTGCCCGAAGCTGTATGTACTTCGTTGAAGGATGTTTGCACAGCCTAATGGCGTTGTTTCCTGGGTTCTGACAGAAGCTTTATTGTTAAAGACCTGCATTTGTCAATGACTTGAGTGTAAAATTGGATATCCCTGTTTTTCTTCTGTCTTAATAAACTTTCATGTATGATTTGTCATCAGCTTGATGAAGTAGTTTTTATGAAAAGGAAAACTGGGATCACAGAAATGACTGAAACTGCTGAAATTCCTTGTATTAAATACTATTTTCTTACATACTTTTGCTTATGTTAGGTGACCTTACAAACTGATTTGTAAGGTGTGTTTTCAGTTGAACTTTTGTACAGTGAGTGTACTTTTGGTCCTTATTACCTGTTTATCTCATTTCAAGATCAGTTACTTGAGAGCACTTCAAGGTGGCTGGTCCCCCTACTTTGAAACTGGCAGCTTGCCATTGTGGAGAAGGCAGTTTCTCAGGTACAGCGGACATGGAAGTATTCATTTTTCCTTTTGGCTATGAATTTTCAACATTACTATTATTTAGTTGCCTTTACACTAGAAAAGCCATTTATGGCGGCTTTCTAGCTGGAGACCCAAGGATATAAAGACCATTTTATTTTTTTCTAAAGAGAAATCACATTCTAGTGCTTTGTAGTTATTTGAATGATACTTTTTTTTAGAATTCAAAAGAGCTTGTTTTATCGCAGCATTTTATGAAAACGGGGTTCTAGCTCTTTTGGGACTTCAGCTAGTGCACAAAGCAGTTCATTTTGGCTGTCTTGGGAGCAGAAAGCAAAAATGGCCTGACAGTGTCCACCTCTTAACAAATACAACCTACCCTCTAATTAGTGCAAGAAAGCTGCAAGTCAGGAATTAGTACCTTTTTACTGCTAGGATTTCCATCTGCTTTAACAATGGCTAGCTCAAAAGCAGCCATCCTGCAAACAAATATTTAACAGCCTGCCTACAGTCCCTTTGTGAATGGACAGAAGTCTTTCACTCCTCATGGCGTACCTTCAAGTGCTGCACACCAGCGAGGTGTTACCTGGGTACAGCAGTGCTGGGGACTGGAATCCAAACACTTCAACCAGTTCCTAATGAACTTGCTTCTATGGGTGTATGAAAACTGGCAAACCACTGCTGTGAGACTTTTATCCCACTCAGCTAAATCCTGCTGCTGGTGGTGATGCCACTTTAATGCTATCGTGAGACTTGGCAATTCTATGGCATCTTCCATCTGAGAACCCTACTAATGTTTGTATCCCTATCATATCCTTTGATGAGTGGAACAAGTGGAAGGAGAGTCAGTGACTTGCAGTGGTATCATGGGAAGGAGGCGGTTACTCCAGGATGCTCACTGAGATTTCTGGAGTGTGTTGTGCTTGTGGTTCTCAGCCACCATGCCCCTGCCATGCAAGCTGTCCCTGGACTAACCCAGAGACTCTTGTGTATTGTCCAGAAACAGTCTGAAGACCTGGTTCGTCTTTGCACAACATTGTTTACATAAGCTTTGTGAGACAGGAGTAGGGAGTTCACCATTTATAGTAAGATAAAAGATGACTAAATGGATGAACCATAATAGGTCTGTTACCATAGTAAGTGCTCTAATCATTATACTACAAAAGTAACCTTTCCTTTCATTTTTATATCTGATGACAGGTTTGGCAGATCTAAACTGATGTAATAAGAGATTGTTAGGAGTGGTGGAAAGGAGGGCTCGGATCTGGTTGTCCTCCTGGTTGACACTTAAACAAATTGTTAGTAAATGATCTAAAGTCAACAGAAAGTGTGGATTGTTCACCAGATTAAAAAAAATAAGACCACTAATTCTAAAACAAATGCAGCAAAACATACTGGGTGAGATTTGATGTGACTAAAGATGCACAGGACACATTCCTTAATTCCTGCTGAAATCAATCTTCAAAACTTTTAAGGGACAAGTTTAAATACATTAGATACTGACCACACTGTTAAGTGTTAAATTGTTAAAGAAGGTAACCAGTTTTGCAATTACAAAGATTTTCCGTTCATATGAATACCCAGTAGCACCTAGATATTACATTTCCAATATTCAGAAAGCAGGCTTTCCAGCAAGCAAGGTGGAATTTACATACCAAGCTACGGTATGGTAAATACCATAAAAGCACATCTACTTTGAACTAAAATAAAGGAGCAATAAAATTATATAGAAATGCAAAACATTTCCAATGCTGTATTGGTCTCTCTGGCTCAGTTTCTCTGTAATGAAATTTGAAAGTACATGGGAGGTTCTGTCACATTAAGGTGCAGGCACACTAGACAATAGCATTTTGTTTCTGGAATATTCATCTGATCAGATCAGAACAGATATTTTCATGAGAAAAACAAAACAAAACATCCCTTTAGGGTGATAGGCAAAGACATCTGTATAAGCTCTCAGTGTAAGTGGAGACCTGAACATGGAGTGGCCTCCAGCAGACCTAGGAGTTGCAACCATAAGAGGCAGGAAAGAAAGAATCGTGTCCCCAGACAGGCTATTGTAGAAAACTGGAGTTTGCTGCTGGGTATGGGTAAAAGTTTGTGTTCTGCTTGAGCCTTCCTGTATTGGCTGTATTCCTCCTCTCTAGTCTTTGTCTTGGAAGTTTTAACTGGAACCAACACTACCGGCATCCTCCCCAGCTGCCGTTCACTGAAGGCACTAAAATGTGTGCGCAGATCTCTGTACTGCTACTCTGCACTTCGCAAGTATAAAAGCATGAAAATTACCTTCTCTTCCTGAATGGAGTTAAAATGCTACAGCGTAACACAGTTCCGTAAAACTTACTAGAGAAGGCTCCGTCTTTTCCTTTTGTTCTTCAGTTTGTGTGGCTCTTTGCACATATTGTGATGATACTAATCATAAATTACACAACTACACGTCCCTTCCCTCCCTTCTCACAGAAAAGCAGCAGTCCTAAAACATGACCAATTTTAATCTTGGCATGATTGAAGAAAATTGTCACTTTTATCAAAATATGTCCACTTTGATTTCATGAATTACCTGTGAAACAAGAATATCTTTACTTAATTCTAGAACTGTTCAAGGACATTTTCTGCCAACCTTTTTCTGATGGCTATAGAAATTACATGGTCAATACCTGCATTATTTCTCAGACTTTAACCTAACATGATTTTTCATAAGTCACACGGTAGCAGTTTTAAACTTTATTTGAATCTACTCAAATGATCTAGAGGATTAGCAGAACCCATGTTGACTCATTTTTCCTCAAAAGTACATCTTTATTTCAGTGTCTGCAAGAATAGCGGGAACAATTACACCTTTTTAAAGTTTGATCTTTTCAGAAAGGCCATTTGTGGTCAACTTCCAAAAGTTTGAGATTTGGAAACAGCATATCTTCTACAGACTCTATAGACTATAACCTGTGTCTACAAAAAGAAAAAAAAAGGTTCTTTTTCATAAAAAGCATATTGCAGTGGGTCTTACCTAAGTCACTTTTCATCTCTTCATAAAAATTAAAGATGTTGATCATATATCTGGAGCAGTTGTCAATAAGAAACCAGTATTCAGCAATAAATGTCACACAGTCATGTTTTTCATTCTATTGTATTTGCAGAAAGAAAACATAAATCCCAGAAACCATTACACATTAAGGGTAGGCAAAAAGTGCTTTTCCGAAAACAAGTCAGTGTTATCTAGTAATAATTATGGCCCTGCTGAAAATCTCAGTGAAGTCAGTTCAAAAAATTTTATTGTCCTAAAATGAAATCAAGCTCTCCTAAAGGGATGACAAAACTGTGTCTTTTGAATCTCATGCAATTTTGCCACAACCATCTCCCATGCCAGGGTTATGGCAGCAGGCTGTCCTGATGCAAGGGCTGCTGGATAACCTTAAATCCTGCCTGGGAAGTGACAGACAGCTGGGTCTCTCCAGATGCCAAATGCATGCCCAGGACACTGCTACCCTCTTGCTCCACAGAGCCATCTCCTGCTGTGACAAAAGCTAGGTAGGTGATCTGGTATTTGTTTAGACATTCAGGAATAGCTGTGTGGCTTATACATCTTTAACCTTCATTCATGCCACATTTCAAAATTTAGTATTGTATTGAAGTTCTAAGGCTTGGACAACAGGCCCAAGCCAGAGTTGACCTATAGATTAATCCTGTATTTTTTATAACTGATAACCATTGTGCTAGTGGGTATTGTACTAAGTTATAACAACCCACCTATGCTGATGTAAAAAGTGCTAAAGCGTTGAAATACTGAAGCCTGAACAACAGGCCCCGAGCCAAAGATGCTAACAGTATATGGTCATTAGTGAAATATGTATGCTCATTACTGAAAGATGTAGCTTAGATATCATATACTCATGATGAATGTAATGAAAACATCTATCCTGAATGTATCTTTCTTCTTCCTTGTGTAGGGGCAAGTTAACAAGGCCATGAAGCCAGCTGTCCAACCTTGGGACCAGACGCGTGGCCTTGTTCTAAAAAGAACATAAATAAATTAGATAAGCAGGGGAACTCCCTTAGCTTCTCCCTTGAGCCCTGGCCAGGCTCTGGGGGAATCTAATGTGAGAGTGAAACCAGAAATTTTCTGCTCAAAAGAAAGGTGCCAGCTATTCTGGCTTGTCGATCTCTGGTATATAAGGCTGGACCCGCTCACAGCAACTTTGTCAGCCTCACCTATGTGTGGAGGCACTGCGTAGGATTTCCCCCTTGCCGGGACAGGCTCTCCAAACCCTCGCTGTAACCGGGGCTGCCCAGCCACTGCGGGGCTGGATGATGGTAACGTGTGCAAGTGGTGATGTGTCTTTCTTAATCACTGTTCTCTCTCTCGTGTAGTAATGATTTGATGCATTACCCTGTATTTTCCAATTTGTTTGCTTTAAGTGCGCTATTCTGTCTTTTCTTACTGCATGTTTTCTTATTACTTTGTTATATTATTTAGTTATCCCCAGTAAAATACGCCTATTCTTTTCACTCTGGTGTCCGAGTTTAATTGATATCCTTAATCAGCAAAACGTGTGTATTACACTTTATTTTTAAAAACCCTATATATAATCTTTTAAAATATGGAATATGTGCATGGGCTTGGGTGAGTGCTTGCATTTGAGAGAACTAGGAAAGCAGAGGTCATTCTGTCAACTGAAATGATATTTCTAAATTGTCAATCCACAAAAGGGGAAAAAAGAAATCATCTTTGGGAAGAGGCTGAGCCAGGAAATGTACGAGGTGACCTCCAGAGGTCCTTTCCAACCTAATTTACTGTATGATTCTATGAAATCCTAGTTGTAAATGTGATGCATAAACAGCAGCTCAATTCACTCGTATCTTTATGGCAAACAAGGATATATTTGTGGTGAACAAATCTAATCACAGTGTGAGCCCATAGGGAACCTGACCGCAAAAGCTGTGAGGCTGTTCAGTCATCATGTAAGACCACAGGGAAACCAGATGTACCAAGATTCTCCCACTGCGTCTAGTGAAACTCAATCCCTGAGGCATTAAAAGGTTATGGAAAAAAGGAAGCAAATAGCATATGTACAGTAATCCTCTTTTCAGAGCAGGATTTTTAGCAAAGGGTTTATGGGGCCAGTGCTGCGCTCCAAATGGAATTCAAGTGCTTCAGTGCAAAGCCCCAAAGGCGAATTACCTCAACTCCTGCCCAAGTCAACATTTTGAAAATATTAAGATTTGACAGCCTGAATAAACGACTGTGTTGCACATGGAGTTCTCATTGGCATCAGTGGGAGTTTAGGACAAGGTCAGAACCAAAATACAGGTCTGGATGCAATAGCTACGTCGATAGGATGGAGGGGTCCTTGTCATTTGACCAGTAGTGCACCTTGCACCAGATGGTGCTCATGGGGAACTGCAGCCACATTAGGCTCATCTCTATCTCTTTCCTTAGGAAAATATTAGCTGAATTATTCACTACAACTGAATGCCAAATTTTCATCTGGTTGAAAAACAGCCTGAAGTTGCTGAAATCAGTGCAGTCATCCTGATTTAAATTAATTTTGGACAGAAATCACAAGAGGCTTCATTCTGACCTTGCACCAGCTCTTACACTTCTGTGTAATGCAACAGAATTATTCTAGATTTCCATTTATGTGAAAATCTAAATTGGTTCCTAAAATAGATGCTGGGTTTTTTTCTTTCAGCCTGCTACCAGTAAATTATTTGACCTACATCTTAATAAATATTAGAAAAAAATATTCTCTCCACTCTTATTCCAGAAATACACTTCATAACATCTATATTCAACTTAGACTCCATTGTTTCTCTCTGCCCCAAGATTTATCAACCAAGGCCAAGAGAAAACCACAAGACAGCCCACTGTCAAGGACACCATACTAATATAAAGTGCCTCTTCACACACTTCTAATGTATGTGTGCTGTACATATCTGACATAATATCAGCTTACCTTTCTGCCTTGTTGCTCTTACCATTTCAATAATAAGAGCAAAGAGTTTATGTGAGGTTCTCTGTGTCAAATGAGAAGCACTTTGTAAATTTTCTTTTCCTATCCGGAATTAACAATGAAATACCAGTAAAAAGGATTATATGCTCTCAATTTCAGAAGGACCAGCAAGGAAATTATTATAGCTGTAGATACAAATGTAAAGCACACTTCATGAGTTTTGCCAGAGGTTTCTCTGCTTAACACCCAGTACTCTTCACTGGAATTAAGAACTAAAATCCCTTCTGCTTCCAAAGGAATACCGACTATCCAATAGCGAATGTGATCACTTCATGCACACTGCCAAAATAATCTGAAATCGGCTGTACATAATAATTTTCAGACTGCTGCCTTAATATATTGTAATGCCAACTGTACTCAGGACAATGAAAATTGCCTGAGTTAGTGCAAAATACAGGCCTTGGGAAGCAGATGTCATAGAAAGAGGGTGAAGAGTCACTGACATACATACCTTAAATACATTCTCTTTCATGCAGTAGTAGCTGAGCCATTTGCTCAGTAAGAATTCCATGTCCTCTTACAGGACTGAAATTTTGGGGTTTTTGCTATCTGGTGTGGAAAACCCACTTTCCTTTTGCCCAGTGTTTGCAAAAGATGTGTTCTGGTTTCACAAGAAATAAATGTTAAGGAAGTAAATTTCATGAGCAAAAGATTCTTTTTTTCGTCTGACCGCTTGAACCCTGCCACCTGCTTACAGTAAGTATTTCTGGTCTTATTACAAAGACTGAAAAATGTGCAGCTTATATGGAACTGAGGCATTTGTAAAGAGTTTTATAAGTACATATGTTTCTCTAAACTTACCACAGAAATACTAAAAGCCCATAAACTACACTGGTTCAAAAATTTGCTATATAATGCAGTTTTATTCACATTACAGCATACCTAAGCCTTAAACCATAATGTTGAGTCAAAAGTCTACTAGACTTGTATCTCTTTCTTAATTTTAGCACTTGGAAGCCCAATGTTAAAATCTCAACATATTCCTAGTATAATATATATAATATATATATTCATCCTCTTACTCTTTCTTATATTTTTCAATTTCAGAAGCCTCCAAGCATGATTCAACATGTAAGGTTTTTACAATGAAAAGCAGCATTTAGCATTTTCTGTTTTGAAAGGCATCTTACTGTATCTGTTCATTAGGAGCCATATTTGAATATCCATATCCCAGTTTGGCAGATTTTTAAGTGAAGGTTAAAGGGTTTAAGGGTTGAAAACCCACCTCACCTTAAAATAGTTTTGGTTTAAGTAGGTTCATAATTGTATTCCAAGACTGACAAGTTGAAGTGAAAGATTCATAATTAAGACTATAACTTTAGCTCTTTCCAACTTCTCACTGTATCTACCGGAGGTTATCCCAGCTGCATTCATTATCTAACTAGGTTTGCCTAAATTGGTCAAAAGTGCATTTAAATGTGGCCTTGCAATCCCATTAATTCTATATTCTCAAATTCCTCTGTTTGCTTGTGACAGCAAACAGTAACTTCTTACATTCCTGCAACAAGTATTTTCTTCTGATTTCTTCTGTCTTACTCCAGAATGGCCATTAAGTTATCTTTTCTAACTTTTAATTCTCTTTCAGCATCACCCAGTTTTCCAAGATGGGATCCATGTTTTGGTAACTAACCCGCTTAGGCAAATAAATCATTCTGAGCAATTGCCAGGTCTTTTTGTCTGAAGGTCTTCCATTTGATTTCGGGTTGTCGGCATTTCATTATGTTCATTGGTTGGCTTTGTGGCAATGTCCTTTGAAAATCCAACGCACTGAAAAGGTTAGGAAAAAAGAAAGAACGAACTGCTCTTTTCAATATACAACGTGCAGGTTGAAACAGATATATCTTGAGGACTCATATCAAAGAGAATTCCTAAGTTTTACATAAATCCCTCAAATTGCCACAGTTTTGTTATACATGCATATTTATGAAGAGATATTATACATAATAGAGAGATACAGTATATCAACTAAATGTTCTGTTCGCTTTTGAAGCATTACATTAATACCAAATCTACAGTGAAGCACAGAATTACACAACAGGTACATTTTACTTGGCTACTGCTGGTCCTGTACTGTGAGGAACTGATGTGTTCACTCATCAAAAGAGTGCTTTTATGTCCAGGTACATATCCCAGATTACGAAAAACAGATTACTATTATTTAGATCTCTTATTTCCACATTTTATTTTAATAATGGAGAGTGAATAAGTTCACCGAGGCTTAATAAAATTGTGAAGTAAGGGGCTGTAACAGCTTAAGAGGTGATTTAAATATCTAAAACACGGCTTGAACAGAATTTAGGACATACACCCTCCAAAAAGGGACCAGAAATCCCTCGCTGCAGCAACAGCAAGACTTACCAGTGTTCACTTTTCAGTTGACATTTACACATTGGATCTGAAGTTGCCAGCTTTACATTCATGTGCAGAACTTCCCAGGAGTGCAGTGCAGAATCTCTGTGATCCAGATGTGAGACAGAGCATACTCTAAGTGTCTCGCTCCCAACAATGTCCCTAGAAGAGTCTGATCTGAGTAGTATGTTCAGGTAAGGTACATCAGCAGCAGTGCTGAGCCCACTGAATACACAAATGCTGCAGGAAGCCCACCTTTTCCATAACCACCTAGTAGTTACATTACATGAAACAGAAGATCTGGAATTCAAGCCCAGTCTCCTACCTCTAAAAAAAGTTTCCTGGAGTTCCAGGAGGAATCCCTGAAAGCATGCTCTCCTGTTTATCCTGGACCCTCTATGTGTGAAAATGCAAGAGCAATGGCAGGGGTGGGGTTGGGATGTGGACAAGAGAGACTGACTCCCATGTCATTGCTAACATTACACTTGACTAGTTTTGTAGGTGACATTTCAATAAAACATTCATTCTTTCATACCTCCATGAAATAGGCAACACAGTAATAAATCTGTATTTACAGTTGCATCATAGAGCTGTGTTCACGCAGTTCCTCCTACCGTGTCATCACAGTGTTATTCTGATAGTACCTGCAGAATTCAAACTTTCATCTTTAACAGATGACCTACCTTTATCCAGAGATAGACTCGTCTCTGCAAGTATAAAACGTAAAATTGTTTCTCCTTATAAATGAGAACATTTCATACTTAATATCCAACAAACTGACAAAATGGGACGATGGCATTAGGTTCTAGATATCAAATTAGTTGCAGTGAAAAGCTGAGTTGACACAAGAATTTTTCCACCTTCTAGATCATAAGACTTGAAGCTCACTAGTAGAACATATATTCATGCTAGCTGCTTGCAAAGCCAGTGTTCACTCTCCATCTCAGACATTACAGACCTGACTCTCCACTGTCTCAATCTCATGCATTCAAAGCAATTATCATTCTGCAGTATACTTTTTTAACCAATTTATTATTTTCTTTGCAGAGCTTTAAATCAAGCCAGTCATTATACTGTACATGTCTGTATTAAATTAAAATTTGAAAAATAAATTAGTAGTCTAATTTCTAGATGTGAACTGGTCATATAAAAAAAAAAAAAGTATTTCTAAAATTAACACTGTTAATTTTTGCCCCTGAGCACAGCCCAAAAGTTCTCTAAAAGATGTCAGTGACAATTATCCTATATTATCCTATTATTTTTAAATCCCCCTCTCAGTATATTGCTAGAAATAGAAAATGCTGTTGCCAAATAGTCTCTCTAATCCTACAATATATTGTCCACTCATGGTTCACCTCCAACCCAACCTTAAAGAGTATTTATATAGTATTTATATATCTCTGCTCTACAGAAGTGATTGATTTGACATATATCCCTACACACTAATAATACTGTACTGGGTCTGGGTCAAACCACCACAAATACTCATGCAAATATGAGCACTGGAAGAAACAGCAGTAACTGCAACAGAAACAAGGGGGAGCTCAGCAGTGTGGCAGTTGATCCGCTCCATACTGAACTGATGAATAGGGGTTGTGTAGTCTGTCACAGAACCAGCATGGGCTCTGGGTCTAACACAGTGCTATGCCTGCTACTTGCCATTCTGCCCCTGGATACAGAAACCATGGTGACATATCTAGTGTCCCGTTCAGCTGAACAGCTGAGCACAGCCAACCCTGGTCACAAAGAGTTCAAATGCATAAGGGATTAAGATTCCAGGCCATGGCCGTTTTTCACCAGCAGATGAATCACTGCTGTATGCTGAAGCCTCAGGTATGGACCAGTGTCCCTAGGGAGTGATAGCCAGCCTGAAAGTGGTGTCCAGCCTGAAAGAACAGCAAGGGAAGAAGGTAAACTGTAGGACAAGCAATCAACACCTACATTCACAAAATTTATAGGAACCTCACCTGCCTCTGAGACCTTTCTGCTCAAGTATCTGACTTCACTAAAATCAGCCTCCAGGTTTAAAAGACAGTGGAGGGGAGGAAATGTGCATAAATTCACTTAGTCATTATATAGCTTCATGACACAAAGTATATGAAAAATAATGAACCATAATCACTCCTTTCATTAGGCCCCGACAACGTCCTAATACTCTCCAGTGAGCCAACAGCACAGAAAGAGATGGGAGCAATACATGCTGGAAAACTACAGAAGAGCCTGGGATACAGTAGGTTTACATAACTGGTATAGTTATGTGCATCATGAGGCTGTCTACACTTAATATCAGGTGCATAAAAATGTTGGATGCAGCTTAGCTGGAAGAAGTCATCCTTCTGTCTCTCAGGCATTTTTAGGTTCCTCTCTCAAGGCAAGCATTCTGTTCTCTAATGTCACTAACCCCATTCATTTTGCTCCACTGGTGTCTGCAATGGTGACAGGAAAAAAGCGTTTTTGAATGCTGTGATTGGCACTGTTAATGACCATGACACTGCAGAGCTGCTGTGTGCTTCGGCAGTGGTTAGCTGATTTCAGGTCCTGAATTTCTATTTAGTAAAGTAAACCAAGAGTACTACATAGCCTGTGAGAAAGCATTTTACTGAAAACTCAAGTGTTAAAATAGCACAGACAAAAGGACTATAAAACATAATACCTGAGAAGGGGTGAGGTGCCCAAACACTTCCTTTGTTTAAAAAAGAAAACCTACAAGCTTTTGTCTATCGTTTCAAAAACTAATAGATGACTTCTAAAATCACAGTAACACATTCCCTGACTGGAGTAAATTAACACAGCTTTCTACGTTAGTGGTCTGACATGCTGACTTGCATTGGCTGGAAATCTCTTACGTGGGGATGCTCCACTTTTACCCAAATGTGGTTGGTAGTGTCAGAAGGTAAGATATGAGAACAACGGTCAGTGAAGAGACCATGCATTGGAGTCAGAAAGCCCTTAGCATGGCCCTGGGAAGCGCTCCCAGTTCAGCTTCTAAATTTTGAAAGATTCTCTACGCGTTTCTCACCAGATTGTTTTCATATTATCGGTTAGACAAGCCTCATGTAAATACATGCCTTTCACCTGTGGTGATATAGTCAGAAATTCCTAACAGTGCTCAGCATCGCTCCTTTCAACTGTTTTGGGTTGCTGAATTGTACCACTATGATGTATTCACATTACCATATGTCATGCACAGAAAAACAAATCAGTGAATGGAATGTATTTACAGTAGTTGAAAGACATATTGTAATATATCTTATACTAAAATATGTACAATTAACAGGATTAATTAAATGCAGATGAAAATACATTAAATAAACAAATTACTTCTGTAAAACCATTCCCAGTATCTGTGCACATCTTCAACAAATCCCATCTACAAGATTTGTAAGGAAGGGTATTCTATTTTTTGTAACGGAGAAAGAAGAAAGTCTTTCCTCCTATTCAACATTCAGTTTCCAAAATACCAACAGATTTTCTGGCATAGAAAGAGAGTGGAGAGACTGGATATAGCAGGAACTTCAGTAAGTCTGGTCCACATTCTTTTGATGTTCTGACAAGAGGCTCTTTCTCCTCCCCAGGAGTGCAGGGAAGAACTGCAAGTGTCCTTTTGAGGTCAGCAGCTCAGGACCTCACCGTGGACCCCGGTACTGAGGCATCTCTACAGTTCTGCCCATATTAACTGAAAATGGTTGATGGAATAAGAATTTCAATACTTCCCACTAACAAGACTGCAAGTTCAGAATTATTGACATTAAAAGATTTGTTATAGAGACATACAAGATAGTGCTTACCCTCTGTTATTTAAAAAAACCCCAAACAACCCACAACACAAAAAAAACCAAAACTTGAGCTAAACAATTTACTCAAAGATAAAATTTTGAATATAACGTGTTTTATATATAAGGGATCCAAGATGGCAATATTAAAGAAATATTCTCAACCATTAGAAAATATAATCTCAACAAATGTATCTACTTGGAACTACTTCTAGATACTATGTAGTTCCTTTTTTTATTCCTTCTGTGGAGCTCAATCATCAATCTGCATCACTATCTTTTTCAAGTTATGTGTTATGACTCAATCTTGGCTGTGAAAACAAGCAATTTGGTAATTCTCCAGTACAGGACAATATACATATGGCGCACAAACAACAAAGACCACATATGAACCTTTCTTTACCTCTCTCTCTCTTTAAATCATATATATAAAAAGGCCATTTATGAAGTCCAGCAATTTAAAAATGTAGCTTATCTTTTTGCAGGCACAAGTAATTAGCAGTGCAATTTAACACTGGTAATTATTCATGGCCACAGTTAGGTCATTTGCATTTCTAACGACCTGATATGCAAGTGAGTCAAGTAATTACATGTCCACACTACTTAAATTGCACAATAACTGAACACCGCAACACTGATTTAACAGTGGATCTATGAAACCTAGTCGGGGGGGGGGCGAGGGGGGAAGATCCTGCCTAGTCTTTCAAATGTAGTCCTACTAGCAAAAGGTGTTTAGAAGCCTGGGGATACAGGTAAGTATCTAACAGGATCTCTGGAAGCATTTTGGACAAAACCTTTTTCATATGCTCAGCAGATAAGCTTCTGTGAATTTGTCCTTAAACCTTCATTTATCCCTTTGTAAATGTGTAACATTGATCAACTTTTAAGAACAAAACTTAAGTTTCAAAGGGAAGTTATGAAACAGTTATAAAATACCTAATTAAATGCTTTTGAGAAATATTTATAAAACTTCTGATGATCCGGCTAAAGATTTAACCACCAAAAAAAAGAGCAATTATTATTCATGGAAATTGTTATAGTCACATGAATATAATTTTGTTGTAGGTGAAAACATGCATCACTGAAACAGAGACCACTAGAGACATTTTCAGTGTGGGGTGAAATTTATGTCTGTGCTGAGAACCAACCCAGGAGCCAGACACTACCAACACGTCTTTACTCTGCAAATACTTTACAAAGCACAGGAACCAAATATATTGCAGGTGAAATTCTCCATTGTGCAGGGGTCTTACACAGGTCTCCGTATTACGTAAGTCCTACTTAAATACTATTTTAAAGTTGCACAAATCTACTGCACAGGCAAGAAATTTCCCTTGGAAGAATTCCTCGAGCCATCTGAAAAGGATGTACTTTGGTAGTATCTATCACGGTCTCTCAAACAATTCATAAATCTTGTGCTGGCCTCTGCACAGAGGTGGGTACACCTTGCAGAGTATCTCTCCTATTTTGTAGAAATGTCACAAAATCCTACAGTGCTTCCAAGTTTGCATTATGCAGATTGGATAGACGTTGCATATATACGAGTTCCAAGACAGCCAGTAAACACTGTAATTACTGAAATTATCAAGAGAACAGCAACATGAGTATTTTATATTTTAGCTATTCACAATTTCTGGCCCCACGCTGAAACCCTCATTCCACTGAAATTGTTGAGAGTTGTTACTGACCTTGGTGAGGCCAATATCTCACCCCATCTTTTCAAATGATAGTTACTTAATCATCAACTAGCCTGTCTTCTAGTCCAATCTCTACCTCAGACTCTGTTAGTGAAATTTCTCAGTCAAATTTTTCTCAAAACCTCTCACATTCTGAGGAAAAAAAGCCCAAAACAATGAGAATCACATACCCAGCATCCTCACCTGGCTTGCAACTGTGGTACAGGATTCCAGCGCACATACCCTCAAAATAAATTAGGTACAGAGTACCCAAAACGCTTGCACACCAACAAAGTTCCTCTGCCATAGCATTCAACAGTCCCCCACCCCAGTGCCTGAGCTCCTGGCACATTGGCCATGGGCACTCAAGCATCACCACCACCTCACAGGAATGAGCTGCCCACATCTGCAGATGATGCCAAAGGCCAAGGATATCAAAGTAGGATTCTGCAGTAAGGTGATCCTGATCTGTGTAATGGACATAGTGGGTCCAATTCACTGGATCCAGTCCCTTGGTCATTCTTAAACAGTACCTAAATTGAAATTACAGCTGGAATACAGGATCCTCAGTCACCAACAATAAAGCTGAATACTTCACCACTTTCCAGGCCATGATTATTAAATAACTCTAACAGGAGAAAATTAAAGAGCTCTGTACCGTAACTGTCAAGAACTTTGCAGTGGGGTTGCCCAAACCTGAAGACGATACACATCTTTGACCTAAATCAGAAAAGGAGGGAAATAATCTTGGCTCTCTCATTTTCTAGGAAAAGCTCTAAACAGTCTGCTGCTAGCTCTAATAGGGTATATAAATGCTCTTGCACTTACACTGTCTCCCTTTACCCTTCCTTCTTGGGGAAAAGCAGACCTAGATACTTAAGTAAAAAAAAAAAAAAAAAGGCAAGGAAAGATACTTCCTTTCCTGAGAGTAATCACTTCTTCACTTCTTTCCTCTGACATGCTTATATAGCACTCAGGTTCTCTGGGTTTTCTGAACCTCCTTCCTGTTGCCCTTAGTGTTGCCCCCCTTACATTGTGTAGTGGGCAATTTATTCAGGGTTCAGGATCCTGCCTTGTGGCAAAGCCCCAAGAAATTCTGGTTGGCTAGCCTAATCTGCTCACCTTGCAACAAAGACTGACTCATACTTTTTTCAGAACCTTTCATATCACTAGTCCAGCTGTTCCGAAGAACTAGTTAGCACAGATCTCTTTACCTGTACTTCCATAGCTCTTCTCCTTTTCCAGGTCCATATTCATTTCCTGGTTCATGCTTCCTGGAGCCATCTTTAACCGACATCTGCCTTCACCTCCCAGGTTCCCAATCCCATGACTCCAGGATTTGCTTTCCCTCCATGGGGGATGTGACCTGGTCCTGGTCCAACAGTTTAACACTGGATTATGTCACACTCCACCAGAAATCTCTCCCCTTGTAACAAGGGTTTCTCTTGCCTAACACTACCCTAAAAGAGAACAGAGGGCAATACATCTGATGTATTTTAAACTTGTGATTCAGAAGGAGATGATCGGCTCCCTCAAGCACCTTTTTCTCACTAATCTAGCGTATTTATACATCACTTCAGTTTAGGTGTCTACATTTTGTTCAATAAAATTAGAGCACTGTTTCTCAGATTACACATATGATTACAAATGGAACACTGAATGAATTCTGAAATCCACAGATTACTTCTAAGCAGTCTGTGGCAGGTCTAAAAGAAAACCAAGTTCTTAAATGCTATATAGGAATATACTTCTGCAACATCTATAAAAGAAAGCACAGACAAAAAGAGTTAAAAACTACTGCACTGGACCTTTTTTACAATGATGATGATGGTCTTGTATTGTTTACTATTGACAAAAAATCATACATCAGAGTGTAAGAATAGGCCCTGACCATGAACATACTGTAGCCATCCTGTACCACATATCATAAATTTGCTTCTTAATCTGGCATTTTAAGTGTTTAATTTCCATGGCGTTCAGAGAATTCTTTGCTATGTTAGACAGACCATTAAAGTGCCTGCTCTTGCTGGTTTAGTAGGTAGGCACTTCCTTGTCCTTTTTAACATTAACAATGACTTTAAAAGTCACTGTTTACGTCACTGTGGGAACATACATTTAACAGCAAAAAGGGATAGCTGGAAAGGTCTGCTTAGCTTAGGTAACTTATGACATGAAAAGTGCAGCTTGAAGTAGTAACTTTAATAGCCACCCAAAATGCCAATAAAGTGAAGCTAACCCCGAAGATGAGCACCAACACAGTCATCATAAGTACATTCGCAGAAAAAAAAAAAAAAAAGTGGTACCTGAGCAGTGTGTGAGTTTTCTGCTCAGGAATGAATTTTATTTGAAGCAGGTCACATGCTTGAAACGGTGTGATTTTTGTTTTAAATAACTGTGTTTTCCGGTGGCTGCAGACCTTTGGGCTTGATCTGGCAGTTACTGAAGCTATTTTAGAAAGTGCCAAAAAAGAACCCAAACTTTGACAACAGCCTTTAAAAATGCCTGTAGTCTAATAACGGTCTCAAAGATGTGACACACATTATGAATCAGCCCCATAAATCTATCCCCCAGAGAATTTATTCTGACTTGAGTGGAAGCTCCCAGTGAAGAAGTTCCTCAGAATCCAAATGGCTCGACCCCAAATAAGCTGTTCCTCCACTGCCTTGCAGTCAAAAGGAATTACTTTTGGGACAAGCCTCTCTTTACTCTCCCGCTTCTCCCCGATAAACTTTACCATAAAGACTGAAGAGCCGGGAGGGCGGACGGACGTGCTCTCCCCAGCTTTATCCAAGCCCCTCCCGTCCCCTCCCGCCGTGACGGCGATGGCAGCCCGCAAGGGCCGGGGCCAGCGGGCGCGGGGGCCAGCGGGCGCGGAGGCTGGCGACAGGCCCCTGCGGCGGCCGAGGCCACGGGCCGCCTCTCGGCGCCGCCGCTTGGCCCGCCGGCCCGTATGACATCATCGGGACGGCTCGGTATCGATCCCCGGCGGGTTACCGCTGGGGCGCTCCGCGCGGCGGCGGCCGCTGCCACCGCGCCCGCCTTACGCGTTGAGGGGGAACGCCGGCCCTGCCACGGGCGGAACGGGCTGACACTAACATCCATCACTGCCGCCATGCCGCGCGCTGACGGTTCCGCGGCGGCTTCGCGCTGAGCGTGGAGGAGCCGCTTTGCCGGCTGCGAGGCGGGAGGCAGCGGGGCCAGGGGGAAGGTGCGGTGTCCTAACGGCCCCGCGGCAAATACGGCCTCCCCGAACCGCGGTACTTTTTAAGGAGCCCTCCCTGTCTCAGGGGTTAGGAAGAAGGAATTCATCGGGGGGCAGTCGGGAGGAACGGAAGAGAGCCACGAGCGGGAGGATCCGAGCAGCGGCAGCTGAAGAAACCGCCCGGTCCCTCGGCTGACGGGCTGCGACGTGCACCGCGGCGGCCGCTTCCTAGCCCCCATTTTAAGCGAAGGGGGCGGGAGGGGGAGTTCAAAGGCATAAACAAGGAGCGCAGGACCTAATTCCTCCCCCTCCCTTTCCTCAAACTAGCTCGCCCAGGCTCGCCAATAAATCCAGCTCGACTATGCATCGCGATGGGAACGTGCTGCCGCGGAGGCTGCCTTCCCCTCACTGAGGAGGCTGCCGCCGCCGCCGCCGCCGCCGCTGCCGGTGGTGGTGGTGGTGCCGGGGCTGCCGTCCCCTCACGGAGGAGGCTGCTGCCGCGGAGGCTGCCTGCCCACCACTGACGACACCGCTGCTGCCGCGGAGGCTGCCTTGGCCTCTCTGAGCCGGCAGCAGGTGCTGCCGCCGCCACCGAGGCTGCCTTGCCCCCATTGAGGCGGCCGCCGCTGCTGCGTTACTGGGAGAGATTGTGCCGCTGCGACAGGGGAGGACGGGGCTCGGCGCGCAGGGAGGAGGCGCAGTGAGCATGCGCCGGCCGAGCCACTGACTGGATTCAGTCAAGGTACCGAGGCAAAAAAAAAAAAAAAACCAACCACACACCCAGGAGGAAAAAAAAAAAAAAAAAAAAAAAGAAGCAAAAGGAAGGTATTGAGAGAAAGAAGAATGAAAGACGGCAGAGGAAAATAAAAAAAGGTTGTAAAAGAGACCGCCAGGATAAAGCAGCCCTCGGTCGGCGGGAAGGAGCAGCTCTGGCATGTGGGGATCTCCGGCACCAACAGGTAGGAGGAGAGGGGCTGGGGGAGTCTGGGGGTGCCGAGGGCTGCCGCAGCTGCAGGTGCGTGTGGGGAGGGCTCCCCCCCTCAGGAAGCGGGTCTGGGGGGGGTGATTTCTAAAGAAGCTGCATGATGGAAGTGTTCGCAGACA
The DNA here is from genome assembly GCF_965140245.1 of Athene noctua. Lineage (NCBI taxonomy): Eukaryota > Metazoa > Chordata > Aves > Strigiformes > Strigidae > Athene > Athene noctua. The sequence continues at coordinate 58,245,726 of NC_134039.1, read as the reverse complement.
ATGCCTCTTCCGCTCTCCCGAGCTCCCCGCCGCGGGAGGCTCTCGCATGGCTCCGGCAGATGCGGCTGCCAGGCAGCGGCACCCGGCTCCCTTGCAGCGCGGCGCAGTCCAGCCCTGCATGGCCGTGCGTGGCGGGGAGCGGGTGTCTCCGCCGGTGTCCGTGCGAGCGTGTGAGTGTGTGTGTGCGGCGGCAGGGCCGGCCGCGCGGCGGGGACAGCTCCACAGAGGAGGGGAAGCGGCGGGGCTGGCGGGAGGGGGGAGGGGGAGCCTGATTTCATGGTTTTAAAACGATGCCATGATCTGATCAGCCTCTGTTTACACAGCAGCAATCAGGCTCTTTTGTGGACGGTAAGAATGAAAGGATTTTGCTGGGATTCAGTGGGAATATCCTTTGTGCACCCGAGGTGGCATAGGAAACACTTCGTGTGAATAACGAAGGAGCCTGATCATGCCTGCTGTGGCTCCTGTCCCTGGCTCTAGAGGGAGAAAAAAAAAAAAAAAAAAGAACAAATCAACAGAAAAAACCCAGCAGCAGCAGACAGTTCTTTAATTTATTTTATCTTATTGCATGAAATGTTTTCCGGTACGATTCACTGTGAGGAATAGCGGGAATTGAAGAGCCCTAATTAGCTAACAACAACAACAAAAAATGTTTATTTAAGCATAACCAAAACCAGCTCTCCCGAAAAGATGGGCATTTTATTTTGGGTGTGTTGCCTGCTTTTGCTCAGTATTTACACTGACCGTTGCTTATTATGAATTATGTTGAGGCTTTAAAGATTTGCATTAAAGCCGGGGGGGGGGGGGGGGGGGGGGGCGGGAAGACCCTAAAGCATAGTGCTATCGACTGTCTGGCATACCTGTTTATTTGAAAGCCTAAATGATAAAATTATGGTTTATAGGAGGAAGGGAGGGGGATAATGAATATTGTTTCTCTTACAATGTGCATGAACTAACACAGTGTGATTAATGTGCTTTGGTGACTTGGGTTAAAAAACATAAATTCTGCAGGGTTTCTTTGGGTGTGATCCGTATCAACACAGTAGCTTGCCTCTAAAACATTGATAAATACTGTAGCCATAAAATAAATGTAGGTAATGTCAAAATATCAGCAGTCTTTGGGGATTTTTAAAAAAGATGTAAGTGATTAGCTCTTGGGCTTGCAAACTGGGAATCTTTTGATTCATAAAATCTCTGAGGCTTTAACTGTAAAATTATGTATGCTACCAAATATAAGAGGCACCGGTCAGTTCTGAAACTGTAACAAGCCAAATTGTGAAATGCCAATAATCGATCATGCTAAACAGTAAGTATAAAAAAAAAGCCTCATGATTTTTAAAAACAAACAATAGTACTCAAATTTACAACTTCATTTGGTTCTCCATAAATTAACATCTTTGTTAGCACTTTCTGACATCATTTCTTGTTAACTTAAGAACTGATAGCTCGATTTTTTTTCAGATATTTTGATGGCATGACAAATCAGAAAGAAGAGGATGTACTGTATGACTAGACACAAGATCAGTTCTGTTTGTGGATTACATTTTCAGTAAGATGTATGGATCTATTTTTTCCTTGTTCTTATATATAGATCATGAGACTTGACTGAGGCAATATACATATCATCCATCCATCTATGGCGAACTACAGCCATGCAGCTGACAACATTTTACAAAATCTCTCTCCTTTAACAGCTTTTCTGAAACTGACTTCACTGGGTTTCATAATAGGAGTCAGTGTGGTGGGTAACCTTCTGATCTCCATTTTGCTAGTCAAAGATAAGACCTTGCATAGAGCTCCTTACTACTTCCTGTTGGATCTTTGCTGCTCAGATATCCTCAGATCTGCAATTTGTTTCCCATTTGTTTTCACCTCTGTAAAAAATGGCTCTACTTGGACGTATGGGACTCTTACATGCAAAGTGATTGCCTTTTTGGGGGTTTTGTCCTGCTTTCACACTGCTTTCATGTTATTCTGCATAAGCGTCACCAGATACTTAGCTATTGCCCACCACCGTTTTTATACGAAAAGGCTGACCTTCTGGACTTGTTTGGCCGTTATCTGTATGGTGTGGACTCTCTCTGTAGCCATGGCTTTCCCCCCAGTTTTAGATGTGGGCACCTACTCGTTTATTAGGGAGGAAGACCAATGCACTTTCCAGCATCGTTCCTTCAGGGCTAATGATTCCTTGGGATTTATGCTTCTTCTTGCCCTTATCCTCCTAGCCACACAGCTTGTCTACCTCAAGCTGATATTTTTTGTTCACGATCGCAGGAAAATGAAGCCAGTCCAGTTTGTTGCAGCAGTGAGCCAGAACTGGACTTTTCATGGTCCTGGAGCGAGTGGTCAAGCAGCTGCTAATTGGCTGGCTGGATTTGGAAGGGGTCCCACACCTCCAACCTTGTTGGGAATCAGGCAAAACGCGAACACCACAGGCAGGAGAAGGCTACTGGTTTTAGATGAGTTCAAAATGGAGAAGAGAATCAGCAGAATGTTCTACATCATGACATTCCTCTTTCTGACCTTGTGGGGTCCCTATTTGGTAGCCTGTTACTGGAGAGTTTTTGCAAGAGGGCCTGTAGTACCAGGGGGATTTCTAACAGCCGCTGTCTGGATGAGTTTTGCCCAAGCTGGAATCAATCCTTTTGTCTGCATTTTCTCCAACAGGGAGCTGAGGCGCTGTTTCAGCACAACCCTTCTTTACTGCAGAAAATCCAGGTTACCAAGGGAACCTTACTGTGTTATATGAGGGAGCATCTGTAAATCTTTAGCCTTGTGAAACACTACCATCCTCTGCTAAGCAATTGTGGCCTGTAGCCATGTCTTGAGGAGAAAATCAAGAATGGGATGTCAGCAGTTGTAAGGATTTGGGCAACATTCTGCAGTCTTTGCAATAGCTCACCTCTAATCCTATTTTAAACCTAATCATGTTCCTGCTGACCACTGCTGAAGGTTTGTAATTAAGAACAAAGGACTGAACTACTGCCCTGAATTCCTTTATGTGGTTGAAATCTAGATTATGAAAGTAGCAGGTGCTAAGTATCAGTGCTAAATGCTGTGTATATCACTACATAAATAAGACCATCAAAAAGATTAGCATTGGACATCTTAATAAATTAAGTTGATATGAGGTTAATGTGTTGATAAAACTAATTTTAGACATCTGAAGACCTTTAAAACATTTCATACAATTATTGTTTTGCAAAGACTGAAAACTGGGGACTCAAGTACTGTAACTGATTAAAGATGTGCCATGCATTATTGGATTATCACACTTACAAATCTGTTTGCCTTGTGAGTAAGTTTTGGGGAGCATTCCAAAGCAGTATTTTTGTTCAGATTTAGACTTTACTTTTTTTTTTTCTTTCTTTCTTTCCCAAATATATTACTCTTTCTAAATACCATTTTCCTTAACAGTGAAATTACTAACATCTAACTGTATTCTGTGGTTTTTGCTGATTTGGTATAAAGTTTAATAGATTCTTATTTATATTTTTTAAAAAGCTAGATATCAGTCTGTTAGGCAACGTTAATGATAATATCCAGTCATAACTGAACAGTTATAATTATACAGAATAAACACATGTTGCCTTAAAGGGTTATCTAGTATCTTCCATTTTGTTTAGCATTGAAGCAAATAAGCAAGGAAAATTGAATCAATAACTCTGGTCAGTCATTTGGGAGTGCATGAAAGATCACTTAGTCCTCTTGTTTCCTTTTTTACTCCTATGGTTCCCAAAATCAGTATGCACATCACTGGGATGATATGATTTTTTTCTAGGTGTGCCGCCCTTTCTAGTTTGTTCTGAGAAACACAGGCAGTTGATGTATGTTTATATTTTAAGACAGCTGTCATGGGGAGACCGCAGCCTTAGTATGATATCTTGCACAATTTGTGAAGCATTTATTCTACTGAAGGCACAGTCTTGTTTATATTTTCTGCACATTTTGGTGTATTGGTTGTTTTAAATAATTTAAGTTTTAACTTGTGAAAACATATAATATGATTTCTTAGTATTTTAGAAATACATTAGTCTGTGAGTCTTTCCTTCTTTAAGATACAGATGTGTGGATTTCAATATAAAGTTGCATTTGCCAAATTTACCTGTGTAGCTTGTTAATTTTCTTGGAATAAAATTTTACATTTTTCCAGTTATACAATTAACCTTTTTTATTTTGTCTAGTGAGCTAGCATGAAGTACTGAGAATGTAGCCATTATGAATTATTATCCTTTGCAGTCACTGTATTCCCAAACTGTAAATGCATGAATGATGGGGACCACAGGATTGATAAATGATATTATCTACAGTAGCACTATTGTGTAGTTTATCATAATTACCCATCTATCTGTTCTAATATATCAGTTATATTTAAAGTTACAACACAGTATTTGACGTTAACTTCACTGTTTAATTTTGGAAAATGTGTATATTTGAAGCACAACATCATGAGTTGGTCAGTCATAAAGAACATGGATTTTTCTTAATTTTGGAGAGACAAGACTAGAGGTCTTAATTCAGTATTGGTATATCTTGTCTTTTGTTGTAGTTTTATGACCAGCAAGTTAATATATACTTACACAAGCAGCAGTCAATAATGGAAATGCTTAAATTTGTATGATAACATTATACAACATATGCAACAATTCAGAGAGTTGTGGCTATATGTGATCAGACAACTTGATCAAAGATTTGGTGAGCAATCTGTTTGACCTCACTTACACTTTTATACTGAGGTTGATTGGTTGAGAGGCATGGCTTTATATACTGTGTTGAAACAGAAAAATTGCTAAAATGAGTCCTCATCAGTACAAGAATGTTTCAGAACGTAATTTGAAACGGGACCAATAAACTCTACCAAAAGGACTTTTTTATTACACTGAAAAAGGCTTTGAAATTAAGTTAGTTAAGCAGTTGTCAGAGATAGCAAGAGTGAATAAAAACTGAATCGTATGTTGAGAAAAATTCTGAAAGTTATCCCACTTAAGTTTATTAAAAGGTTGATTGGCAATAACTTCAGTCTAATTTCTATAAAATAGTAACCTTTACAAGGAACATTGATATTACATATTGTAATAAAGAAGTACGTATAAATAAAGTTGTAAATAGTGTTATAGCTGTAGAAGTAATCAGTTCTGAAGATTAGCCAGAAAATTTTCAACTATGAAATTTCAAAAGCTGCAACTTTGGGGCCTGACTAACTCCTAATAAAGTCAGTTGGTGTTTTCCCATTAACTTCATTTGGAGCAGAAGCAGGCCCTAACATTTCTATAGTACTATGCTTCTGAAATACTAAGAAGGATGTATTTACTATGCAGTGGGAAAAGAAAAAAAAAATTAAAATTATTTCCCTGGAAGTTTTGCAAGCAGTAACTGATGTAAATTAAAATAATAAACAGTAAACAAGTCTGAAAGCAAATATTTTGCTAAATGTTTTTCTTTTGATATGAATATAATTCCTTTGGGTAGCTGAAGAATACGCAACTGTGTTACTACCTGACAGAGGAGAGGTACTTTTTTTTAAGTGAATTTTTATAGTTGTTCCAGCAAGAAGTCTTGTGACAGAAGTATTTAATTTTATTTTCTCCAGTGTTAAAAGAACGAGTGGATGTTCAGTGAAATTAAATGGCAACATATGAGGAAATGTTTTATGCAAAGTTGTTACTCAGTGGAACTCACTGATACAGGATGTCAAGTAGTTTAGAGAGATTCCTGCAAGAATTATATATATACATGAATTAAAGCAGTGCTTGCAGTTTTTATCATCAGTGTCAAATTTTGATCCTCGTCATCATATCAAACCTAATGTATTCAAGTATAAATTCAAAGGAGCGAGAAGGTTTACTCCAATGCAGTGCACTGTTGTGTCACAGTATGAAAAGCCTTTTGCTTTCATTTTAGTACAGGGATTAAGCTGTTGCCAAAGGTGGAATACAGGGCCAGTAGGTTACTCTTTTCAGAACAGAAAAGAATATCACACTATTTTATATCTGCATTGATTTTTAATGCTCATGGGTAATGTGAAGTTACTATTAATTTTCCTGGTGGCAGAAAAAAAGAGTAAGAACAGATTCCCTGGAAAAAAGTCTGTCTGCCCCTGTTGCTTTCCTTCCCTCTGTTGTCCCACTGGCCCTTTGGCAGCCTGTCCATTAACCCTTCTTCAAGATTAAATGTTTCATATACTGAGTCTTATATTTCTCCAGCTCCTTAAGAGGTGTCTCAGCCATCCTTCCTCCCCAGTAGATAAGGTCCTGCAGCTACTTTCCAAGATTTGTCAGTGCCTGCATTTCTTTCCTGCACACAGAGAGAGACTGCCAGCAAGTTCCTTCCAGCTGCCTTTGTAGTTCATTGAGTCATCATTCCATGACCCTTGGGATATCTCTGGGTATCTCTGTCTTTTGGCTTTAGTCATGAAGTAGATGCTGTTTAGGTTATGCAGAGAAAAATAAGAATGGAGAGGGAGCAGCAGGAAACAATTTCCCCTCTCCCAACTCCTTCATAAAGAAATCACTTGTTACTGTTGCATTGCTCAAGAGCATATGATTTTTTTAAAGCGTATTTAGTGCTAATGACCCTCTAAATGAGTAAAATGTATAGTTAGCCAATTAATGCAAGGTTTTTGGTACAACTACAAAATCTTATTATAAAATGGCTTTCCGTTAGTCTCTAGGCCTTGAGGGCAGAGTTGTTCAGCGTATCTATCTCCCTGTAAGCCCATTGAGTTTGTTCACTTGTATTGTCTTTGCTTTGCCTTTCAAGCATGTGAACATTTTACTTATATCAATAGGAGTCCAGTATTGCAGCAAGCTGTTATTAGTCATGTGTTAAAAAAATAATATAAAAGGGAATTCTGATGATTTTTGAAGTGAATTAGAGAGGTATTTTGACAAACAATTGTTTTTTTGGCACATGTTGAATAAAACTGTGGGTTGCTGGGCTCTTTCATAGTTACGCAGTCAACTCTCAATTATTGAAAATAGAAATGGAGTAGACTAACCCGCATAAAGCTAAAACATAGGTAATACAAAGCGTATGCACATTAGATAAGAACTTCCTGTGTTTATTACATTTATCGAGGAATGAAGTTAAGCTGAAGCAAAAAGTGAGATCAGAAATTCAAAGAAAAATGGTGGGTGTTTTTCCTTTTTTTCTGCTTTGTTTTAGCATAGCACTGCTAATCTGCAACCTGGGTTACACACCCACAGACAACCAAGAGTTGACTGTACAATTCTGCATACCACATAGACAACTTCCTTCTAGTTTATATTCATTGAGAGCAGTATAAGTGCACACTACTAATCTGATTGACTTTTCAGAGAAAAGAGGAGGCTCAGTCTGAGATACTGCTCTTCAAAACTAAAATTCAATATATGTTCTCTGCATTTGTTTACTGAAGTCGTTTTGAGTGTGGAAGAGTCAGTGATCTAAATCAGTAATGATCATAAGCAGTCTCTGGCCATGACCATTAGCAACAGGACAGAATGACATTTTGCATCCAGCAAGAAATCAAAGAGTTTGATATTACACACCATGACTTTCCCTGAGTGGCCTGAAAACAGCCCATGCTTTATATTTAGAAAAAAAATGTGGTGAAGTTGTCCATTTAAATGGATAAAGTCTTTAACTAGCCAGCGTGGAAAAAGAAGGGTGAATTTTAAAGATTGCTTGTTATAAATAGCAAAGAGTTTTTGTGGTGGTTTTTGTTTGTCTGAACTGTGTAATTACATAAGTATATGATGATCAAAGGAGTGCCACAGTAAATGTTAGATTTTTTAATAGTCTTAAAAGGAAATAAGTAACAACAATCTTCCGCCATTTGAAATAAAATAATTGCAGTCATTCATGTTTCATAAAATTTAGATAACAAAACAATTACTGTCATTTTCAGTACTTAGTGATTTTATGTACTTGATGCATTTAAAGCACAATACCTTTAAACAGTGAGTTGGCTGATGCAGCCCAGTGCGAGACTTACTCTTCACATCACAGTTTTTGTACTATGTTTTGTATTTAATAAGCACAAGAGATATAAAACCAGAATTCATCTGATGTAATCTTCAGCTAACTGCATTAGCTAAAACAAAACTTCTCCAATTATTAGGCAAATTACTGTCTCAGAAATTATTCAAAATTATCCTTGTGCTAATTCACGGAAATTCTACTTCACCTTTATAAAAGAGCTATCTAGTTAAAGATGTATATTTTTTTCATCCTTTCATTGGTTGGCTAAGGCAAGTTCTGTTGTAGTGTGGAGTTAAAAATCCCAAGTATGAAATGATTCATTTCAATTTCAATTATTATGCTACCTATATGTGACATTGTTGTAGTCACATTTTAAATAAGCCCACAAAGTTCATGGTTGAAGAATGTAAATAATCACTTTTGATGCAAAAACCAAAAAACCACAATCACATGCTTCCAGTATATTCTTTCTTTCATTTTCATGGAATGTTAAATTTTCCATTTTAGGAATGCTAAGGCAAACTGAAAAACAAGTGTGTTGGAGGGGAGAGAAAGAATAGCCAGAAATACATCTGTTAAGGTTATCTTTGCAGTGAAGAAGGTTATCATATATGTATTACACTTTCTGCCTGGTTATAATCTATAAGTTTGCCTACTTTTTGCCAGAGTGTATATGTGGTGTAGATACAATTCTCATGCTAACATCCTTACACAAATTGAAGAAATTGCTAAAAATAAAAAGTTTTGCACTATAACAATATGTGGTGTAGATACAATTCTCATGCTAACATCCTTACACAAATTGAAGAAATTGCTAAAAATAGAAAGTTTTGCACTATAACAATCTCAGTGGATCAGGTCCTTGAGATAGTTTAAGAGGATGGTACAGATACTTGATGACTACTCTAGGCAGCAGGTTGGAGGATACAACAAAGTTTTCACCCTTGTTTATGAGTCAGATAAAGTCCTACTGCTGTCCCCTAGTGAAAGCACCTCCCATGGAATTGGCCAACCACAGGCCTGTGACCCACTTTATGTTGAGTTTCAGTAGGACTGTGGGTGAAATTCAGCAGTGACCAGAGATAAGAAATGCCCAGGCAACTTTCATAGGCTACAGAGAGGTGATACAAGCTTGTCTTCTCAAAACAGAAGTAACAGAAGAAACAAAGGCCCAGAAGTAAAGGTTTTTTGTGAGCTTGTTGATATTACATGCCCTGTTGGCCCCTCAAAAGTGACTGAGAAGATCTGATTTATTCTTGATTTGGGGTATTTTTGGAAAATGCATGCCATCTCAGCTACTCCGTTCCATCCCACCTATTACCAGTTGAGCATTTGATTTCATGCTTAATCAAGTTTGTTTATTCTTTAAAAAAAAAATTTGATAATAAAATGGATTTGTAGCTTTGCACTGATCATGGAGACATATATCAGTGTATGTGCGTGCTCATTTCCATAAACATGTCCTGTGTTACAGACACACAAATTCTGTTTTTGAAATTAAGGCACTCTACAATTTTATGTTTCTCTGAATTCTCTGTCAAGCCCCTTAAGCTTTGAAATTTCTCCTATTACTTGATCCAAAATGCTAAATGCAGATTATTAGGGCACACTGCAGGGAACGTTTGATTTCTCTGACTGCGGGACTGTTTGGACATCTTGAAGACTGAAGATGTGTATTCAGCTCCTGTATAATTTATGGTAACCACTGGGCAATAGAATTGGTTATGGTGGGACTTCTAGAATAGAATATTTCAGTAACTGCAACTTTAAATTACATTGTAAGACATCTAGCGCAAAGGAGAAATGCTCCTTTTGTGAGTTGATTATTTAAATAGAAAGTAAACACACACAAATGAGTACAGTTCTATAGGATTTTGATTAACATATTCAGTCATAGCTATAGCAAGATGGGCATAAAGCAAAAAAGAAAAAGAGAAAGTAGTGTACCATTTGATATGTAATCCTTGTAACTTTGGCTCAGTTCCTGCAATCCCTACTCAAGGAAGAATTTCCCTCTCTTTTGTGGAAACTTGTATAATAAAGACTATAAGATCTTGATAATTTATGTAACTGTTTGTTTTTTACTTGACTAGTTCTCAGTGAGAGCGTGGCATAGCAGGATTTTAAATGTAATCACCATCATAGTCTATGTGCAAAAGCAATCTTTTGATTGGTTTCAAGAGGGAGTGTATACACATAGAGAGAGACTTTTCTCAGACTCTCCAAAATAATGTAGTGTAGTTGATACCAAGTAAGGACAGCTCAAGCCCTGGTGGAGGGCGTGGAGTATCACACACTAGAGTATGATTAGCGAGTATAAAATCAGATGCAAAGAAGGTGAGGGCCATTTAGTGGTAGCTTCCTATGCTAACAGTTGTAAGTAATACTTTTCGACTCATCTGTAAATCTTCTTGTAAGTTCCCAAGTGGTGGTAAGGGCATCTGCAGTAAAGTGGAGTGTAGTGCTGTGGATGAGTCCTTATCCCCACTTCTTTACATAGGAGCAGACTGGAAGCAGCACACATAGGCTGGTTACTGCACCAAGCACCTTGCATTGTAGTAATATTCACTAAATTCAACAGCCCAGGGATTTATTTCAGATGGATTATTTGGTCACAGTCAAATTTTTGAAACTTGTTTTTCTTTCAGTGTTTTCTGTGAGTAGTTTCTGTTCTTAATAGGTGGAAATAAATACATGTAAAGGGAATAAAAAGGTTGAGCAAATCCTTTTCAGCCCAGTCTTGGTGTGAGCAATTTCGTAAGGATGGAGATAAGTGTGGAAACCCCTCACAGTTTTACCACATCTCTCAGACACTCTTGTATTTCAGCATAGTTAGCATACATGCACACAAGGGGCTCAAATGGTCTGCCTCAGTCAGCATTCAGTCTCTCTTTCTAATGTACATCTCCAGAAAGACACACCATTGTTTGTGGAGACTCTTCTGTATTGATGAGCTTCCTCTAAGAGGCACATTGTCACAAAAGCTGAGATTTGTTGTATCCTTTTGTATTGGAAACAACAATTCATTTTTGTATCTTTTATATTAAAATGTCATGTTAAATTTGCTTCTTAGTATTATAATTTAAAGGCAGTATGACCAAAAAGCTCATTGTCCCCTCCCAAACAGGAAGACCACCAGTCTAACTGGTAAACACAGTATCTGTGGGAATATTTCCTTTGGCATCAGTTAAATAAATGATGATACAATAAAAATTATTGCAATATTTGATTATATGAAACCCCTGAAAGGGTTAATTTCCTGCTTTGACATTTTCCTTATGTAAATATCCTCATTCCATTTCATGCAAGATGGGTTTGGCAAATGTGGATACTTTGGGTGGTATTGACATCTAAGTTATGCCATCTAAGGACAATTGCTGGTTGCTAAATATTTTATTCATGTAAAATTCAGAAGAGACTGTGTAAAACTAGTTACCACAAAAAACCAGTCAATGTTTTCTTAAGTCATTGACTTTGGTACCTGGGTATTGTCAAACTTAGCATTCAAAGCTAATACAGAATTAGAAACCAAGCTGTCAAGATAATTTCTAGTCACTGAATATAACTATGAAATGTTATTGTTATCTATATTCTACTTGACTGCTTCCTTGCAAGTATTGAAAAAGTGCATATGATAAGACTCAGATGGAAAAGCCTTGACCATACTGAAATTAGTAATAAAATGCCTGTTGCATTCAGTGAAGACAGGATTCTATGTATAAACCTTAATTTGTAAAAACAATGGATGTATGCCATACAATTGATGTGTACACTGCACTCATGTATGCTCAACATGTCTAAGAAATGAGGTTTTAAGGCCCAGTTCACATTCTTAAGATTTTCAGTTCTGTTTCTTTATGTCAAGGTCTTCATATTTTGCTCTTACATCAATGAAATCTAAATTCCTGTTGTAATCTGTATTTGTACAACCATGTTGCTTAATAGCCTCCTTATAGACAAGTACCCCTTTGTATTAGGTTCTGTGAAAATGCAACCTCTGTCTAAAAGCAAACAATTAAAAGATAACACAAGATGGGTACAAATAATTGAGATTCCAAGGAAATTATGAGATGGTGTTGGTGAGCATGATGGGCATGGAGATCCCAACATATTCAGGCTTTTTTTTTTTTTTTTTTCAGAGGGAGAAAGATGATTGAAAAGGAAAGTTTTAAAATAATTGAAAAATAACAAGGGGATGGATTCTCAGAAGAGAAGAGCAGCTTGGGAGAAAGTACAAAGGCTGTTTCCTGAAAATCTAATTGCCAGTGATAATTGTCAGTGATAGCCTGTCAACATGAGCAGATTGGAACCTCTTGATAAAGAAAGAAAGATGATAGGCCAAGAAGAGCAGAATGAATTCGCATTGAAACTGAGGGAAGAACAGAAAATAAGTAGTGATTCACAGCATTAGATAGAAAGAGGTTATTAGAGGTCATGTTGAAAGTAAGGTTCTATGAAAACAATTGGTGAAAGCCAGGGAGATTGACTCCAGGTAGTAATTGCAGTCAGTGAGCTTAAAAAGGAGAAGTAGAACAAGATGACAGAATAGTTGCCAGAATAAGTGGGATACAGACCCCCCTCCCTTTCATTTTTTTTTTGTTCTCCCAATTAAGGAAGAGACTGCATAATACCTGAATTGTTATAGGAGACAGAGGACAGAAGAAGGTGATGAAACCAGCAAAGGAGTGGTTGGGAGACAGGACTTGAGACTGGAAAGGGTAGTGGGAGGTGGGGGTAGCCGAAGGGAAGGCTGACAGAAAGACCAAATTTGGATGAATGTCCTTGGGGTAAAGTGGGGAGATGTGAATCTGAGATTCCAGGAGATGGAGGACTCTGGGAAAAATGGAAAGGATGACAGGAACAAGAAAGGGGAATGTCAGAGAAAGGGAGGGTGAGAGAGAAGTGATGAGCAGTTGTCTTGCAGGAGGATGGCAAGAACCGACAGTGAGGGTTGCCCAGACAGGAACAGGTTGCTGTTGTCTATTAGAGGTTCTGCTTATCAATGGCGTTATGCTAACCCATGGCAAAAGGAAGCAATGCCAAGGGATTCCAACATTAGCGAGGTCTGAGCAACTGTGGTCTCAGTGTCCTGTAGCCTGTATTACATCTGAGTTCAGTAGGAGCTTGAAGAAAGACTGAAAAGTATCCATTATTTATCATTCTTTCCATTTTAACATTTTTGCTCTTTTTGTAATGTTACTCTACTAAGAAAAACTACATGTTCTTTGTGACACTATGTATTTAGAGTATGTTGGCCCAGCAATTTTGATAACTTTCAGACAGAATGATAGCTTTTCAGAACAGTGAAAGTGCAGTTTCTGTGCAATTTGAGAGCACTGCAGTGTTTTATTATCATTATCTCCCATAATGGTGGTATCTTGGTCTGGTGAAGTGACCGTTAGGATGAAAGCCAGTAACTTCCAGGTTCTCATTGCAGCTTTGCCACTAACATAATTACATGGGTGACCTTGGGTGATTTGTATAGGCCAGCTTTTCAGCTATCCACTAATTTTAGGCAATTCAAGGGCATTTTGGGTTCCCAGTTTAAGACACTAGTGAATCAATTTCCAAGGGAATGTAGCACCTATAAATATAGCTTATATCAATGTAGTAGGTGTATAGGTAGTAAAAGCAACCAAAAATATGATCTATTTAACTTGTTTTGCCAAGTCTTGGCCTTCTGGAGGAAATTTGAACTTCCACTTCTCAGACTTTTCCTTCCTGAGAAGCTGAAAATATTCTGTGAAGAAAAGTTCTATTTCCTCACCAGTCTTCAAGATTAGGACTAACAGTATTTCCAGATAGTCTTCCAAAAATAAGTTACCCAGATTAATGGTCGTCTTGAAAATGTGGGTTGAAAACCTTTTTTCTGCATAGCTTGCCAGTTGAATAAAATGGCTAATAATATAACTTGAAGGATGAGAGACTTTATTATATAATGTTTCTAGATTTCTGAAACTCGTTATAAATCAGGATTTACCCCCTGTAATTGACAAGGCCATGGTAAGATGCCCACAGCTGCCCTAGGCAAGCAAATAATTGTTACGAGTTTTTTCAGTTAAAGGTTGATGAGACGTTGTGGTGGTCAGCTTTCATTGCTGACAGTAGGCTGCAACCCGAAAGTTTGGAGACAACTGTGACAGATGATTTGGGATGTTCAGATAACCTCATCTTGCCAAGAGATACGTTCATTAAGTTGTCAAAGAGCTGAAATGTATGCATTGCCCATCCATCTGGCATATAATTTAAATACAGCTGAATTCCTGACCTCAGATATGATATAAGCATTTCTGAGTAGACATGACTGATAAATTTGCATAAACAGAGGCTCTTAGAATAAAAATACATTTTAAAAGGAGAGCAAAAAACCCACTTCTGAGATCTAGAGACTCATGACAACATTGATAGATGGTAACATACTCAAATAAAAGAATATTTTACTGAGTACTAAATAATATTTTTTAAATGTTTGCACAGGATTTTTAGTACAATTAGTAAAGTCTCTCCATAGCCTGAAGAAAGGTGTCAGCAGAAGTGCCTGAAACTGAGATACTGAATTCATCACAATGAGTTTTCTGAGGGCTGAATAGATAATCTGCATGATTTTAAATATTAAAAGCCTTTGTCAGGGTAGATGTGCCTGCAGAAATGCAAGCTGGCAGTTACACATGATTAAGTCACAGTTGTCTGGGCGATTCCATATCTAGGTTACCACAACGTATTATAAATAAAAACAAGTATTGATACCTGATTTTTATTTTTTTTTAAGATTCTGTCAGGCAGCAATGCTGTCATCAGTTAGGTGGATTTTAGCAATGTTATTTTAACACCTTAATATTTGAAATTTAAATTTGAAACCTGATCATACCAATACAATGTTAGATCCAAACCTGCAAAACCCAGGTAATATGTAATGACCCTATGGGAATGGTAGGACTGTGGAGACTAGGTGTGTCCCTTGGGGGTCTGTATGAGCAATCTAGGTTCCCTTGACTGTCAGTGGAGCTTCAACAAACAGATTGATAGTTTGACTGATGGGTTTGGAGAAAGGTTCTCTGAATTCTGGAGGTTTTCAATGTAGGCATCTAAATCAGAGCCTGAGGCTTGATGATGAACACTCTTTCAGTCTTTCTTCAGGTCTCTTTGTGAGAACACTAACTCACTATCAAGACTGAATGTAACAAAAAAAAAGACTGATTCTTTCACTATGCAGGAGAGCTGGTGCATGAATTTAAACTTCTACACAAGCAGATGGCAATATTTTCTTCTCCACTCCCTTTTCTCTGCATGGAGCGTATCACTGTCTTCAAGTCACGAATCTAGGTATATGTTTATTAAAAGAGCTAATAGCAAAGCTTCCCTCTGCTGTATGAGCAGTTTAAAGAGTGATGTATTTCTCACAGTCTCATGACCATGTTGAAAAACTGCTTCACTTGTGGGCACTTCTGAACAGCCTGTCAGTAGCTGCTCTGGTCAGTAAGGCTCTTGTGGGTATCCATGGAACGCCCATGTCACCAGTGTGGGTACAAGTGACCCTGCCTTCCAGTAGATCCTCAGAATTCACATGTAATTTAGTGCCATCAGGCAGAAACTTCTGCCAGCACTCACTTGAAGAACGTAAATGCAGACTTACAATGTTTTGCTACGAGAGGTATAGGTATTTCTGTGGCAATTGTCCTATCACCACTTCCTCTGCACGAGTACTGCCCCACTCTTTGTCAGTTTGTTCCTTTGTCCTTTTCAAGTTACTAGAGCCTTGAGACACAACTGCAGAACTCAGCCATATTTGTCCCTGTTCAATGAAAATTCAGCTAATACTAATTCATGTCCTGAGCTAGCTCCCTTTGATGCCCCTGTGCTTGCTTCCAAGTGTCTCATTGTGGGAGGGCAGAGTTCATTCCCAGGTGAAAACTTAGGTTTACCATGTCAGGACTGCTTAACTCTATAAACATCTGCAGCATCTGGTCTTTAGTCTATTGTTCAGTGCTATGGATGCTCAAGAGCAACTTAAAGTGCAAAATGCTCCATGACCTTTGTTCTGTCTATCATAGGTCCTTGCTTCAGCTCACCTCTCATAGTACCTTCCTACAGATATCATGTAGCAAAGAATCCAAACAGGCTGGTACTCTGGGATACCTCTGGTGGGTTCAGGTCATGCTATAGTTATGCCTATCCCATTGCTACTGCTCAAAGGGCATGTTTAAAAAAGCTGCTTGAAAGCCTCCTGAATGCAGGCTTACATCTGAACAGTTCAAGCTATGGCTGTAAGCCACATACAGCTTACAAGGTGATTTCTACAGTCTGAGGGGGTGAGCACTTTCTTCTTTACCCAGTATCTGTGGTGGCATGGGCATGTCCTTAGCTGACTGGTTGACTAGTCAGGATACTCATACCTTTGTTGTCATTGCTCATGCCTTTAACCCAAGCAGCACACTAAGCAGGAAGAGTTGTTTCGGACAACCAAGGAAAGAATAAACCATGGGCAGTGCAGGGTGAGCAAAGGGAGGAACTGCAGCAGGAAGGAGATGGACATTGGATTTCAGTGTGAAAGAGGAGGATGTACAGATGACAGAAATTATAGTGTCAGGAGGCATGGTACCTGGGAGCAGTGTGGATGCTCAGGGAACAGAGGTGATGTGCACAGACTACGAGAAACATAGGGGTCTTGGGGCAAGGAGCAGAAGAAATGCATGGGCAGGTAGGTGTGTGGGTCTGGGTGGGACAGTATGGTGGTTTGAAAGGCTGCTGGAATGTAACCATTCAGCAGTAGCCATTCTGTGTATTGGGAGGTCAGTTTAAACACAGTCAAGATGTCTGGTTTAGGGGGAAATGTGAACGTGCTTGAAAAATGAGATAAATGCAGCCAGAAAGTTCTCAAGGAATATGGGGGTCAATGGCGATTGGACCTGGTGATCCTGTTTTTTCCAGGACAGCTAGCAATACTGGTGCACACCCCATCGAGAGCAAGACAAGGCAGAGGGAAGGTATGGGAACCTGTACTTGAAGGAGGATGTGATTTGATACTTCTCCCACGGCCTCTCTTCAGTGTGCTCCTGAAAGGCCTTAATTGGAACCGAAAACTACTGCTCCTTCGCAGAACTCCTGAGGGAGAAGGAGAACAGCATTGCCTTGCACCCTCGTGGGGATGATTTCTTTCCTCCTTTTCCCGCATGTGACATAAGCAGGGAAATTAATATTCCAACTCATTGAGCCTGCTTGGTGAATCTGGCACAGTATAATTTAAGATGACTGGTTTTAATTGACTCCATCTAACTCAGCATTTGAAAAACCTTGAAGATCGTATTATGTGCATGAGCACAGTTAATTTGTTTGTTGCAAGGACCCCAGTCATAAAATGTGTATATCCAAGGCCATTGTGGAATTAAGACAAGAATTTAAGCAAAGCTGCATGTGAGTAAATAACATTGAGCTTCCTGGTGCCCACAAAGTATCCTGGCAGAGCCCAGAGAACCGAAGCTTTCAGCACAACACTGCCCTCTGGAGCTTTCTGAATCACTCTCTTCGCAAACCAAACAAAGGACAATAAAGGAGAAAAATAGAAAAAGGCCTTGGTCTCCAATGTGAATATGAATAGCACAGTGCACACAGTGCAATGAGTAATGAAAGCAGCTATACTGCAAAAGCAGGGGAAATCTAAAGACATTCATCCTCATCGCAAATACCAACAAATATTTTTCAGCATTGAATGGAAGGCAGAAGAAATTGAGAATTTTAAACAGACCTGGAAAGAAAGACATACAATAACAAAAATGCTTTTTAATTTTGCTTAAAGGTGTAGGCAGCATTCTAACAAAGAAAAATCAACACGCTATTGGGAAGGAAAGAAATAATTTGCTGTCTCCAAAATCTATTTTAGATGCATATCTTTTTCGGCTATGCATCCTTTCACATTTTGATAGTGTTTGTGTCAACGCAACGATGATATGTTACCTTGTGCTGTCAGGAGCTTACCAAAATAAACCTCATCAACAAGGCATTAAATAATAATATCACCTTTCCCCTGAAGTTTTTATATTCTCTGTGATGTACTTATGCATATTTTTAAAAGAACTTAAATTATTGATTCCCTCCTTCCATCAAACCTGTCTAACCAGTGAAGTGTATATAGAATGCAGTCCTGTACTAAGCTCTGTTAAACAACCCACAACCCTTAATTGAAAGCATGGGCTTGGTAGAAGTGAATTTCCTGAATTTACAAAGGGCATAATCTTGCAAATACAGCCTATAACCAGTAACAACTCATCATTGCTGATATTTCTGATAGCAGATATTATTCTCAGTAATACGCGTGCACAGAATTGGATTCAAGTATGCAAGAACCACATTCCAGTACCTTCTCCACTCAGTATTTTTCTATTAAAGTGAATGACGAAAAATCTGAGATTAGAAGAGACCTCTGGAGATCATCTAGTCCAAACACCTGCTCAGAGGAGGGTCAGCTAGAGGAGATTGTGGAAGGCCACAGTCCAGTCAAGTTTTGAGTGCTTACGAGGATGGAGGGTCCACAGTCTGTTCAGGCAACCTGTTCCAGTGTTTGACCACCCTCATAATAAAGAAGTTTTTTCTTATTTTTAAGTGGTATTTCCTGCTTTTCAGTTTGTGCCCATTGCCTCTCATCTTGTCACTGAGAAGGGTCTGACTCCATCTTCTTTACTCCCCCAATCAGGCATTCATACACACTGATAAGATCCCTACATAAGCAGTCCCATCTCTCTCAACCTCTCCCCATATCCCAGGTGGTCCAAGCCCTTAATTATCTTTGTGGAGCTTCGTCGGATTCTCTCCAGTATGTCCATGTCTCTTTTGTACTGGGGAGTGCAGCACTCCAGCTGTATCTCACCAGTGGTGAGTAGAAGGGAAGGCTCACTTCCCTCAACTTGCTGGCAATGCTCCTCCTAGAGCAGCCCCGGACACTGTTGGCCTTCTTTGCCACAGGGGCTTATTGCTGGCCCATGTTCAATTTGGGGTCCACCAGGATCCCAAGAGCCTTTTCTACAAAGCAGCTTTCCAGATAGTAAGACCCCAGCCTGTACCAGTGCCTGGGACTCTTCCTTCTGACAGGAATTCATAGTGCAATTCAATATTGTCAGGATAGTATCTGCCAGTGTTTGAAAATAACTGAAATAATGGCTTGGGAATAAATGACTTGTGTTACTGTAGTTGAAAGAAAGGTTATCTGAATACCAGTAGACTGAGGGGAATGGATTGCAACAAACAGAAATGGCAAGAAAAGGGAAGCAGTCGTTTTCTGGCATATGAATACCTGATCATAGAAACCGAACTCCTGAATGATTCACTCAGGGCTTGGTCTAGTACCTAAGCCTGTGAGAGCTTCCCAATGGTTTGGGGGTGCACTGAATGAAGCCAAAACGTATCATAAACGTTTTGTTCTTCTTAAGAAGGAAGTCTTAATGGTACAGGAGCAGGCTGTCCCCAGGTGCTGTAAGAGAAGCTAGTGTCAGAGAAGGCCCCCCTGGCTGAACAGGGAGCTTTGGCGGCAACTCAGAGAGAAAAGGAGAGTTCATGGCCTTTGGAAGAAGGGGCTAGCCACTCACAGTGGTTACAAAGATGCTGTGAGGCCATGCAGGGTGGAAATCAGGAGGTCTAAAGCCCAGCTAGTAATTAATCTGGCTTCAGCAGTCAAGGATAACAAATGTTTCTTTAAGTATGTCTACAGCAAAAGAAAGACCAGGTAGAGTCTCCCTCTCCTGGTAGACACAGGAGGAAACATGGTAACAAGTGATGAGGAGAAGGCTGAGGTGCTTAATGCCTTCTTTGCATCAGACTTTAATAATAAGATTAGCTATATTGAGGGAATCCAGCCTCCTCAGCCAGAAGACAGACTGGGAGAATGACCCCGCACACACACAATCCAGGAGGAGACAGTCAGTGACCTACTGCATCACAGAGACACACACAAGTCTATGGGACCAGATGGGATACACCCGAGGGTGCTGAAGGAGCTGGCTGGGGTGCTCGCCAAGCCACTTTCCATCATTTACCAGCAGTCCTGGCTGACCGGGGAGGTCCTGACAGATTGGAAATTGGCCCATGTGACACCCATCTATAAGAAGAGTCAGAAGGATGATCCGGGAAATTACAGGCCTGTCAGCTTGACTTCAGTGCCCGGGAAGCTGATGGAGCAGCTCATCCTGAGTACCATCCCACAACACCTGTGGGACAACCAGATGCTCAGGCCCAGTCAGCATGGGTTTATGAAAGGCAGGTCCTGCCTGACAAACCTGATCTCCTTCTACGACAGGGCGACCTGCTTATTGGATGAGGGAAAGGCTGTGGATGTTGTCTACCTTGACTTTAGCAAGGCCTTTGACACCATTTCCCACAGCATTCTCCTGGTGAAACTGGCTGCTCACAGCTTGGATGGGCACACGCTTTGCTGGGTAAAAAACTGTCTGGATGGCCGGGCCCAAAGAGTTGTGGTGAACGGAGTTAAATCCGGTTGGCGGCCAGTCACGAATGGTGTCCCCCAGGGCTCGGTTTTGGGGCCACTCCTGTTTAACATCTTTATTGACGATCTGGACGAGGGGATCGAGTGCACCCTCAGTCAGTTTGCAGATGACACCCAGTTGGGTGGGAGTGTTGATCTGCTCGAGGGTAGGGAGGCTCTGCAGAGAGACCTGGACAGGCTGGAGCCATGGGCTGAGGCCAGCTGTGTGAGTTTCCATAAGGCCAAATGCCGGGGGCTGCCCTTGGGCCACAACAACCCCCAGCAGCGCTACAGGCTTGGGGAGGAGTGGCTGGAGAGCTGCCAGTCAGAGAGGGACCTGGGGGGGTTGATTGACAGCCGCCTGAACAGGAGCCAGCAGTGTGCCCAGGTGGCCAAGAAGGCCAATGGCATCCTGGCTTGTGTCAGCAATAGCGTGGCCAGCAGGGACAGGGAAGGGATCTGACCCCTGTACTCGGCACTGGTGAGGCCGCCCCTCGATTCCTGTGTTCAGTTTTGGGCCCCTCACTACAAAAAGGACATTGAATGACTCGAGCGTGTCCAGAGAAGGGCAACGAAGCTGGTGCGGGGTCTGGAGCACAGGTGGTACGGGGAGCGGCTGAGGGAACTGGGGGTGTTTAGTCTGGAGAAGAGGAGGCTGAGGGGAGACCTCATCACCCTCTACAGCTCCCTGAAAGGAGGTTGCAGAGAGCTGGGGATGAGTCTCTTTAACCAAGTAATAAGAGATAGGACAAGAGGTAATGGCCTCAAGTTGTGCCAGGGAAGGTTTAGACTGGATATTAGGAAGCATTTCTTTACAGAACGGGTTGTTAGGCGTTGGAATGGGCTTCCCAGGGAAGTGTTGGAGTCCCCATCCATGGAGGTGTTTAAGAGTCGGGCTGACATAGCGCTGAGGGATATGGTGTAGTTGGGAACTGTCAGTTTTAGGTCAATGGTTGGACTGGATGATCTTCAAGGTCTTTTCCAACCTTGATGATTTTGTGATTCTGTGTGATTCTGTAATAAAGAAGGGAAGAAAAGTTACATAACTTTTTTTTTTTTTCTGTCCTGCTAATAATAAGCACACAGCAAAGTAAACTCTAGAAATAATGGGAAATTAGAATGAATTTAGAGTGCTAAAAATGTAAAAATGTCAAGTAAGAACATTAGTAGTCTTAGCCTCAGTGAGATAAACAATTGTTTAGCTGCAAGCAATTAATTGTATACATAAATGTTTGCAGGACTGATACATATATGGGAAAGTATATCCAAACTATGCACTTACACAGAAATTCTACTGTCCTCTCTCTATTGCTCAGGGAGTAAAAACTAGCTTGGCACTACAAGATTTAAATTCATCTAAGTGTTTTAGGCAGATGACTGCTGTGCAAGTAGTGAAGAAAGAGAAATGATTATACATTTTACCCTATGAGACTAGTTATGAAATACTGATGCCAACACTGCAGTATATAATAGAGCTAGTAATAATTAGCAGGTTTCATCCTTAGTGCAGATGAGCAAGTTTAATAACATGTTTTAATTTCACTTCAGATCCAAATGGATAACATGGGTCAGCTTCGCTGATCTGTTTATACGTGTATCAAAAAGAATCTTAAAAGCTGTTTTTCCCTTAACAACCTATGAATTTCCCAAGTACTTTATTTTGTAAAATTTATGACACAGAAGCTGGAATTCAAAAATTTCCTCTTCACAGAATACAAGTTGGAATACATAGTTTGTGCAGCTCATGTCCTGGTTAGGTAGGAGATAGGATCTGAATTTAGGGCCATGGATTAGGTCTGGTTTTGGAAGATGACTTATGAAGCAGATTGGTCCCTGTTCTAAAATAGAAATAGCTCAGAGAGACCTCAGGTGTTTGTTTTTGCTTCAATGTTTTATTAGAAAATCTCAATTTTCTATACAGCGTTCAGAAGTTTACTTATTTCACTTTTTCATTAATAATTAATCTTAAAACTCTAAATGGGAGCTCTTCTCCTTCCAAGGTGAAGAACTTTTCACCTCCCATGCTCACTATGCACAGCATTTCATATTTGGTGTACAGATACACTGGAAAATGTTTAAACTTCTTATTTCTGAGTGTCCTTCCAGGTAAGATGATTGCCAAAGTAGAAACCAGTGATCAGAAATCACTGCAAGACTTACTTTGTTTTTTCCCATTGTTTAGACAATTATCTCTGTAATCCAGCCACACTTTGGTGGATGCCAGCTTTACTTGAGATATTCACGTTTTTTTCTAGTTTAAGTACCTTCAGGTACGAAATCTTTAAAGCATTCCTTTCTAGGTTTGGATAGTCAAATTTGTCTGAAGTTAAGCTCTCTCACTGACAGCATTTTATCATTGTCTAGTCATTAAAGGAGCAGAAGGCCTTGTCCTCAAGGATATCAGTTTAAGTCCAGCCCTGTGTATGTATTTAGCTAACTCAGAGGACATGGTGTGGCTCAGAGTGATTAATAACTATGTTCTCAAGAAGCTGGCATCTTCACCAAGGTCTACAGTATATCTAATTGAATTGGCCACACTGAATTTAATCTTGAGATCCCCAACACACCAAAATTAAGTACAATTTACAGTATAGTTATTAAATTCTACTTTCATTTTACTAGGAAGTATGAGATGAAACATTAATAATATCTCAACTCAATTTAGAACAATTTACTATTTTTCTTTAGAAATATAATGGCATTATTTAGAAAAAAGGGAACAGTTATTTGAATATTTATCCAGTATAGGCTAAAAGCAAGTCCTTATTTGTCATAGGTCCTCTGTTATTAGTGAAATCAACATACAGTTGAGCATGTGAACTATCATCTAGGCACACTGCCAGCAAGGTGAATGATTTTTTTACCCTTGACTTCAATAACATCAAGTAGAGAACCCAAACGTCTATCAAGATGACCATAATTTAGGCTCTGGAATGCCTAAAGGTAAGCCAACTCTTTCATACTCGTTGTTTCAGAGGAGTGGCAACATATATTAGAGAGTATATCAAATTAATGGGAAGAAGGTACCTACCCAGAGGGCAACCAAGAAAGCCTACAAAGTGACCAAATTGCTCACTGGTAAGTGACCACGGACACAGAAACACTCTTCTGATCTCCTGACTTGAGAGGCGTTGCTGTCCTATCAAGATCCAGAGCACAAAATCCTCTCCTGAGGAAGGCTGACTCTTTTAAAACAGGGCTCTGGGGATGATTAGAGATCTGATCTTTCAATCCCTCCCTGGTTTGAGTGAAATCAATCCTTCAGTTTCTTCATCCCATGCACCAGGATGAGACTATGGAATAATCTGTTTAAGTGGAGTCATTGTTTAAACAGTGCTGTAAGACTGATAAAACTGAAAGTAAGCATAAAGGAATTTGACGTTATAGCCTAGTGATTATAGCTCTTTGCTAAGAGGTGTGTGTCCTTGGTTATAGCCTATCTGATAAACTCTAATATCTACTGGTAATCTTGAACCACTGTGTGCAAAAAGAGTTTATGCTGGGTGAATACTTCTAGGGGTTTACTCAAGTTACAAACTGATTAGCCTGGTATCAGTATCAGGATAGAAAAAGGAACATCTAGAAAAACTTGACAATAATTATTTCCAAGGATAGGATTCATGACAGGGTTAATGAATGAGTAATCTCAATGAAGAAGTGTTTTAATTGACCTATACTTCAGTACTTCTGACTAAATTACAAATGTAATTGTGAAAAGCAATATTGGAGATGTAACATTCCTACACTTTGGTACATCATTTGACCTAGACTTGTACAACTTTCTGGTTAAGAAACAGGGTACAAAAATAACTGATTAAAGCTACTGAGATCTAAGTAACAAACAGCATGAAACTGTAGACTCTGCATCCTCATCAAATAGAAAATTTTTTATTGCAGACTTCAAGGATTTGTTCTTGTCCTTGGATAGCTTCATTTTTTCATCAGTGACGTGTAAGAAAAAAAATCATGATTGAGAAAGTTAATAGGGATAGTGGGAGCAATAAACAATGAGGCTGACAGGTCACTGATAGAATTTGTATTGTGCTTTTGAGCAGGCACAAGCAAACAGTATGCATTTCTGTTCCGTTTATTGGCTCAGCTCAGGAGCTCTGTACTAATGAGCAATCACTCCAATGATGACTTACTGTCCTGGTAATCAGCCAGACACCAGTTCCCAGTGCACAAGTGTGGCTGAAGGGGCCAAATGAAATCCTTCAGTATTTAAACAAAGCCATGTGGAAGAGGAGTAAAGAGACTGTCTCACTTGCACATTTGATACGGATGTGACTGCCACCAGAATACTGTGACCAATTTCTGGCTGGATAAGTGTTGAAAAACTGATCAAGATTTAGAGAAGCCCACAGCAGCACTTAAAAGAAATTTGTGAAAAGACTATTAAGCCTGAAAGGCTAGAGGAACTGTTTTGTTTGAGGCTATTGCTTAATCCCATCCTGCGAAAAAAACATATATTCAACTGAAAGATCTGCCTGGTATAGGTCAGCAGAAGGGCAACTCTACCAAAACGCCTTGGTGGGTTGGTGTGTTTACAGGAAGGGTTAGGAATGCAGTGTCTTTTGCTGGGGCCCTGTTGGAGTGAGTAGTTCTGAAGTTGCAAGAGCTAATAAGGACAGTCTAAATTAAAGAAAGGATCCCATGACTTGGCCCCTCATTGCTATCGCTGCTATGCAGTGCCAGGTGAACAAAAGAAACAGAAAAGGTCAGATTAGATAATAATTTTAGAGTCTTGGTGCTTATCTGAACTGTATGTTTATCATACCCTGCTTTAATCATTTGTTTGAGCAGAATTATCTTCTAATCTCATTAGAACAAAATGTCCTAAAACATTAATATTTCACGTGTCTAGTTAAGCAAGCATTCCTAAGGAAACTGCATTTTTCCATAATATTTCATCAATAAGTCTAGGAGTGCACCAGCTTGCAAAAATGAGGATGGGGGAAAATCTTAATTAAATTTCTCCATTAAAATAACTTAGTCCCTAGGAAGGGTGTTGTTGAGGTTTGGACAACACATTATTGTATCTAAAAGGGCAAAGCCATCACTGTTTGTTAGCTTGGAAATGGCAAAAATGCAAAAGATAACATTTGTGATGCAGTAACCCACTGCAAACAACCCAGCATTTTCTGGAGACTTTCACATACAGGCTGCCTTCCAATCAGTGCAGGCCAGATGAAGTTTTGAGCACTAAATATTACCTGGTGAAATGATTTTGCACAGTAATTGACCTCCTGCCACATGTCACTAATACAATGTCCTTTCCCCTAGCTGTGGCCTATAATAGAAGTTTTTTGAAGAATATTAACCTGGCCATATATTATTTTCTGGTTCGTTAAATATAATAGCAATTCTGCCAAAGCCTTTATTTGATGAGAGAGGTTTGGCCTCCACAAGAAAACACTGTCACAATACTAGATGCTGTATCCTTACCTAATTTACTTGCAGCCAATACATTTTCGAAGAGAAACATTAGATGGCAAAACCACAGAAGACAATTATAATTTACAGGCTACAAAACTCTCACAGTTCTCAGCTTTACCTCTGCTGGCAAACACTCTCATAATCTCAGAAATCTTTAATGAGTTCTCTTTTGCGTATAGGTCTTTGGCTCCACTTTCCCCTGCCATTAGTACAAACTTTTGTTGTAAATGTTTGATGCTCTTTTACCATGAGAATTCTGAGGGAGGAATAAGCATATCACCCTCTTGGTGGCTTCACTCACATACGTAAGAAAGGCCCGATAAAACAGCAGGATTCAAGTGTCTGTTTTCAATGCTTCATCCAGCTTTAAAGCATCTGCTATTGCCCTGAAAGTATCTCTTTCAGGCCATTTGTCACTGTCCTAGTTTGACTGGCAGTGATAGTTAACCTTTGCTTAGCACCCTGCAGATATTTACTTAGTACTTCTGTATATTTTCCCTTGCATACTAATAAAATACCTGCATTTACAGAGGACCTTTTATCCCAAAGGATTTCGACAAGCTCTGCAAGCTATAAATTTACAGCAGTACTGTCTAGGTAATGTAGCTTTTTGCTCAGTACAAAAAAACAGTAGAAAAAAAGTGGGAATCCTAATGTTTTAACAAGCAACTGCTGAACACAGAATTTAAGTAAAGGGATGTGTATTTTGGGGTGTTAGTCTAGGGCACAGAGGTAGGTTCAACTTTCTGCTGAACGCACACCCACAAAACTTGCACAAGCGTTCTGTGTGACTTGGGAAGGTGCTAGTGTGCAGCCCCACAAAGCACGTGGGCACTAACATGGGACTTCGGTGGAACTGAATCACTTCATCTCAGTGGTGCAGCCCTCAAGGCAATGCCTGGCTCCTTAAGTGTATTGGGTTTGCATGGGAAGGTATTGGTAGTGGAGGGATTACAGGGGTGGCTTCTGTGAGAAGCTGCTAGAACCTTCCCCTATGTCTGACAGAGCCAATGCCAGCCGGCTCCAAGATGGACCCACTGCTGGCCAAGGCCGAGCCCATCAGTGACGATGGTAGCGCCTCTAGGATAACATATTTAAGAAGGGGGAAAAAAAGACCTGTGCAGCAGCGGTTGCAGCCAGAGAGAGGAGTGAGAATATATGAAAGAATCAACTCTGCAGACACCAAGGTCAGTGAAAAAGGAGGAGGAGGTGCAGAGATTCCCCTGCAGCCCGCGGTGCAGCCCGTGGTGAGGCAGCTGTGCCCTGCAGCCCGTGGAGGCCCATGGTGGGGCAGATCTCCACCTGCAGCCCATGGAGGACCCCACGCCAGGGCAGGTGGATGCCCCAAGGAGGCTGTGACCCCGTGGGAAGCCCACGCTGGAGCAGGCTCCTGGCAGGACTTGTGGCCCCGTGGAGAGAGGAGCCCACGCTGGAGCAGGTTTGCTGGCAGGACTTGTGACCCTGTGGGGGACCCTCGCTGGGGCAGTCTGTGCCTGAAGGACTGCACCCCCTGGGAGGGAACCATGCTGGAGCGGTTCATGCAGCCCATGGGAAGGACTCACGTTGGGGAAGTTCCTGGAAGACTGTCTCCCATGGGAGGTATCCCATGCTGGAGCAGGGGAAGAGTGTGAGGAGTCCTCCCCCTGAGGAGGAAGGAGTGGCAGAGACAAGCTGTGATGAACTGACCACAACCCCCATTCACTGTCCCCCTGCACTGCTGGTGGGGAGGAGGGAAAGAAAATCAGGAGTCAATTTAAGCCTGAGAAGAGAGGAGTGGAGGGAAGGTGGTTTTAAGATTTGTTTTTATTTCTCATTATCCTACTTTGACTTGATTGGTAATAAATTAAACTAATTTCCCCACGTTGAGTCTGTTTTGACCATGAAGGTAACTGAATGATCTCTCCCTGTCCTTGTCTTGACCCATGAGCCTTTTGTTATATTTTTTTCTCCCCCTGTCCAGTTGAAGAGGGGGAGTGATAGAGCAGCTTTGGTGGGTACCTGGTGTCTAGTCAGGGTCAACCCCCCACAACAGTAGTGGCACAGTAAATTTATCAACATCTACATTTTCTTGTTTCTGAGGATCATAAAAAATAATCAGTGATACTAATATTATGCGATATTCAAACTTCAACCATGCTGTCTGGAGTGAAAAATTTACTTTTATCTCATGCCCTTACTCAGTCAAGACTCACAGATGACTTGTCCATGTCCTCAGGCCCACTCCGTTATGTAAGTTTAGGTCAAGCTTAACACAGAGCAGCAGCAGAGTTTAGTTCATTACTAAACACATTATTACAGCTGCAGTGGGAGGAGTCCTGGTTCTGATCTCTGGTCTTGGCAGTGGCTGTCAGAGGTGGGTGAGGTAGGGAGAGTGTGTTGCTTTCCATCTAGTTCTGGCTGATGTGTGATCAATACGGAGCAAGAAGGATGAGGAGTTTCCTCCAGCTTTGCCTTTGTTCAATGTAGGGACTAGTATCACTGAGGCTGAAGAGAGACTAAAACTTTCTTCCTGAGCAGGCATGATAACTATTAGACTGGTTTTACAGAAGACAGCGGTTGGTTTAAAAGGAAACCATGAGACTTGCTCCACCTTTAGAAGAACATTGGTGAGTGCTAAGTCTCAGAAAAAGACTCTTGGCAATCTGTGCCAAAGGGGTAGAAATCTGGATGCAGAGGCTGGAAGGAAACTGCTGAATAGCATAGCAGATCCCTTGAGGTTTGAGGGAGAGGGACCTGGAGTTCCAGCGCAGAGTATATCCACCCTCAGCCCAAGCATAGCTTTCTTGTATCACCCATTTTAAAAAAACACAACAAAATCAGCTTTCCCTCTTCGCACTAGGAGGCTGCACTGATACAGTAACAACTGAAGTCAGGATTATTTCCAAGTTTAAAAACCTGATGTATTCGGGATCTGACTTGGCTCCCATGAAATACATATCTAAAATAAGCAGTAATTTTTTAAATTTTGGCCTCTGTATCAAAAGTAAGTTTTGGATCACACCAAGTTAGAAAATACAAACCGTTATATTGGATTTATATCATAAGCCAAATGAAAATTGTTACTTTTCCTCATTTTCAGTTACCTCTGGCTATTTAATCCATCCTCCACTAATTCCCTTCTGCATTATTGGTTTGGAATTTAGTCTACATGATGAGAATCATTTAGTTGATAGCACTTTAAACTCATCTATAAACAGCTTCTGATGACTAATATGCATTTTTCTGTTCCTGAAATAAATTTGTTTCAAGCAAAAGGAGTCTGTTTGGAAACAATACCTTAAATTTCCTGATAAATCGACTACTTAATATTTCCTTTCAAATCATACTGGGAAAACAAATCTAATTTTTTCTCAGGCTAATGTCTGAAGGCAAAAAATAAGATAGCTGCAGAAATATAGAATTAGTATTACTTTGATATGGGATATGTCTTTTTAAGCCATAAGTGGAATGATTTTATATGTGTTGTTTACATTTTTCTATCTTAAAAGACAGCCACTTTAAATTAATTTGAATTCCTACATGGCCTCTGTAAACAAAGAGAATGAATAACCAAATCAAAAATGCCTTTGTTCTCAGCTCTGAAAGTGATTCATTATTTAAAATATTATCATTAAAAATGAACCATTTTCGCAGATAAGATGAAACAGGTAGGTTTTTTTACAGGCATCCTTACAACTCTTGAAAATGTGAGTATATGTTTACTGGCAAGCTTTTGAGAGGTATCCTTAGTAATATACACACAAAGAGACATCACAGATGTCTTCCGTCCTACATTTTTTATGCCACTGTCACGCTAAATGGCATTAGATCTTATCATACCTTTCTTTTAGATTCTTCTTTTTGTGCTATATCTAGTCCCAACTTGCTTCTACAGTTAAAACCAAAGGAGCTCCCAGGTTTCACTGTTGCTTCTTCTATTCTGTGTTACAAGACAGTGCTACTGCCACTTAATGATCCTGGATTTACATGCTGCTTAATCCTGTCCAAGGACAGAGTGCATAAATGACCTGTTCGGCCTTGTATAAAACAATCCAGATGTATTGAGTGTATTTTGTGTTACTGTCAGTTGGTCTGTCATTAGTACAGTCTTACATAGCTGTGTGCATTTGAACTGGGGAAAAAATTTTCAAGGAGTAACAAACATGATCTGGAGCAGAAGCTCAAGGATGAGAAGGCCTGTCAAACTGTAATATTATTTCTTCATCTGTCCACAAAGGCACAGCCTGTGATTAGGGAGGATTCCTGATGCAGGGGTGCTGTACTGTAGGTACACATGCAGCAGCAGTAATGGGGAGGTGGTGCAAGTATGATTGGCATCCAAGAGGAGCAGCAGTTTTAAACCCCAGCATTCAGGTCATTTGGCTGATCACTTACCTCTCTGAGTTTTCTCATCATTCTTGGGATCTCTGTTTTAGCTAAAGCATGCAGCAGAGAACTTCAATAGCTAAAATAATTCTTGAAGAAGACAAGAAATTAAAGCTAATTGAAGACTGAGTTAGAGCTGAACATTAATACTCTCAAGAGGCAATGACTCAGCTCTGTCTTATCACAACTTCATTACAAACTCAAACTTTCATGTTTGTTTCTGCTGACTCCATGCAAAGGGGTTTGCTACTAAAATGGAATCATATTTTCTGATGCAGGTCCTTACTTCATGCCAGTTAAGCTGCTGTGCTGGTGGAATGACAGGATTGTCTATGCTGTTCTGAGTATATTAGGGAAGTGTACAAGATATTTATTCCTCAAAAGGTATCAGATCAGTTCAAAATGACCTTATCTACTAAGTGGGGTTCAACCCCAACATTAGTAACATTCATGGTGGCGTGTACTCTGTGCCATGTGATGAACCTGGTTTTATTGCTTTATAACATTTTCCTACTGTAGGGAGAGAGCCTCCACCTCTGCCAACTAACAACTGATAATTCTTGCAGCATCATTTTTTTCATTTATATATGCAAGACTATCATATGTAAAAGCCTACAACATTCTGTTAATAATTTTAAAGAAAATCCCTTTTCATTGGAAGTCAGACAGTACTCTGAGCTCTTTTGGCACTCTATCTAAAGGTTGAAATACAGGTAATATTTTTAGCTTTCAGGCCAACTCAAAGAGTCTTACTCATTCTAAGAGGCCATTCATGCTCTTCACCATGAAGTATGAGTGATTCATGTCTTTAGTCCACTGAGGCTCCTTTACAATAGTATCTACTGTATAGAAGCATAGTTTCTTGGTGTAATGAATTTCTCCCTCTTCAATAGTCTAATCTGACTGGTATAATTTGACTGGTGTAACTGCTGGGCTTTCTGTTGGGTGAAATACAAGTACAGATCATGCATTTTAGTCATTCAGAGCATTTTAGACTCAGTTACCTACTCTTTTGAGAAGCACTTAACCAAGTTATTATTGAGGTAAATACTAGGTGAAAAAAAAAAAGTATTTTTTTTAACTTACTAGATGAAACTGATGCAAAGGTGTAGTCTTTCAGATAATTTGCAGAATTTCACTGATTAGTCTGTCAGTGTTCAATCAAGCAAGTCATCCACATTCCTATAACAGTGTTACTATTCTCATTCATAGTTTAGTCCCATTCTCTCTTGATAAATTAAAAGGCAGGGCTAAAGGGCCCTGTTTATCAACAAGACTTCTGTTTTAATTAAACAAGGGGCATTTTTACTAGCCCAAGCAATAACTTCCCGACTTGCACTCTACAAGTTGTATCCTTCCTTATCATCAGATAAGAAAAAGAAGCGCCAACATTATTTCTTTCTGTGACTTTGAAAAATTGGTTTCTTTGTGCAAAATATCTGGTGTCATCACAGTCTCTGACATTCTGGGCCATAGCCCAAACATCTGACATGTTAGGTCTGGTCAGTAGCCTGCCCTCCTTTAGTATTTTCTTCTACCTTTTATGAAGGTAACTCAAAACTATCCACTTAAGCATTTTTTATGGTGAATAAAACTACAGAATAGTTGGGGACTACAGAGTATTTATGTAACATCTCTGAATATTTCTTAATAGTCCTGTACTTCTTCAGTAGCTCCTTATTAAGGCATGAAATTTTTTAACACTTTGCCTAGTTATCAAACAATAGGAGATAATCTATGAAAACATCATTCTTGATTATTACTACACTTCAGTGATACAGTTGTTAAAACTGCTTCAGAAATAAAACTTCCTCTGGGGAATTCAAAGTCAGTCAGCTTCCAGTCACGTCTTACAGTAACTTAAGCCATAGAGTTAGTTCCTCTTGAAGGCTTGTATTTCATATTGGTGTCTCTTTCAATTAAATGTATCCATTCAATACAAATACTCATCAGTTATTCAGTTGTTGAAAAGCAAGTGTAATGCGGATCATATTTCTGTTCAATTAGCATGGTTCAATATTTGCAGTATTTTGTGGTCAGATTATAGAGACAGCTGGAGGAATTTACACCAAAATGCTTTCAGATAGCTTTAGTTCTCTGGTATAGTTTCTTCAATGACATAATTTCAATTTATTTTAGCTAGTAATAACATTACACCATATGATACTGTGTTAAATGTTTGGCTTGATCTCCTTTATCTTTACAAATGCATAAGCATAAAGCATATAAAACATAAGAAAAGGGTAAAAGGGGATGATAGTTCACAAATTAGCAAGGTTTTGTAGTTAAGGCTATCTGGTTAGCTGTTTTACTATGCAGCCTACACATCCCCAGTGTGAAGCTCATAAGTAGCATCTGCTTTTTGACACAACTTAAAGACGTTGGCCTAAGTTATGCAAAGACTTCAGCCTACATGTGGGTACGTAGCAAGCATGAAATGACGTCTGAAAAACTGTTACTATTAAATTGCACATTTTCTATATTGTGCTTTGTATGTTGATAGTGGAGGTTTTTTGCATCACCAGCTCGCCTTCACTGCATAGGTTAACAGAGCAGCTTCTGTATGGCTCTTGTGCCAAGACATCTCCTGATCATGTGCATTTCCACCAGACAGCTTACCCAGAAAGATCTGTAGAACTGCAATCTTAACTAGTATTCAGAGGGCAAGTCTTAGGTATCATCAATTTAATCAGTTAGAGTAAAATTTTTGTCTCTTATGTTCCCCAATCCCATTTTTTGTCTCTGTGGAGAAGGAGCAGCAGGAGGCTGTCACTGCCATTGGGGCAGAACCGTTCCTCTCCACTCCCACCATAGATGCTGTAATCTGCTCCTCACAAGAGAACACGTTTTATATAGTCTATATTTCTCTTTGTCTTGCCTCAGGCAAAAATTATATGAGGATTTCTTTTCAGGAACAAAATGTTTGCTTATATTCAAAAGGACTAAAGCAGTTCCTCCATGATTCTTCTTGGCTGTGCCATTAAATTTAGCCTTGTTTCACAGTGCTGCCTATACAATACCATTATTACATATAACCCTGTGAACTTATTTAGGGAACATCTTGTTGAACAAGCTGAGATGTTTCTTTCATTCTCTGCTACAAGCCACTAAGAATAAATCTTATTAAAAGCAATGCAAATAGCTGTCATTAAGATGATCCTGTTTGGCCTACATAAAGTTCACATTTTTCTCCAGCAAAACATTACAGATTCTTGGTTTGTTCATCAAGAAGCATATAGACTATGCCACAGTTAAATAAATGCTGATAAATAACACAATATCTTCTTTTTGTTTTGTACTAGCCCGCAAGTTATCATTCCTTTATGCAAAATAACTGTAAAACCTGGAATCAACCTAGCAGAGTTTATAGGTAAGACTTACCTGAAGCAGGAATCACTAGGATCCTGTGCATATGGTCTGACACTGACCTGAACAAATTTGCACACATTCATGATACCTCACAGTACCCAACATTAATAATATGTTAATTCTAATAATATATTGTACTACACATCATACAGTCATTCATACTGAGATCTTGGTGGGGGAAATTACAGCAGCTCCTATGACAAAAGAAATTTGGGCTTTGAAACAATGATTACATGGAAGATAGCACAGTCTGTCTAAATGAAATCTGAAAGACTGGCATCCCATAATTTCAATTCACAGTCCTAAAAATATCTTGCTGTCCTTTCTGAAAGTAATACAAACTATTACATAAACTGAATATTCTAATGGAGGGTTTAGCTTGGAAATGGAGTAGATTGCACAGGCAAATTGACTGCAAGTACTTCAAACATTAGTCCAAAAGTCATCATTTGTATCAGAACACTCAGTTTTATTTGGAAATGGAGTTTCAGCTGATGCCCAATGCACACTATTAAATTAAATGTTGAAGGATTACTTTAAGTCACCTGCACAGTTTTCCAGGTGTGGTTCAGCATAGCTTTGTACACATTCTTCCTTCAGGGTTCCCAGACTTCTCAGGGTTCCTGCAAATCCCACTTACATAGCATTAACAAAAAAAATATATGTAAAAAGAGCATATTGAATTAAACATAATATATAGTATTTCTATATATGGATGGAAGTATAATGCCTTTCTAATAGTTTATTAATATCTTAAAATCTGTCTAATTACATCAGTGTTAATAGTAATTATCAAACTTGTTTACTGATACTTTGATTCACTTCAGGTTACAACATGTGTCTTCTTAGGAAAATGCCTGAGATCATGGCCATAAGCATTTTTAGAATAAAGGATTTATTAAAATTCCCTGTCATAACAGTGCAGGAAGAACTGCAAGAGTGGTGGGACCAAAGGTAGAGTGTATAGGCAAAATTAAGCATGGATTCACAAAGGGGAAGTCATGCTTGACCAACAGGATATCCTTCTACGATGAAATGACTGACTTGGTAGATGAGGGGAGAGCAGTCATTATTGTCTACCTGGATCTCAGTAAGGCTGTGTCTCATATCTTCATAGAGAAGCTGATGGGCTGGATGAGCAGACAGTCAGATGGTTTTAAAACTGTCTATACAGCTAGGTCCAGAGGGTGGAGGTTCATGCTATGAAGTCTTGCTGAAGGCCAATAGCTAGCAGTGTACCCCAGGGGTTAATGTTGTGTAAAATCCCATTCAATATGATCTGGATGATGAAATAGAATGTACCCTCAGCAAGTTTGCTGATGATACAAACTAGGTGTGGTTGATACACCGGAGGGTTGTGTTGCCATCTAGAGGGACCTTGAGAAGTTGGAGAAATGGGCTGACAGGAACCTCCTGAAGTTCAACAAGGGGAAGTGAAAAATCCTGCACCTGGGGAGGAGCAACTGCAAACACAAATACATGCTGGGGGCTGATGAGCTGGAAAGCAGAAAAGGACCTGTGAGTCCTGGTGGACACCAAGTTGGCCATGGCCCAACAATGTGACATTGTGGCAAGGCCTAATGGTATCCTTGGCTGCATTAGGAGGAGTGTTGCCAACAGGTTGAGGGAGATGATCCTTCTCTTCTACTCAGCACTGGTAGGGCCACTTGTGGAGTACTGTGTCCAGTTCTGGGCTCCTCAGTACAAGAGAGACATGGACATACTGTACGTAGTCCAACAAAGGGCCATGATATTGACTGAGGAACTGCAGCATCTCTCCTATGAGGAAAGGCTGGAAGATCTAGGACTGTTTAGCCTAGAAGAGATGGCATGTGGGGATTTTCATCAATGTATATAAATATCTGAAAGGAGGATGTAAAGAGGACAGAGCCAGGCTCTTCTTAGTGGTGGCCAGTGACAGAACCAGAGTCAATGGGCACAAACTGAAACACAGGAGCCACGGGCTGAACATCACCTTATGCAAAGGTGACTGAGGGCCAGCACAGGTTTCTCAAGGAGATTATGGATTCTCCATATGCAAAAGCCATCTGGACACAGTCCTGTGGAACCTGCTTTATGTGGCTCTGCTTGAGCAGGGAGGTTGGACAAGATGATCTCCAGAGGTCCCATCCAACCTCAACCATGCTGCGGTTCTTCCATTCTGTGAACTATATTGTTACGGCCAGAGTTAGTCAAGAGAACAGATTTGTGATTAATTCTGCAAAGACTATGTATTTTACCCAGTGACTGTGATGCTGATGGTGTTGCACTTCTTACTGCCTAGGCTGAGGCAGTCCTAGTCCTTCAGATTCACGTGTCCAGCCTCCTAGTAAAGTCTATACTGTCTATACCTGGACACCAATGCACTCAGCATGGGCAACAAACAGGAGGAGCTGGAAGCCATTGTGCAGCAGGAAATAGTTGACATCATGGAAACATGATGGAATGACTCACACAACTGAAGTGATGCAGTGGTTGGCTATAAATTCTTCAGAAGGGATAGGCAAGGAAGGAGAGGCAGTGGGGTAGCCCTGTATGTTAGGGAATGTTTTGACTGTCTAGAGCTTGACAATGGTGACGATAAGTGTTTATGGGTAGGAATCAGGGGGAAGGCCAACAAGGCAAATATGGTGAGAGTCTGTTACAGACAACACAGCTGAGATGAAGAGGCAGACAAAATATTCTATAAGCATCTGGGAGGAGTCTCACAGTCTCTAGCCCTTGTTCTTGTGGGGAACTTCAACTTACCAGATGTCTGCTGAAGTTACAATACAACAGAGAGGAAACGGTCTAGGAGGTTTCTGGAGTGTGTGGAAGACAACTTCCTGACACAGCTGGTGAGTGAGCCAACTAGGGAAGGTGCCCCACTGAACCTGTTGTTTGTGAACAGAGAAGGACTTGTGGGTGATGTGATGGTTGGAGACTGTCTTGGCATAGCGATCACAACATGATAGAGTTTTCAATTCTTGGGGAACTAAAGAGGGGGGTCAGCAGAACTGCTACTTTGGACTTCCAGAGGACAGACTTTGGCCTGTTGAGAGTCCCTTGGGAGGCAGTCCTGAAGGGCAAAGGAGTCCAGGAAGGCTGGACATTCTTCAAGAAGGAAATCTTACAGGCACAGGAGCAGGCCATCCCCATGTGCCGAAAGACAAGCTGGCAGGGAAGACCAGCCTGCCTGAACAGAGAGTTTTGGCTGGAACTCAGTAAAAAAAGGAGAGTTTATGAGCTTTGGAAGAAGGGGCAGGCCGCTCAGGAGAACTACAAGGATGTTGTGAGGTTATGCAAGGAAAAAATTAGAAGGGTCAAAGCCCAACTAGGACTTAATTTAACTACTGCCATAAAAGAAAAAAAAAAAGTTTCTATAAATATATTAGCAACAAAAGGAGGGCTAAGGAGGGTCTCCATCCTTTACTGGATGTGGGAGGAAACATAGTGACAAAGGACGAGGAAAAGGTTCAGGTACTTAATGCCTTTGTCTCAGTCTTTTATAGTAAGATCAGTTGTTCTTTGGGTCCTCAGCCCCCTGAGCTGGAAAACAAGGACACGGAGAAGAATGAAGCCCCCATAATCCAAGAGGAAATGATTAGTGACCTGCTACACCCCGACACACAAGTCTATGGGGCCGTATGGGATCCACCCAGGGGTACCAAGGGACCTGGTGGAAGTGCTCGCCAAGCCACTTTCCACCATTTATCAGCAGTCCTGGCTAACCAGGGAGGCCCCAGTTGACTGGAAGTTAGCAAATGTGACACTCATCTACAGAAAGGACCAGAAGGAGGATCCAGGGAACTACAGGCCTGTCAGTCTGACCTCAATGCCAGGGAATGTCATAGAGCAGATCATCCTGAGTGCCATCATGTGGCACATACAGGACAACCAGATGATCAGGCCCAGTCATCATGGGTTTATAAAATGCAGGTCCTGCCTGACAAACCTGATCTCCTTCTACGACAAGGTGATCCACTTAGTAGATGAGGGAAAGGCTGTGAATGTTGTCTACCTAGACTTCTGTAAAGCCTTTGACACCGTTTCGCGCAGCATTCTCCTGGAGAAACTGGTTGCTCATGGCTTGAATAGACGTACATTTTGTGGGGTAAAAAACTGGATGGCTGGGCCCAAAGAGTTGTGACGAATGGTGTTAAATCCAGCTGGCAGCTAGCGGTGGTCCCCAGGGCTCAGTGTTGGGGTAGTTCTGTTTAATATCTTTATCAATGATCTGGACAAGGGGATCGAGTGCACCCTCAGTCAGTTTGCAGACAACACCAAGTTGGTCAGGAGTGCTGATCTGCTTGAGGGTAGGGAGGCTCTGCAGAGAGACCTGGACAGGCTGGATTGATGGGCCAAGGCCAATTGTATGAGATTCAACAAGACTAAGTGCCGGGTGCTACACTTGAGTCATAACAACCCAATGCAATGCTACAGACTTGGGGAGGAGTGACTGGAGATCTGCTCATCAGAAAAAGACCTGGGGCTGGCTGTTCAACAGCCAGCTGAATTTGAACTGACAGTGTGACCAGGTGGCCAAGAAGGCCAATGGCATCCTGGCTTGTGTCAGCAATAGCGTGGCCAGCAGGGACAGGGAAGGGATCTTACCCCTCTACTCAGCCCTGGTGAGGCTGCACCTCAGTTCCTGTGTTCAGTTTTGGGTCCCTCACTACAAAAAGGACATTGAATGACTCGAGCGTGTCCAGAGAAGGGCAACGAAGCTGGTGCAGGGTCTGGAGCACAGGTCGTACGAGGAGCGGCTGAGGGAACTGGGGGTGTTTAGTCTGGAGAAGAGGAGGCTGAGGGGAGACCTTATCGCTCTCTAGAACTACCTGAAAAGAGGTTGTAGCAAGGTGGTTGTCAGTCTCTTCTCCTAAGTAACAAATGATAGGACAACAACAAATGGCCTCAAGATTTGCCAGAGGAGGTTTAGATTGGATATTAGGAAAATTTTCTTCACCAAAAGGATTGTCAGGCATTGGAACAGGCTGTCCAGGGAAGTGGTTGAGTCACCATCCCTGAAGGTATTTAAAAGACAGATAAATGCGGCACTTAGGGACATGGTTTAGTGGTGGACTTGGCAGTGTTAGGTTAACAGTTGGACTCAATGATCTTAAGGTCTTTTCCAACCTAAACTATTCTATGATTCTATAACACCTCAGCCAAAAGGCCAAGTAAATTTTTACTTGAGAGTAATTTATTTATAGAACTGTGATAAACATCTGAGGATAATAGACATGAATTCATTAGCTTTTCATGCCATGATGTGTATTTCTTTAATGATGTCAGTTGCTAGAAATGTCAGTTTTCCTGTTTTTCTCACATTTTGTGTATTTAACAGATGGTCACATCTTAAAGAGATGGTCCTAAATGCTGCCTCCTATAGATGTAACCTCCATCATCACTGTCATCTTTTTCTTTTAGTGAGGCTGTTTTCAGACTTGGGATCTCTTCTCATCAAGTATTGCAATTTCTTTGTTACGTTTTAGGGACAGAAAGAAAAAAAAATGTTTTTTTCACAGTTGGTAATAATCTCTCAGTATAACAGATTTCAATGTAGCTTGCCAATGTTTCCTACTGATTTCAAGGGTCTGAAGTGATAACTCACCATTAAACGATCTTTGACATTATTCCATGTGTACACCATTAAAGTAGTAATTACTTCCATCAAGGAACATTTCTACTTTCATTTTCCCTTTCAGTTACTTCAGAGATATAAAAGAACATACGAAGTCCCATCTCCATTCAAGATGACAGTGACTTCAGCCCCTACATATATATATTATTTTGTTATTTTATGACTTTTAAAAAAAGCAACTTAAATAAACAGTAAGGAAGAAGTCTCTATAAAAATTAATAGCTCATAACAAATTTATTTCCAAAAATACTACATCAGAAAAATAATTTGCATATTTTCTGCCAGCTGCCATTTGCAATCCCTAGGATGGTTTTCATCCAACTGCGATCATAACAAACCTTTCCATCTGTGTATTTTTCTATGAGAAATCTTTATTAGAATTGTTCCCAAAAGGCCTTATGGACTCCAAAAATCTCAACATGGTTCCATCATTCTCATAGGAAAAGTGATACAGAATTTAAGAAAAAGTTATAATTGTTCTTTAGGCTTGCTCAGCCATTCCAATGAATAGATCAACTATAATTTTGCTTTGAAAACACTACAAAATTACTATTAGCAATACTATTTCACCAAGTCCTTCTTAGCTCTAAAGTATGTTTTCTAACACACAATGTGGAACATTTGTCATTTCAAATCTACTAAATTCCATGCAACTTTATAAGCAAGGATGATTATTCTGAAAAATAATAATTCCACATTTCTATAGCATTGCTATAACATTTTCTGGAGGCTCCAAAAGTTCTCCCCAGAGAATGGCAAATTAAACACGTCAGTATTCCAGAAAATATGTTATCTCCTTTTTATATGTGGGTAAAATGAGGCCATAAGAAGAAAGTCTGCCATTTACTAAGGTATCGTGTATTCCTGGCAATAGTTGCCTGTGGTTTGGATACAGACGTACTTACAAGTGATTTATAGCAAAGTCCCAGGGAAAATCCTTGTTAGAATGAGAAAAAGATCTAGATATACTGAATCTCAAATCTGTTTTAACCTTAAAATTATCATTTTACTTTTATTGATGGAATGGGAACAGCTATAGTAAATTACAACAAAGGTTGGTATATAAAGAAAAGATCTGATAGTCTCTTTTGAAAACAAAATTCTCAGTGAAATGAAATTCAGGAAGTACTTCAATGCACATCTAAACCCATCCGTCTTTACAGAAGTGATTTGCGAAAGTGAGTCTTTTGGGTTTCCCAGTTCAGTACACAGTTCTCCCTGGTTCCAGCAACTTGCAAGTAAAGAGGTAAGCGGAACTAAGGGAATGAGAATCTTTCCAAGAAACAGGAATATTTAGGAAGGGAGTAAGGATTATATGAAAAATGCGTCACGGCTTCTTTTAAAATAAGCTATTTTTTAAAGTAGGCCATCTAATAAAAATGTTCATTTTCCTACTTTCAGACTAAAATAAACACATCAAAAGGAAAATATTTAAACAAGTTTTAAACTTTCAGAGTGTGCCTAAGTGAGGTACTGAGTAAAAAGACTGGCAGAGTGAAAGCCTGATATGGGTATGGAATTGCTTTTGCATGCAGTAGGACTTTGCTGGAAGAACAGAAGGACAAGCCATGTTCTCTGAACCAGACAGGAATATTAATCTAAATGAGAGATCTGGCTTAATACTTTTATTTATTATTTTCTATGAAGGCAGCCAAGCAAACATTTTCATATCAGATTTACCTTGCAAATCTGGTAAGACATCTCTCATGTGAGGCACCTTGCTAACAGTGGAGCAGTAAGTACTGTACCCTGTATGTAAAAGGTAAAGGAGGCACCATACAAACTAACATCAACAGGCACCGGTATCACGGGAGAAGAACATCAAGACATCTAGCCACTTCGCCAGTACAATCCTAGAAGCAGAAACACATGCCTAATTTAATGGGACATGATATCATTTTTGCCATGTGATATAGGCACATGTAGTCATGTGTTGATGAAGCGGCTGTGGAGAGAGGGAACGAAGGAGGCAGGGAACACGTCACAGGCTGGCAAAACCGTGAATTCAACCACCATCCCACTCCTTGTTCATGCCTGCGGATGCTTGGAAAAGAGGCTGCAGGAAAACTGTTAGGCAGGCTGGATCCATCTGATGGGTCATACTTTGGGGAAAAATGAGCTAGACTGAAAGACTTTGAAAGAAAACTATTGAGAAGCCTACAGGTGTTGCTGAGAAGTTATACTTTTTTACATTGCAGTTCATCAGAGAGAAAACGGAAGCACCTCCTCGTTCTTATAGATTAGACAGTATTAAAGTCATTTGTCCAAAACAGCACTAAAATAAATTAATAAATTAAGGAAAAAGTAGTCACACAATCCAGAATGAATTTGTAGTGAAAAGTCAAAAGGAACATGGCAGTCCTCTCACTGGTCACCTGGCTGATTTTGAGACAGTCACTTCACCACCCCATCCTTCTATTTCCCCAGCTCCAAAGTTCTGATCAAAATAATTGTCTTACTTGTTAAGTATTTCTGAGATCTGATTTTATTGACAAAAATCGAGGTGAATGTTTAAGAAGAGGAGATGCAAACAGAGGTGTATAATCTGTTGCTAAAATCTTTATTGGAGGATTAGAGTAGAGCAAGTGTTTTACTGCTCTTTTAAGAAGACATTTGAAGGGTGAACCCAAGAATTACAGATCAATAAGACTTAATCCAGTTCAAGGTCATTCTAAATGCAAGAAATAATTAAAACCAAAACAAAAATAATCCCACTATGGTAGTGACAACACAGATCCATCATTCAAAAAAAAAAAAAAAAACAAAAAAAAACCCCACCCATAAATAAACATTATTATGCCTCTTAAATCTATTAGAATTATTTGTTTATAGATGATATAAAGGCAAGTTTGTTATATTTATATATTTACTAGTTTCACTGTGGTTTTGGACTATTTGCTCTGGGAAGAAGAGTCAGATTTTGGAACTTCAC
This sequence comes from Athene noctua, assembly GCF_965140245.1. Lineage (NCBI taxonomy): Eukaryota > Metazoa > Chordata > Aves > Strigiformes > Strigidae > Athene > Athene noctua. The sequence goes on along the minus strand of NC_134039.1, from coordinate 58,203,570 downwards.
GGTACTTTCAGCTGAATACTCTGGAATGCAAAGGCACGGTGATGGCTTCTAGATTAGCTGTAACCATACAAGAGAAATGTCTAGGTGTTCTGTTTATGTATTTTGGAGAGAAGAAAAAAATAAAGAAAAAAGTAGCTTTCATTTTAGAAGGCATAGAAAATAATCAACAATATTTCTAATCCACATCCTTGGCTAACCTTCACAAAATAGTAAGTAGAGATTAGGAGGATCAGAAACACGGTGACAATTGGGAGAGAGGGGGATGACCGGAGCCCTGTCCAGAATATTTTACAGAGAGAAAAGGTCTGGGACAAGCTTCATGTTTTATTGTATTCATAAAAACACCTCACATATTGCTGAATTATAGTCCTTCACTTCAGATAGCCTGGAGGCCTTACTCATGAACTACAGTACTGAAAGCGCTATAATGTCACCACAGGCATTGTCACAATTTCCCCTTGAAGATTGTTATAGAGCTCATGAGTAAAGCAGCTCGATTTCCAATAACTTTTGTGATCAGTTTGTAGTAAGAAGTACCTTTTAACACTCAGACTTTCAGATTGCCACAATAAACAGGGTACATTTTTCTTTCAAGAGTTCATTTAATTATTTAGACTTGTAGAATTACAGGCAGTGCTATGCTGATGAAATTTGGTAAGATACAGTTTTCACTCCTGGAAGAAATGTTTTAGGAGACTTTGCAAATACATTTCTGGGAACTGTGATTTGATTTAAAAGATATTTTACAAGGAGTGGGATGGGTGAATGTGTTGGACGAGATGAATAATATGGAAAAAAAAATATACTGCACCAGAGTGCAGTGGATTTCATAGAGGAAGGTGATCCCCTACAACATATTTTATAGGAGTGCTGTTATTAACTAAAGCCTTTTCTGATGTCTAAGGTAGTGCAGCAAGTAAATGGGGTGTAAATTTGCTGTTTACTCAGCATTTATACAAGGGATTGTGCACGGTGATACAAAGCAAGGAAATATTTGAATTGCGATTTTATATTGGTAGATTACAAATTCATAGAGCTTCTATGAGCAAGGAGCCATGATGATTACCAGCTCCTAACAAATGCCTCAACTTTCCTTGATGCACAGATTTTCGTTTCCTTGATGGGAGTGTTGTCATACTGGGTTTCATTAACCATGTTTACTTATTTGATATCTTCACTCATTAAAAAAAGGAGTTAATTAAATGAGTCCAGATAGTGAAAAAAAAATTTCTATGTACAACAACAAAAAATGTATGGTTGGAGTGCTCCTATTTAGACAAGATACTGGCAGTGAAAAAAAATCCTGTCCCTCTGCAAGGTTTTACAAAGTATTTTTAAGGATAGCCTTTATGTTGCATTAAACAAAACAAGCAGAGCAGCATGCAATCTCCTTGCTATGATATTTTTTTAATAGCACAAACTATGATAATTTTGAGACAGACAGGTTTTCCAAATTCTGAAAAGGATGTGAATGTTTTCAGCCTAATCTGTGTGAGGCTCAGGAATCTGACACAAAGCACAGGTCTGTATCATTAAGACAGCAGTTCTCAGCAAGTGGCAGAAATAACAGCTTGCTTTTTCACAACAAAAGATGCTGAAGTACAACCAGCATTTCTAAACTCTTAAAATGCCTTTAAAATAAATATATATGGTTATTTACCTCCAATGTACTGTAAAAAATCATGGCCATTTTTTACATTTTCAGAAGTAGTAGCATTCCAGGATGCAATGGCTAAAGTACACTGATGCTGTCAGAAATTATTATATCAGTGGCTTAAAGATGTCAAAAAGTATCTCTTAACTGATGGGATAGGAATTTAGTGTGAGACATTTTCAAGACAGAAAATGACCACCTTGTCCTTAAATAAGAAAACACTGTTAACTTGGGAATCCTCCATTAAATTCGAAGCTTATGGCAATGTAGCAAAGAGCTGGGCTACAGACAGATCCCTTTGTTAAACAGAGAGTTTTTATTAATACATATTGTGCTATGTGAATAACATAAGGAAGACCTTTGTGAAGGTTTATTTTACATAATGGCAATTTACCCATGGGAGCAGTGCTTATATGCAAATTACATCCCCATGCAAGCAGCTCTCCTTGGTGGGGGATTGATTCTCCCAGTGATGGCAAGCGACAGCTGTGTAACTATTCTCTGTGGGCTTCCACTGGGGGACAAAAGCTATATTTTACCCAGGTTTTGTTGAAGCCCTGCCAATAACATAGAACATGTCCCAACCTCTGTCCCTCCTAAAATGGCCAGTTCCCAGTAGAGATGAAGATAGGAAATACAGACAATGATCTCAGGGTGCAAGATTTGTAACTCTCATTGGTGCTTTTGTCCACAGCAAACTTTTTTTGTCTTTCTCTAGACTACTACAGTTTCATATTATTTTTTATTCTGTCATCCTCACTTGAGAAAAATAATAGACGTTAATCTTTTCCAAAAATTCACCTCAGTCTCACACACAAATGATATATTACATTTCTCTCATTAAAACTAAGGCCTGTATTAAAAGGATGTTTATATTAAATTATAACAGTGCTCCTATGGAGGAACATACATTTATTTGAGCACCCAAAAACTTTCAACATGATTAATGTGATTGCAACCAATGACAAGGTAATTTAAATTGATCACTAAAAATATCACACTCACATATGTTATTTTTAGAGTATCTACAGCAGTAGCAAAAACAGCACGGAGAACTGGGCACAACTTTCACAAACACAGTATAAGATGTGAAATCTAAGAAGAATAAATTAAGTTACTGGCATCTGTTTGTCTAGGAATAGAATCATCTTACAGTATGCTCTGTATAGAGAAGGAAAACACACACTTTTGAAAATGAGTCAACATTTTCAGAAACAACCGCTAATTCTGAATATGTCATATTCTGCTTGCTCAACTCGGACACATGATGGCTGGTTTCTTCCCTGAGCCCCTCTCCACATTTCTCCGTCCATGTGTTTTTTCTCATATATAAAATGGAAAACATGGCCTCATATACTTGGAGGTCCTAGGCACCAGACCTCATCTATTTCCCCTCCTGATTAGTATCTGCCCAGTGTTGAAAGAAAATAACCAATTTTTATATGTGTTGATTTTAACCATTAATTTGTCTTAAATATTGAGAGAGGGAGAACAACCTTTATTTCATTCAATAAAACTCCTATTAAGTGATACTTAAGACCTGTAGAATTGCCTGGGTGATTGAAAGTCATGCTACCTTAGAGATCATGGAAAAAAAATATTAGCATGAACTCCAGAAATTACACTTACAGTGTCAAAAGAAATATATGTTAGTACTCACCATCTCATTTTTCTTAATTTTCACTAAAATTTTCAGATGCAAAACTGTTGTATCATAGAGTAGGATACAGCTTGCAAAATCTCAGTTCTTTTTTTTCCTTTACCAAAGTATATGAAATTTCTATAGACAAGTACTTTGTCAAGATGTTAATGCCAACAATTTACCGAACTCCCCAAGATGTGACAGTATGAAGTTATAAAATATGTCAAAAGAGGTAAAGACCATGTTTCATGATATTTTCAAAGGGCATATTTCTTTTTAGTTTAATTCATATTCATGAAACTGTTTTGAAGGTGAGAAGTTCTGTGTGTACGTATTACTGCTTCTATTAATAATATTAATTTATTTGTGTTTGGGAAAATAAAGAAGAAATAATGCATCATATTGGTTATGAAGGGTAGGCAATAGGCATTACAGCTGTCTACTTGTTTTATTTGCTTGATAATATTTTGCCATGAAAATTAAACTTAAATTCTGATAGCAGCACATTCCTGTATTTTGGCTTGCATCTGCCCTCATGCACTTGCAGACTTCTGCCTAGGAAAGCATCAGTGTGATAGATTTTATTGGACCCAAGAGGATTCAAACACAGACTGAAATTAAAGCACATATGAGTGTCGACCTAAAAAGAGATGGATTTATGCACTTTTTATATTTTTTTAAGAGTATGCTTTTAAGAATCTAAGAATCTAACAACAACTGTTATTTAAGAGTTTAAGAATGATTACATCATCTTGCTAGTTACATCTATTTCACTATTTTGTCTTATACCTCGTGCTGCTACCTACTGTAGAAATCCTGTGTAGGGTCATACTACTAGCTTGGTGGGACTCTGCAAAAGCCTGAAGGTAAGTCGGTAAACTCAAGTTCAATTGTAAGTATATCATGATGAAAGTTGTAAGTAAAATCACAATTTTGCCATGAAGAATATTAATTTTACTCTTTGTCTTTGCACCATATTGTGTTTCTTCATTGCACTCTAAGTAAAAGTCCATCATGACTAATGACAGCATCTGGATGCTGTTCTGGAACAAACATTAATAAGACCATGTTATTTCATAGAGACTGTTGCATTTTCAGTGTCAGTGAGGCTGTTTTTTGTCATTGACAAGGTCTGTCAAGTCCTGTAGAACTGTATAATTAGAGACCAAGAGAACCATTGATAACAGTCCAACTAAGTGATTCTAAACACTTTTGGAATGTAATGGACTATGGTAAATCATTCAAAATTCCATGCATTTAGTTAAAAAAAGTCTGTAAATATAGTCCAAATTAAATTCTGTAGAACTTTGGTATTAGGTGTGGAGCTTGTCATATCTGTGGACTGATTTAACCGCTATCTGTTAACATTAATGGAATATTAGGAAAAGTAAGACAGCCCTGTTATTTTGACTCAGCAGAGTAGGCAATTTTTTCCATACCTCTTGTCTACATGATTGTATATAACTGTTAACCTATTTTCGGAACACCTATGAAACTTATTTTAACAATTTTCTCCTGCTTCAAGCAAGTACCTCATGTTTTAGTGAGTCATTTTTTTTTTTAACCAAATCATGTTGTATGGTTTCTTTTGTTTGGTTTGTTTTGGTTTTCTTAAGTGTTGCAGATCACTGTTGACTGGTTCCTAGGACACAACCAAAAATACAAATATGAAATATTAATTTCCACCCCTAGTGAGAAATTAACTTGTGAGACGTGGCTCAGAAGGACACCTGTATAGATGAATAGGGAGTGCAGAGTCTTTTCAGAAGTAAAATAAGACCCAAAAAAGGATGTAATAGGTTTTCATTCCATCCTCCGTAAGGTGAACGACGTGTTAATGAAGAACTTTAACTCAATTTCCTCCTGAGATGGCTCCTGGAAGAGTTACATTGTTGATGATGCAAGGTAAGACAGAAAACTTCAGTCATGCTCAAAATATGGAAGTCAGACCAGTCCCAGAATTTGGTTTCTGTTGTAATTTATGATTACATAATGTTCTTCCATTACAGTGTAACTGGACAGGTCACAACTGCAGATTAATTACTTATTAATTAATTAATTCCAAAATTTCAAACAGTTAAAACTTGCTACAGATTTGTGATTTGTATTAAGCCCACATAAAAGTTAATATATTCATGTAAAGTCATTGAAATTATGTAAACAACCAAAGACTATGTCTCACAATGCCTTTAAACCTCCATTTTATTACACAGAGATGTTTGTAATCTTAAACATGTTTAAGATTAATTTGTGCTCCATAATTCTTCCATATGAAATGTCAGCCTTATTTTTAAACTAGGAGATGGATGGATGGATGGATGGATGGATGGATGGATGGATGGATGGATGGATGATTTGTCATTGATTCACTAAGATTACAAATTCTTGGGATTTTTTACAACTTCAGTGGCTATTTTCTTAGTTACCTGGTTACATTGTAAAATTGTTAAGTCCACACAAGTGTATTAAAAGTGAGGTTTCTTACAATAAAATTTGGACCAATCTTCTGCAATTATTCACTGTGTGTATTTTTATATAAGCATGAACTTCGATGTCTTAGGAACTCTATACCCATTGACATGGTATTTCCAAAAATTGGAAAAATTGGAAATTTTCTCTTTTCCATAGCAAATACTAAAGATTTTCATTTTAAAAGAATTTGTTGTTGTTGTTGTATCAGATGTTTAACCAAACTATTTTTAGCTATTGTACTTTAATGGCCAAGCTACTGATATCTCAGTATGTTTTACAGCTCTAAGTAAGGAAATAGTGTCATCCCTATTTCCCAGAGACACAAAACCTTCCCATTCTATCCTCCCATATTTTTAGGCCATTCAGTTTCATTTAATGACTCCTAGACTGAGCTGAGCAACTCATGGTCTGAAAATAAATCTAGAAAGTTATTCAGCTCTGTTTCAAAAGTAATAAAAATGATGAACTGAAGCAGAAACAATGAGCTGTCATGTGGGAAGATTATGGTGGAGCTGAAAATTGAAATTGGTTCTCCTGGGTCTCAAGCTAACAGCACTAACATCTTATCCAAAGTTCCACTCTACCCAAGGCAGCTTCCAACAAAATAAGGGAGAAACTTCTCTGAGAGTTTAGAAAGTGTTAGACCTGATGAAATGTTCCTCACTAAATATCACCTTGGCAAGCTTAGAACTTTGCAAAAAAATTATTCAAGCTGAATGCCTGCCAAAATTCACCTAAATACAAGTGGTCTAATTAAGGTACTGGTCAAATGTTTTTCCCATGGATTGTTTACTAGATAATACACCAGAGGCAATCAGAGTATAGGTCCCTGGTGATTAGGAAAACTGGGTCATTTGCATAATTTGTACTCAGAGGTCCTGTTTTTTGACACCTAACTTTACATATATAGCCTTGTGCTTGTCTTCATTCACAAAATGTATATAAAGGGTAAGCTTCCAACTAGCCTTACACCAAAACACAGTTCTGACATGAACCAAGTTGTGCCTTTCCTGGAAGAATTCTTCTGCAGGGGGACATATTCCCAAACACTTATCTACTCTCCAAACAAGAATGATGCAGGAGCATCATGCATGAGAGTTAGCCATCTGCATGAGATTGCCACAACTACTGCGTGTCTTTGCTTGGTGATCCTGGAAGAGCACAGCATTTGGTGGATATCTGAGATGACACGAAAGGCTTTTACATGGCTTAGCCTTTGTCTTTGTAGATCAAACAGCAAACTTGTTCAAGGCTTGCCCTGAAAAACACTCGGGCTAAAATACAAAATTTTGTCAGAAAATTAAAAGGGCTAAATATTTGGATTAGAAACCTATTTCAGTCTTAACCTTTATATTCCATCAGCATGATGTCTCCATAATCTTTCTCCTTTTTTTCATATGTCTCCCCCAGGCTAAAATATTTTGTGCATCCAGCTGAGAAGTGTGGCTGGGCAAGGGAGAAAAAGGGAAGTAGTTTTTCCTTCAAATGCCAGTTCACTTTAACTGCCTCCATACTACCTTCCTCCATAGAGGCAGGATGCTTGGCTGTTCACAACTATGCATAGGGCTCCCCTGCCCTGTTTTCTGCCCTCTGTGATGTTTGATCTGTGTTTCTTTATAGTAAATGGTGCAGTAAAGTGTATGTTTTATATAAAAGAATCCAGTGGCTCTATGGCAGAGGGGAAAGTACCACAGATGGTGAGGTGGAACCAGCAGAAGAGAGGGAAAGATGGAAAGAAGCTGCTTTCCTCAAACTCAGCTCTGCTTGCTCAGTTGGAGAAAGCTTTTGGTTTGCAGACTGAGGCAGGTAGGAGGGAGTCAACACAATCCATGAGATGCTTAAAAGGAGCAGAAATGATGGTAAACTCAGGGGTGGTGGAAAGCAGGAAGCTTCCTAGGGAACTCAGAGAAGCCCCTACAAAGGGATCTGTATTGGAAGTGAGACTGGAAGAAAAGCCTTGTCCTGAAAAGATGCTGGGAGATTTGTTTTCAAATCCTTGTATTTAATGCATATTCCAGTTGGCTTCTTGGAGAGTTAACTGGCTGTAGTTTATTAGCCTGCATTATGCCAAGTCTGGGAGGCTTCTGATTTGTCAGTGTGCTCACCTTGACGAAAATATTGACCAATTCTACTCCCAGGCTCTGTTAATTGTGGTTCTGTCTTTTTTTTTTTTTTTCCTAGTGCGGACAACAAGCTGTTTCTGGATTTTGAGCTGTTGCTGTATGACAATACCAATGGAAAGGGGTTTGTTGTTTGCACTTAGAGGTGCATCACAGAATTCAGGGACTATCTTCTCTTTTCTTCATTTGCTTGTTTGTTTTTTCAAACAAATAAAGTTTTACAAATCCCTACTGTAGACCACACTTGGATTCCATATATTTGGCTCTTGCTATTTGTTTGCCATTTATTTTTATCTTGCCTTTGTGGTGGGTTGTCAGGTGCCCAGTAAAGCCACTCTATAATTGCCCCTCCTCAGCTGAACAGGGGAGAGAAAATATAACCAAAGGCTCGTGGGTTGAGAGGAGGACAGGGAGAGATCACTCACCAATTGCCATCACATATAAAACAGACTTGACTTGGGTAAAATTAATTTAATTTATTACCAATCAAAACAGAGTACATTAATGAGAAAAAAACAGTGTTAAAACACGTCCCCCCACCACTCTCTTCTTCCTGTGCTTGACTTTACTCCAAATTTCCATATCTGCTCCCCATCAGCACAGGGGGACAGGGAACAGGAGTTGTGGTCAATTCATCTCATGTTGTTTCTTTTGCTCCTTCCTCCTCAGGGGCAGGACTCCTCACACTCTTCTCCTGCTCCAGTGTGGGGTCCCTTTCACAAGAGACAGTCCTCCATGAAATTCTCCAGCAAGAGTCCTTCCCATGGGCTGCAAGTTCTTCATTAGTTGCTCCAGTGTGGTTCCCTCCCACGGGGCCACAGGTCCTGCCAGGAGCCTGCTCCAGCGTGGGCTTCCCACGGGGTCACAGCCTCCTTCGGGCATCCACCTGCCCTGGCGTGGGGTCCTCCATGGGCTGCAGGTGGAGATCTGCCCCACCATGGGCCTCCACGGGCTGCAGGGCACAGCTGCCTCACCACGGGCTGCACCGCGGGCTGCAGGGGAATCTCTGCTCCAGAGCCTGGAGCAACAACTCCCCCTCCTTCCTCACTGACCTGCGTGTCTGCACGGTTGATTCTCTCAGATATTCTCACACCTCTCTTCTGATCACTGCTGCACAGGTTTTTTTTCTCCCTTCTCAAATGTTATTACAAAGACGCTACCACTGCTGGGATAGGCCTTGGCCAGCAGTGGGTCCATCTTGTCGCCAGCTGGCATTTTCTCTGTTGGACATAGGGGAAGCTTCTAGCAGCTTCTCACAGAAGCCACCACTGTAGCCCCCCTAGTCCCCTGCTACCAAAACCTTGCCACACGAACCCAATACAGCTTTGTAACTCTTGGGACAAAGCTTCTTTTACAGGTAAAGGCAAATGTCTGAATTTCTGCTGCATTGGGACCAAATCACTTGGGTTTCATTTTATGAACAAACGCAGTTTCACAGCTCATTGCTCAGACAGTGCACAATGGAGATGACACAAAACAAGCAAACAAAGGGAAGAAATGTAGCCATTAGTAACCCTGCTGGTACCTAACCAGAAAACGGTTTTCATTCCAAGAGGGATGGCAATATCTCTGATATAAGGCTCTCAAGGTGTGCAGGCAGAAGATGTTGCTACTTCAGTTAGGCAAATAGACCCAAGGGCTGTTTTCTTACTTAAGCCATCAAGAATAGGTTTAGGTTTGTAAAACTTTGTCCTTTAATATCTATGTGAGTGGACAGGTGCAAGGCAAATTAAAACAGCTGAGACTGTATCTCTACTCACTTCAGCAGACTGCAGCTTTCCACAAGGGAGTGGGTCATCAGCTGAATAATGCAATTTATAAAGAGCATGAGGTGATCTGCATTTATCTACATTCAGGAAATAACTGCATAAAATGAGCCTGATTCTTCTCACATTTACCCAGTTTTCAAATGAATTCCAGTGGGATTTCTCCTTACAGCATCCCTGAATGAGAATCAAAACCCGTGGTTTCACATAGCAGCCATGAATCCCAAAAAACTGGTCTGCCTTTTAATAGTGATGAAATGGGCATGCTTTTTCAGGGCATCCTGTGCAGCTGCCATATATGCATTACACACCTATATGACTTCAGTCAATGTGAAGGAAGGTATTGCAATGGGCAGTGCTTGTGAGAGACATGAATTGTACCATGTATGCAAGCACTTCTGCTTCCCCACCAGGCTGGGGGTTACACAGGGATGTCTGTGCAGGTCCAGTCTGCCCTTCTCTCAGGTCCTTCTCCCAGCAGGTATGATCCAGATGAGCCTCACTCAGGGGTGACAGCAGCATTTCAGTGCAGCAGCTCAGGGTCTGGGGGAAGTCACCAGCTCTCCATGGGTGTCTGCGTACCCCAACAGACCTGCTAGAAATGAGGGTGGCTCCTGTGGATGTTCAGAGCTGCACAAAATCCAGCTCCCATAGAACACACCAATAATGAATGCATTATAAACATCTTTATGGATATTTTTTCAGGTGGCCTTTTGGGTAGAAATACTTCTGTAATACTGCAGAGGCTTTTCTTGCATAAAATGTTCGACGTACTGGTATTCACCTCATTGCCTGTGGAAATTGCTCTTTAGTATCCAAGAGCTGCTCATGAGTGGATCTATGACTGTGTTCATATCTCCTCCTATGAGAATTCGTATCTTTTCTCAGCTGTTAACATCTTGGTTAATTTTCCAAGGAGATTAGAAGCAAGGCCTTAGGAACAATAAATGCTACTGAAAATAAAGGGGGAGAATTAAGAAGACAGGCTCAGCAGACAATATCTGTTTTGCTGGCATTTGATTCTACTAAGGGATACTTTCTTGTGGATAAGAATAACAAGTTATCACATTTTCCAGCTGATAGGAAAGCATAATAGCTGCACTCTTCTGAGTCTCTTCTGAGTATCTGCTCTTTACTTTTTTCCAAATTAGTTCCTTGTAAAAATGTCACATTGCAGTGCAGCTCAAAGGCTACTTAATATTCTTCTTTTCTTAAAAAAGCCATGTTCTTCCCTGATATCTCAGGGTTTTTTCATCAGCTCTGAAGATGGCCCATCTTTCATATTGTTTTTCTTGCTAAATTAGAAGGAAACATACAAAAAACCCCTAATCTTTACATTTCCCATTTGACTTAGGGAAATAAATAGCTTTAGGAGCAATATTTTAATACGCAGAATTCTTCTGTTGGCTAAAATATTACTAAAGACAAAGTGGCCTAGTCATGTTTTTAAGGATCACTTATAAAACTAAGCATTTTACAGAATCTGATTCACTATCTTCAAGCTAACAAGGCACCAAGCATGTCATTATCAACTTCTTGTTCATGACATGGAGTATTTTCAGGCTTAAATGGATTTTAGTGGCATTTTTCAAACAAGTAAAATACAACCTGTAAGAAAATAGAATGTTCATTTCTGTGAAAAAATTTAATATTTCACACTGTATCACTCGAAACAAACAGGGATAAAAATGTAAAATCAAAATTGTATTTGTGCTGAAGTAATATGATTTTTTAATATTGGAACACTTAATATTTTATATAAAGACATTATAAAGTGTTATATATAAAAAATATCATATTCAAATGGATACTCTATCTTTGAAGTCTAGAGTGAATTAAAATGATAGTAAAACTAAGAATTTTATATAATAAAAATGAGCCACTTTCTTCACTTGTACTTAATTAAATTTAATCAATTTAAAGACATTCTCTGATAAAATTGGAGAAACGTGTTCTACTAACACTTGAAAATGAATAAAACTATAGTCAGAAGTTGTTTGATGAAAAACCTTTCTGATCAATTTAAAGTAAAATAATCATTTAAATACCTGCTCAGCTGCAACTTTCAACATCTATTTTGAGCCTGTGAATTGAAATAGGCCACAAGTTTCCATGTGGACAATTTAAAATGATGTGACTATACCTCTTCATTTTCAAAGGGGCAGGTAAGGGCAATAAGTGTATTTAACATTGCATTATGGAGCCATGTAAACACTATTCAATGTGATTTTAAAGAAAAGTCAAGTTATTTTCCTTCCCTCCACAATTATATCTGTGTTCTAGAGCTCCGGAAGGCACAATACTGCAGCTCCATTACATATGTCCTATAAAAGCCCCCACAAACACTAGGGAGCTGTGATATATAGATGAATCCCATGACAGTTTGTTGGAGCAAAGCACAAAATGCAGGAAAGAGAAGAATGTACAACAGGATCAATGAATCTTTGCAGAATCTGCTGTTCTCCAGTACAAAGTGCAAGAAAAGCAACACCTACAAAGTTTGCTTGAGTTATAGTATAGGATCAGCAGCAAACTATATTCACTACTACTCCTGCAAACTGTGATGAAATTCCCTCCATGGATCCTTACAAGAAACTCCATGTTCATGCCCCAGAAAAATGAATGAGAGTAGTATCAATAGTCTGAAATACTAACAATAACCTAGTTGAGCCAAATTATATATTCAATTGTTCCTTTTAAAATTATTTTTTTCTAATTATTTTTAAATTTTTCCTGCAAGTATGAAGGTCGTAAAAACTAAAATTTTATAAATATTTTTTTACTTAATTGCTATATTTGTGTTTATGAACAGGTGGTATTCTGCATGTGCCATAATTCAAAGTGAAAGAGTTACTAGGTTGCTACCAGAGCAGCTCCATTCTGCTAGATATGGAAAGGAAGACAAAAAGCAAGATCCTCATGATTTGGTTTGTGTTTTTCAAGTTCTACACCTCAAATTTACTGTAAGATCATAAGGATGTTTGTTCTGTAGAAGGAAAAATGTCATAATTCCTGAAAGTCAGGAAATCTGTAAGCTTATAAAGTATTCACCCACACTGAAAAAGAATACATAAAGACTCAGCAGCACCAACTCTGTGACATACTCTAGCCTTAAAATGAACTTTAGTTTGGCAGAGAGCTGCAGAAAAATTGTGTAAGTGCTACAGAGAATCAGCAGTGAGTGGGTTAGTAGGAAGGGGGAATAGGCAGCAGGCAGGGAAAAGCAGAGGCAAATATATATATATATATGTATATAAAATAACCTAATATCACCCCTTACCTGCCACATAGCATTATGGGGTATTTGTGGGCACCCTCAGGTCTTGAAATTGCTATTTCTCAGCTATTTGAGTTCTTTTTTGGTCTGCTGTTTCTTCGTATTTCTGACATACATCATTTAACCCTGTGCAGCTATGGGAAGCTGTTTTTTAATGAGTGATGAATAGGTTCCTAAAATTTTAATAGGTTAGTTACTTCAGGGAGAGGTGTACATGCATCTCCATATTAAATGACATATCAGAAATACTGGGAGTTAAAGCATAGTAAGTAAGACCAAAGAAGGCACTAAATGGACAGACTTCTCTTTTTCTTGCTGAAGCATCAGATCGTATCAGCTTCTGTTCTTGCTTGTTATAAGGCTCTTTTAAACCATACTGGCAGTTCAAAGGACTTCAGTATTATTTGGAATAGATCCTATACCTCTTTAAACATTCTATCTAGTCAAAATAATAATTCTATGATAACAACACTGTATTTCTTCCACCCTCTACTCACCACTAGAGCCAAAGTATTTGTTACATGATGCTCTCTAGCTCATTCTGCTATCAGCAATGCAGAGCCATTACAGCAATCAGATGTAATCTGCTTTATCACTAGCAAAACTCTTGCCAGGAAAATTTCAGATTACCACAATTTTTATACTAATTCAGTGAAAGTGTACATTATATTTAAAGCATGTCTTGATTTTCAGTCCCAGAGTTGTATTTTCAAGCATTAAATTTGGGTGGCTTACTTAGCAATTTTGTTTTATTGAGCAAGATCATACTTTGTACAAATTATGAAGGTTGAATATGAAGCATCAAGGGAGCATTTTTAACAAGCGAATTTTGCAGCCAGGCAGTTTTAGACAAAAGCCAAACCTTAAAGCTGATTTTCTTTACATGTTGAATTGGTAGAAAATTACCTGTGGCCAAAGAGAAAACTTTGATCGTTGAGCCTTATCGCTAAAATATCTAATGACCTTTCCTGTGCCAATACAACCACATGTACCGTATTCCCACGACTCCCTCTGGTGGCAAACTTCATAGAATCAGAGAATGGTTTGAGTTGGAAGGGACTTGAGATCATCTAATTCCAACCCCCCCCCGTCATGGGCAGGGACACCTTCCCCCAGATCGGGTTTGCTCAAAGCTCCATCCAGCCTGGCCTTGAACACTTCCAGAGTTCCAGGAACAACTTCAACCCAGGTGCGGGATAACATTTTCTATCTTTTTTTTTTTTTTTTTTTTTTTTTTTTTCTGATGCTACACATGGGTTAGAGGCATGCTGGTAGATTTTCAGCTCATTTGGGTAGTGGAAATGCTGTTAAACTTTTTGTCCAAGTTATAGGATCTCTTTTTCTTACTTTTAGTTATATATCTACCAGTTCAACTGAATAAACAAACTACTGTTAAATCTGCATAATATTGACAAGACTGCAGAAAAATGTGAATTTAAATAAATATTCTGTAAAAAATAATATTTCTGGTTTACATACTTCCCTTTCATGTAGCTCACCACTATATAAACACCTCACAAATGGTCCTGATTTGTCTCAAGCCAGGCTGCTGAGGCAAAGAGCAGCATCATAAATTCAAAAATAGGAAGCTGCAGCCTAAAGGAGGCAAGTGATTTTCCCAGTCTCACATGCAAAGTCAGTAGTATGCTGGGGAAATTAAATATGGATTTTCTTCTTACCTGGGGCAATTTACATTACCCAGTTATATAAAGGGACCTTAATATCTACTAACTCACTTTTACTTTCAAAGTTTTTATTTTCCCACCATTGGAGACAGCACTGCCTACATTCTGCAATCCTCACCAGTCCATCCCTCACTACCTGCTACCGGGACACATAGCAGCGGAGCCTGACAGTCTCTGTGTGTCCAGATGTCCTGGCAAATGTGGTAGGAATTTGATAACAGAAGACCCATCATAGTCCAGTCACCCAGCTTCATGAAAATGGACTGGTACCAAAATTATCTTACATAAAGTCACTTGTATGACAGCTAAACTCCTTTATAAGCATTGCATTGCAACTTTTTTTCACTTATAACTTGTCCTTTCTTGTGCACATCTGACCTCACTTTCATCAAGCAATGCTATTGTGACTAAAATATCAAAAATTACAGATTTTAAAGAAAAAGTAATCATCAAACTCACTAGCTGAAAGGAAGATGAAAATATTTTTGTTTATCCTGCTGTCAAATCAACTGTGTTTTATTTGTTACATTACACAGATTAGTGACATGAGTTTTCACAAGGGCACTGTGTTGATAAGTCACACTCTATACCCACAGCAAACACATAGTTCCTCCTCTTGTTATGAATAAATCATCTTAGCTGAGTACATAAGAATGATGTGCAAAAGCAGCATGACTGGCCCAAAAGGTAGAATGATACAGTGGTATGTCTGAGGAATTAAAGGAGAATGAAATATGAAGCACAGTAATGCATGATGATGTACTGGTGATCAAAATAGAGCAGTCTGCCATTAAAGAATAGTGTGCATTACTGGGAGACTGGGAGACTAAGGAGGTCTCTTATGTCACCTCTGCTAAACAGGATCCTACTATTTTTAACATTTTAATTCAGGTTACAATTCAGGTCTCTCTTTCAGACACACACACACACACACACTTCCCTGCCTATATATATGTACACAATGTATATAATGTGACATAATTTTCCATTGCCCTGAATGGAATTTTTATTCAGTGATTTCTTATTCCAAGGCTGTTCTGAAGAACAAAGGTAGTTCCAGTTACATGACCCTAGTGAATATATTAT